>NW_024573306.1:1800000-2299158 GCF_018153835.1 Drosophila eugracilis | reverse complement strand
AGCATTATTGCATTGCTGTATAAAAAGAAAAATGAGTTACAGAGCTAAGGATAAGTCTGATAAGTTCTACCAGATAGATGAGGAACGAACGAATGAACGAACGAACGAACGTAAACTACAACTGAAATGGTCCAAAGTCACAAACTACGTAGAAGAATGTAAATATAGCATGTACATATATATATACAGCCTTATCGATTAAGCCTGTGCTCAGAGTCTCTATTTTCGTTCGATTTTGTTGTGCTAAGTTAATGAGGGATATAACTCTCAAAACGCCCCCCAGTAATAAACCTTATACTTAATATTATTCATATAAATATTTGTATCTGATATGTAGCTTCGGCTAAGTTTTTCTCAAACTGTATTGTTGAATTATATAATCCAGAGAGTTCTGTATGTTTATGAAGGACAATTCTGTAATAAAATGTGGCAAGAAAGCTGGAAAAAATTGCATTGGATTGAAGAGAACGAACTTTTCATTTGTTTATCAAACATTGTCTTATTTATTTTAAATCATTATTATCAAAAGATCTCAATGTTAATCGTAAACTTTATTAACATGACTTGGTTATCATTTCGTATATATATTTTGGCATGTTGGTTTTTGTAAAACTTTACGATGATATCTGAAAAATGGGGGTAGATTTTTAAAAGGTCTTCAGGAATTTATGTACTGCTTCCATAAACTCGACTGCCTTTGGTTTACCTAAGGAAATGCATAAAAAAGATACCAAAATTGTTGCTGGCTTGTAATTACCTTTGTATAATGTTATAAAACTTCTCTCTGCAAATCGTGTTTCAAAATTAGCAATTTTTTAATATCTTCCACTATCCCATATAGCATTCCTGATATGTAACAAAACTACTACTAAATATTTCCCATATTTCCTTCTGCCTCTTAAATACTGTTTGTTTTTGAAGTTGTTTTTATATTATTATCATCAAGCTATATACGTCTTAATGATCTTTCAGCACCAATAAAATACTGCAAATTAAGTAATAGCATAACAAAATTCATTCTATTAGTAAGATTATGCTTTGTCTTCTTTGTTTGCTTTTGCGTAATAACCATTTTTTGTTGTAAGTGTCTTCAAAAATCAGGTAATGAAAGCTTTTGTTTGTTTCGTGTTGTGTATTGTGTTTTAGTTGATAGTCTTAAGACGATCCAGAAATGTTTTAGATGCTTAGCCATTAATGAAAGAACTGATGCAGCGCAAAGAATGTTCAAATAACTTGAAAGATAATACATGCTGCCAAGATCTTCGCTTAAATTAGTTATAGATCAAAGACACACTGTGTTTTATGCTTAATCTGCTGAACTCGGCTAACATGATAAGACATACTATATATATTTAACAATATTTAGCACATAATTTTTACTTCCATGGTTTTTAGATCCAACTTATAGACAGTGTGTGTGTGTGTGTGTGTGCTGACCTCTCGGTTTGAATATTCAATTTGATTTTTAGATTTAATGCTGACGATGAGTCGCAGCGTGTGCTCTATAAATCTGCTAGACTGCGTGTGTTCCATATGCTCATACTTGTGTTTCGTGTGTGTATATAAAGAGTATAGTTCATATTTTATAATATATGTATATGCGCTATTAGATTCTCGTTAAAAGAAACTCTCTTTTGAAAACTGTGGGTAAGTTGCTTTGTACTCGTCCAGTAGAATTAGGAATATTAATTATATACTGGCACATTTAGCTTTCTTACGTGATTTCTTGAGGGTCATTGGCAATTGCTGCTTACGATATAAAAATTAAAATAAAAACAATATAAATCAATTGGTTGGGATGAAGTTTAAAGTATTTTTTATTTAAAATACAACATTAAAACACATGACACTTTTGTGTGGAAATAAAAAACGTTACGACTACAAAATAAACTAAAACTAAATTACTTCAAGTTATATTAAAGCATTTCTAGAACCTAAAACTATTACTATATGGAAGGCTTCGATAACGTGCACAAATAAAAATTAGATTTTAAAAGTGTTTATAATAATTCTCAACAGTTTACATTTGCACACACAAACTACTTTTCCATGGAAAACAAATTGTAATGTTATATGCATGGTTTATATAGAACTATGTACGGTTATCAGTCACAAAGTCGTAATGTTGGATGAGAACTATCATCTATGCAATATAGCGACACGTCTAATGCTCTCTTTTGTTCAGTTTTTTCCTTTTTTATATGTCTAGCCAACGGTTTCAAGATCACGATTTATGTCAAATGTGGGTGATTTTTAAATTTTTAAAGAAAAAAAAACAATTAAGATTTATTTCTCTTTCTTTTAAATCGACCGACTTTACTAATATGAGCTATAGCTGCTGATGATGGTACTACAAACTATGAAACTACAAACGAATCCCTTCCGCGCTTTTCCTTATAATATATTTTCTGCCAAGCGAAAGGCTTTCACTGATTTACTGTTAGGCCACAGTACAAGTTAACTAGTCTGTGACTTAGTACTGCTTCTATAAGCAGTTTGTCGACCTCCTTGGCGTCGTCAATGTTGGTGTGGTTCTGATAACAACTGTGCCGTAGGGATACTTATTGAGCTGCGAAAAGCGTTCCATAACGCACGATGAGCTCAGACGGGCCTCAGCGTCGTGATCCCAACACTCTTCCATGGTGTCGCAGAACACATAAGACCTCTAAGAAACCATAGTTATTTATTATTTATTGGCCTTGAGTAAAAAAAGTAAAGTGAAGTTAAACTTGGCGGATGGGCACGCCAGGAGCCGAGCAGACGTGGGCGCAGCTTCATCACCACACTCTCCTGGAACTTCGCCCAACGTGGGCCTCGGGCCTCACTTCTGCTTCAAACGGCAGCTGGAACTCGCCAACGGGTCCGGCAAAGTCACACGTGACACCATCTCCCAAAGGACCAAGCCGCAGGCGTATACATCTATACGCAAAAAGGCGTCACGGTTAAAATAATAGCCCTCCAGCACTTCAGGGGCCATGTGACGACGAGTGCCCACTTGGCCATGTGTGTCACCGCAGGGACTTACTCCGGCTGGAAGATCACTGGCCAGTCCAAAGTCAGCGATACAAGCTGTCAAATCGCTTTTAAGCAGCATTCTCCTTGACTTAAAGTCCCGATGAGCCATCGAGGGCTTGAGACCATCTGTCTTTGAGCCCGGAATTTCCTCGTGCAGATGAGTCAAACCATTGGCCATAGACTCGGCAATATGGGCACAGCTCGGGCCAGGTAATAGTGCGCGACTTGAGATAGTCGCACAGTGATCCGCTATGGTTGGTGGTGGATATCAGCCAGTACCTGGCTTGTCCATGTGCTTCTCACACCCAGGAATTCAAGTATGGCCGGGTGGCGCATGCGTGGCAGCTTATAGATATCATGCTCTGTGGTCCAAGACTCCTTCTCCTGCATGCGGAAGATCTTGACGGCCAAGATCCTGGCCATGCAGCTTGGCCTGCCATACATCACCGAACCTTCCGCTGGCCTTCTGTTCCAGCAGTTGAATAGACGGTTGCTTAGCAATGGAGAAGAATTGGTAACCTCCGTCTCGTGCTAAAGGGTTTAATTTATCATAATTAAAATTTTTAATTTGTAAAAACAACTTTTGACTACTCACCGTGGGTATCTCGTTAAAATGCGCCTGCTATGCGGCGTCTGTAGAGAAGCAGGCCCATGCCAACGATGACCATGAGCACGGTAAAGACGGAGGTACCGATGTAGATATATATCAAATTGCTGCCATCCTGGGTCTTCTCCTTGGGCACTGCAACGACACAAGGACACACACACGGGAACGAACATTAAAGAGGGGCTTTAAACGCTGCCTTGCCTTTGCCTTGCCACAGGTGAACAACATCTCGAGTGGCAGCATGCACCACCTGCAGCTGCTGGGGTTGCTATCAAAGGCAAAACGAAAACCAAAAAAACGAAAGTTCGCCCCCAATTTCGCATCTCTTTTTCCCCCTCATTTTGTTTCGAGGATAAAAGCGAGCTAGGCCCAAGAACAAAACAACAAAGAGCAGGGCACAAAAGACGCCCTGGCACAGCACAGGGCTCCGAAGTCAAAGGCAGCAGGAACACCCCAAAATAAAAACAAGAAAGGCTAAAGGAGAGTCAAACGACGCTGAGTTACTCGGTACTAGATATCATCAACAGGGTTTGAAGACTTTAAAACATGGATACATGGATTTTGATAAAGAAAAAAGATTTAAAAACCTTTACAACTGGTAATTGCATTTAAAACAATCTATTTTTAAAATTGATTTGATTAAAAATCCAGGTAAGCCCTTAAACTAGTTTCAAGTTTGGCTACATATTTCTCTACTTTTCTGAAATACCATGTTGCATCCTTCCAAGCGAAATCATTATACCCAATAGCTTACGAAGTACCTCACTATAAAAATAAAAACGAACCAGCGAACGTGCACGGGAGGGCAGAAATTGCAACACATGCGGCTCTAAAAGGGGGTTGATGCGGTACTGGGGAAACAGAAAATGATGGTGGAGCGGGCGCCACTTCGCGTCGAGAGTTCGTTAACACGAAAAACGTTGCCTCCGATGGCAAGAGAGGGATTTTGTAGGCGAACCGTACGCCTCCTTTTTGCAACTTGAAGATGCAATACAAAAAAAAAAACGAGTAACAAAAATAAACAAAAAAAAATATATATATGTAAACGGAAAAATAACAAAATTGGGGTAAACACTCCAAAGACAAATCCCCGCAGCAGCAGCAAATGCTAAACTGAATCCGAATCCGAATCTGAAACCAAACCCACCTTGTGTGGTTGACTCCCTCGTGCTTTTAATATACTGCTGGTCGGAATTGCAGCGCGATCCCTTGCAGCAACAGAAGTGGATGTTTCCCTGCCGTGGCTCCGCACTGGTCACGCACTTCGTCTGATTGCATTCGTGCATGTAAGTGAAGCACCCCTTCATCTTTATTCGCAGGGCGCCTAAAAGAGAAACCAAATCAATCAGTATGGTTGAAAAATGCTTATTTTCCTGCCCGGCTTACCCGTTGTCTCGCTGACCGACCAAAGGACGTAGCAGCTAGGAAACTTATTCCCGTCCATCTCACAGTGCTCGACCCGTGTTTCACATTCCTGCGTTGTGTTGCACATCTTCTCGTCAAAATGCTCGCATTCTATGTTGTTGAGTATTCCGGGAAGGATAGATCCTTGAATCCCAATTAGGCAGCAAACTAAAAGAGGGGAAAATAGGGATTAGTATGACTTTTTATTTATAATTATATTATATTAACTATGGGTAACATAAAACATTTTATAAACTATAAGTTAAAAACCCGAATAAAATAAAATTATAATTTTAAAACAAGTAATTCACACTACCTGCCATTGCGTAAACTTGGTTAAAGATCAAAGTTAATGGAATTATCGGTTGGAAGTGCTCCAAAGGGTGGACAAATAAAGCCAAGCCTATTTGGGGAATGGGTTTTAAGGGAACGGCGCTGAGCGAGCTCTTTGTGGGCGCTATCCTTTGTACACATATCGCATGCCCACCAGTAGGAGTCCGGGTCCTAAGCTGGGGCATGTGCCATTGAAAGCCACCCCATTTGGGCACGGAATTAGCCCCACTGGCCACACACCAGGCTTTGAGTGGGCATGGCCCCAATGCACGGATATGCAGTGCACAGTGGTCATTGCCTAAGCTATCATTACGTCAGATGTTCTAATTTAACGACAGTCATAACACATTTTACTAATTTAAATGGTCTCAACATAAATTATCACCAGCTAATTAAATGTTCAACTAATGATTTCATAATTGAGAGTCTATGCTAGTAGGATTTACCGAAATAAAAATAAAGGTTATGAGGTTATCATAAAATCAGAATTCTCTTCGTTTATACTTTAATTTGCATTCGATTTCTACGATGGTGTCATATTAGAGTATAACCTAAAGCCACTTAAACGTTATTAAATTTTATATTCAATACAATAAGAATGAAAATGAAAATAAATTTATTTTAATGGACTTAACTTATTAATTTATTATTGACCACAACTACGTATTTCTTTTATCCTTAATCATATTTTTCGCCCCACTGTCCTTCGGGTAATCGGATCGCTGGCTGTGTGTGTGTGTTCGTAAGCGTGCATGCTTTATAGTAAAGTAGATACATAAGCAGGCACATTATGCACACAGAAAGGGATGGGTTTAAAGTGGCGCTTGTGGGGAAAAAGGAAACAGCAGCAGCAGAAACAACAACAACAGCAACAGGGAAGAGAGCGCATTGCGCCACAGAAAGAGAGAGGGATAGTAAAGGAGAGAGAAGCCAGAGGGAGGGGAAACCAGAACCTGCTATACAACAAGTTCCTAATGCAGCAAAATCCATTCAAAGAAATGCTCAGCGTACACACACACATGGATCAAGATTGGGAATTTGATATTCGATCAATTAATACCCAGTGTTATTAAGAAACCATTCATTTTAAATAGTAATTTTACCGTATATATGCTTATTAAATATTTCGCATTACAAATAGATCTATGACAAATTCCATTAAATCAATTTTACGCTTTTCATATTAATATTTTTGGTTTTTAATTTTAAAAATTAAAAAGGTTTACATATGCCTTCAAGGTTTTTAAATAAGTACCTTATCTGTCAGAAAACCTAAACACCCGATATCAATTTTAAGCGCCATGTGATATTAATAAAGAAAATAGTAATACGCTGTAGAAAATCACGCACGAATGGAAATATGAAAGTGGAGAATCGAAGGCAGCTTATATTACAGCAGAATGACGAGAAATAATGACAAAATATAGTACTATATATGTAATAGCGACTGGGAATTAAGGCGCCAATAAGTATACACCCACACACTTGCAACGAAATACATACCCAGCATTAGCTGCGCCGTTAGATAAAGCAGATCGTATTTGGACATTGTTGTTATCGCTGAAGTCAACTTGTTTACAGCACTCAGCACTGCGTATACGTAACGAATGATTTTTTAGATACTTGAAGGGCTACTGGTGGAGTATTGCTTATATTTTGGCACAGAGTTCCTGTCTGCACTTCTTTTTTTAGTGCATAAAACACAAGGTGTGTATGTGTGGGTGACCGAGTGTGTGTGCGGTGCCTCGGCAGCGAATTTGCTGGCCACACGCCGTTTGCATGTACATTTTTCGCGGCTTTTCCTTGACTTTTCACTTTGTTTCTTTTGCACTTTGCTTCGACACAGTTGAAATACAATAAGGCGCTGCACTTTCCGTTTTTAAAAGGCCTGCATGCCTGTTTTTCAGGTGTTTTTTACGCGAGCACTTCTTTCGGTACTTTTTTATTTGACGGGGCGGCGATAGTGATGGTCGATTAGCGATAAGAAACCAGGGATGGTTACACATAAATAATAAAATACTAAAATAATGAATACTAGCATTGTGGTTTCCTGAAAGCAGGTATTTTCCAGGTACGCAAACTTTGTTCACACTGACAAAATAATTCTGGATTTTTCTTAAAGGTGAGTGTTGCGGCAGAAAAACTTAAGTAAATAATAAAAAATCAACAACAAAAAATTCATTTGTTTATAAAAATATATACCAGCAAGTGTAAACATTAATTTCATATTAAAATTTACCTTGTATGAAGAATTTTCACTTGTTTGCTTACCTGTTACTTACCCTTACTTCCACCAAACATGGCGTCGCTTTACAGTTAATTGCGTCTTCTCTCTTTTTCTTAGCCAATTTCACAAAGCAAATCAATCGACTGAAAAATGACTGGACGTGGAAAGGGAGGAAAAGGATTGGGAAAGGGGGGCGCCAAGCGTCATCGTAAGGTGCTCCGTGATAACATCCAGGGTATCACCAAGCCCGCTATTCGCCGCTTGGCCCGTCGTGGAGGTGTGAAAGCGTATCTCAGGCTTGATTTACGAGGAAACTCGCGGTGTGCTTAAGGTAAGCTTTAAAGGTGAAAAATAAAGGAAAACTAGTTTATTCATAAATATTTCTTAGGTATTCCTTGAGAACGTTATCCGTGACGCTGTCACCTACACTGAGCACGCCAAGCGTAAGACCGTGACCGCCATGGACGTGGTCTACGCTCTCAAGCGCCAGGGACGCACCCTCTACGGCTTTGGCGGTTAAGCTCGCCCATAAAGCTCCTACTTAATAAATAACCAAGCGGTTAACTTAACTACATTCAAATTACTTGATCCAATTGAATCTTATTCAGTAGTATTTCAACACAAACTTAACCAGACGCATATTTTATAATTCCACAAATACATATATACGAAATAAAATAAATAAAAAAAAAATCGCGTAGAGAGCACAAAAAATAAGAAATCTTTTGTAGGGCGGGTATTTTATAAGCAAAAATGGGTTTAAATTGCCCTTAAACGAACTTACATTTTTAATTTGATCGACCCCATAAAATATATGCATGGAAATCGCTTAGTGAGCACACAAATGGCAAACCTTTAATGGTAATTAAGATTAATTTATATTTTTGTACATTTTTGGCGCAGTTTGAATTCGCAGGGAACAGGACACGTGCAATGGGGTTTTCTTTTGTACTTGTACTGCCCGGGAGTACAACTGCAAATTTAGCTCTCCCAATGGGGATCCCATCGAATGGAGTTGGCTGGTATATGGTGACACTGTTTTTTGAAAGATCCAGCAGAGGTGTCGCTGCTTTTACTGCGAATGACTGCTGGGATTTTGAAAGATAAAACCTAGGCGCTCTGTTCCTGCTGCTTCGTGTGCTGCATGGACAGGTAAACTTCGCGCGGGGATAAAAGCGCTGAGTCGCCATTATCCCCTTGCCCATCACCACCGCCTGCATCCCCGTCGCCGGACTCCTCAGCCAGCGACAAGGATTCAGAGTGTTTGCGCCGTACAAATACCTGCATGGAAGAATAATTAGAGCTGCCTCGTAACGTGGAGTCTGTGTTATCCGCCTCGTAGTCCGAGTTTTCCAACGTAACATCTGTAGAGGAGGAGAGCTCTTCGTAGCTGGACATATAGGACTCCATTTGCATCTCGCTGATGGGAACCTTACGATTGCTCTCAGGTCGGGGCTTCTGGCGGTTTTTTGCCGAATTTCCACCGTTCGCTTTTCTTTCCAAAGCGCTGACGAACTGCGCCACTTGTCCATCGCCCGAACCTGCGCTACGTTTTTGAACTAAAGCCTCGACAAGGTGGGAGGATTTCTGTCTTCTGTAGGAACCGTCTCCCAGCCCATAACCTTTCTCATAGCCCCGTTTTACTGGCTGGACCTGTTCATAGTTGTGGCTATATCCCATTTCTGCTTCACACTCGTAACGCTGGCCAGAATTAACCATCGTACTGTCGCCAATGTCCGTCTCAAATTGGACAGCAGGATTAAGCTTGAACTGCAACAAGATTTATTATTTTTGCTTTAAAATTAAAGGTGCCGGAGGCAAGGTACTTACATCACGCTCATTGGCAAACTCATGATCCGATTTGGATTCCCGATTCTTGTTGGTAGCCTCCTTGGGATTATTTTCCACATACTTCATCTCGCTACGCACCTTGCGCACTTGGAGTTGTTTGCGCTGCATTGGGATTGACATTGGTTGCTGGTAGTACTGTTGCTCCTCGATTTGTACTTCTGACTCCGATTGCGTGTTCCCCAGGCGCTCATGCTCCTGCTCCGGCTCCAGTTCCTCTTCCTCCTCCTCTTGCACCTCACGCAGAGTCCTAAGCTGCTGCTCCATTGAAGGATGCTTAATCTGCATGCGTGAGGAGTTTTGTTGCATCTGCTGCTCCTTCCGCAAAGTGACTATTTCGCTGCGAGGTGAGACATCAGGACTTGTCACCGCACTATTCACCAGCCGGTTGAAGTGCGACTGGCGGTAACTCTGAGACCTGAAAAGAAAATTTAATCAGCTTCTACTATTCAATAAATAATTTCATAAACTCACTCTTTGGTCACCTCCTGAATAACCTCATGCCGTTCTACGTACTCCCGAGAAGAGTTCGTGTGGGATCCACTCTCCATGACCTTCTCATGGATGATGGGGTTGGAGTCAGATCGCATAAGCTGGTGGCTAAGCTTCTCGTTTAGCTTCTCAGCCTTCTTGCGCATCGTCCTCTCAAAGGAGAGCTGCTCCTCCAAAACCTTGGTGTGGGCCAGCAGTTGGGAAACCGTTACCTTCTTATTTTTGGGTAGACTCTGCAGACCGTTAATGCAACTTAAGTCGTACTCTGGCTCTTCTTTCTCCTCGGGTGGTCCACCCAAATGGTCTCGGATGCTGCGCTGCAGAAACTTACTTATACCCTCGTTATTCCGCACACTAAACTCCGCAATCGCTGTATTCAGCTCCAGGCAATCGAGAATCAGATTGGCTCCTATATCGGTCAATCCGCAGCCATCCATGTCGATTTCTGTGGGGTATTTAAATGGTATTACAGGTATCATTAATCTTACTCCTCTTACTCTTTATCCAGGCATCCTCTTTCAGGACCTCGGTTATCCATCGGATGCCGTCGTCTCCTATAGCCGGATTGTCTGCCAGCAGTACCGTTCGAAGTCCGCCAATCGTGTTCACATCCACACTCCGGTAGCGAAGTGACTTCTCCCAACCCTCCGTGAAACGAGAGATCTTTTGCATCTGAGAAAAGGAAACGGTTTTACTCTTATGGCTCAAGAAATGGATTAGGATTATTAATAATCCACCGACCTACCTTAAGCAAATCAGCCACATGCTCTGCTCCCTTAGACGTAAGTCCGCACTCCGAGACATCGAAGACCTCCAAACGATTCAGGTACTTGGCTGTATTGCAGACCACCTCGCATCCCTTATCACCAATGTTGGACTTACGAAAACTTATTGTTTCGAGACATTCGTTGTCAGCTAGGGACTGTGAATAGATTTTCTTTAGATGATTGTTCTGTCAGGGAGTCTCACCCACCTTAGCAATGGCCTCGATATAGCCATCCTGCAACGGTAGCCCCTCTAGCTTGAGTACGCTCAAGTTCTTGTTGCTAGAAACGCAATTAGCAATTGCCTGAACCAGATTATAGAAGATGAAACGCGTAAAGATCACCGGTCTTTGGCGAAAAAGACGTGCACGTTTCTCAGTGTCAATGGGATCGATGTTGGCTGCCGGAAAAAGTATGGACAGTGGATCCTAGGTTAGTTAGGAGAGAACGTATCTGTCTTTTAAGGCACTTACTTTGTGGATATGTTCGGCGCAGGCGCACCACCAGCTGCTGGAGCACAAGATCATAGTGAAGTGCCTCGGTCAGAAGCTGCCAGTCGCTAACCGCCAACTTGTCCCCGCACAGCTCCAAAAAGGTGGTAGTCGAATTGTTTTTACTGCGAATTTCTGGAACCGGCGTTATGTTCTTTGCTCGGCACAGCTCCAGATAGCGGAAGTGAAACGAGCGGCTTTTGCTCGACTTCTTCACCAAAGGAGGAACAGTTACCACTATGGTACTACCCTTCCGCGTTAACTCGCTGGCGCTGCCTTTTCGAATAATTCGACCCATAGACATTTTCTAAGAAATTACGTTAAAAATTTTTCTAATGTTGTCAATACTTGATTGAAATAAAAAATGTCATTCAGTTTATTTTCATATTTAGGTCGAACTCTTAACCTATATTGTGAGCTTTACAATCCATAAAAAATTTGGCCACACCTTTCTGGATCATTACAAAAGAAAATTAACAAAAAGTTTGAATTTGCGCGATTTTTTTTGTTTTAGCCCCCGTGTAACCTTCAAAATTGCATAAGCCCGCGTATTTCCGGTCTCCATTGACCACCGTGTTGCCAAAGCTTTTCCAGTCTTGCAGTGAACATTCAAAGTTACGATCCAATAACAAGCTTGCAAATTGTAAACAAACAAAGCTCGCCCGCCGCCCACTTAGCCGGTGGAATTTACGGTTGGCTAATTACTCGCGTGCCTGCAGTGTGTTTTTCTCTTTATGTTTCGACCCGGCTATATCTTTTTCTCTCCCCCAAAAAAGAACAGGGTTGTCATGGCTTTCGACGACAGCTCGATTCCAGTAGAGCTCCGAAGTCTCGTTAGCTTGTTTTTCAAATTCAACGTCAGTCGTCGAGCGGCTGTTGTGGTAAACACTTCGTTCAAAAAAAATTCGCGTTTTTCGTGGAAAACACTTAACCGTTTTCGGATTTCGAAAGTGCAAAAAAAAAACGTATGCTCGCAGTTTATTCATTCAGCCAAGAAGATTGGATTGAAAGACTTCGTGTTCTACGGCACGTTCCGTTGTCGGCTAAAAGTGTCATTAAGTGATCTGTCCACCATCTAAGTTTCGAGGCCCCTTTACCATTCTTTAAACTCGAGTTCCGGTTCGTGCATTGCCCAATTTCGAAGCGTGCGACACGTTTATTTTTTATGCGGTTTCATCGTGTATGTTCTGCGGGGTTCTTGACTTATACCTAATTACCAGTGACGTCGAAGCCTTTTCAAAAATGTGTCAGCCACGAAATTTGTCAGTTCTTTGGTAGTTGTTAAGAGACACTCGAGTGTGACACTGCAAGTGTTGGTTGGCTTCAAATAATAATCGTTCAAGTGAAACCCAAGGATAACACAAAAAGGATACTTGATCTATAGGAATACCCATTTTAAAGGGGGTAAGTGATGAACCGGTTTGCATTCCTGTCCTGGCATGTGTCTGGCTCTGGTTAAGGGGAATAGTTAGGAGGTTTCCTTGAATGGAATTAACGAGGGTGAAGGTATGAAGCTCTACACGGAGAAAACTAGGAATATTATTTCTCAATGATAATAGAATCTCTGAACTACTTTCAAAATAATATTTAAATACTCTTAGATATTGGCATAACTTTTAAACGGTTAATTCGTGCCTTGTTATTGATTCCCGTGCATGGAAGCCTGAAGGTTCCACCACGAAGAGTTGGCCAACTTTGCTTCTTTACAGTACTACCAATAAGGTCAGAGCTCTCGTCAAGGACTTGTCTGCTCTTCCAAGACAAGCTTGTCAAATAAATTGTTTAATTGCCCGAAATGTAGAAATACTTGCAAAGCAGATTCAAATAGAAAAGTGCAAAAACTTAAGCCAGAAAAGGAGCCGGAGTGTAACGGACAAATTGCTCACGACACCAGCTAGCTACAAGCAAACATCTAAGCCAAGATTCAGAGCTTGGCTTGAAAAGTGAGACGGATGCGGGCGTCGCTTGAACCCGGGCTATGAGTCAAAAACCAAGCCACCGCAACGGAGCCCTCTCCTAACCCTCCAACGGGCTCCTTTTGTTTGCCAGCCAACAAACAATTGTTGGCTGCTGGCGTTGAACTTGACTGTCGGAGTGCCGCGCACATATCGGAATCGATGGGCATGACAAAAGGGCCCTAATACGGGGGAGGAAGTGTTCAAATTGGAGTATACTCGGAACGCCAGGGGACCGATTGTTTGCTCGCGGGCCGGAAACTGGAGGCAACATTGGTCACAACACGATCCATACCAATCTCAATCTGCAGCAATGCACTCAGAAAAAAATGTTGCTTATTAATAATTAGGCGATCAGATCAGATTTTTATGTCAGCTTAAATGTTTTATAGAAGTTTTATTTAAAAATAGCTAGGAATCTGATATCACTATATGATTTTTTTTTAATTTCAAACGTAAGCCGAAATATTTTTTACAGTGTTCATATGTGACTGACTGCCGCTCTCAGCCGGGCTTAACATATTTAATATAATTAAGTAAGCCCCTGCCTGGCTTGGAAAGTCATGAACCGGCGATTACAGTGGGCTGGCATGGGGCGGAGAAAGAGATCGGGGGAACTTGTCGCAGCGGCAGACAAATCAAAATTGTTTATTAGGATTTCCATTTCGACGGCGATTACCTTGGAGCCACCAGGTTTGTTTGCGGTTTGCCCAAAAAGCCACAAGATTGGCGACGGTGGCCATTGGATACCGCCTAAGCATTGAACAGTCTTCGTAAAGGATTTCACTTTTGGCCCACTCGGACGGGGTCAGAACTTGGCCAAGCGTGAACCCAGCAACCGGAGTCATTAGCACCGAATAAGTTCGCTCGAATTCGCATTGAGATCCACCACATGTGTGGATCTCCAGGTCGCAGATGTATATAAATCTGAACTGTGGAAAGGCGCCGTCGTCATGGTGGCTGGGCCAAGTGTTTTGTTTGACTTTTCGACAACTCCTAAGACAACTTCTGCCACTTTCCACTTACGTAAACCCCGGGGGAAATGGCAGAGAGCCCCCTCACTGATTTTGCCGATCTAGCCGAGGCGGCGTAACTTATTAATTTGCCTTAATTCAGTGGGTTTTAGCTGTGTGGAAAATTGGCAGCAAGAAAGTGGGTGGGTGGAGGTGCGTCTGCCACTAATGGAGTTAATTAAACTAAATGCGATTTTGAATGGTATCATTTGGAGAGGAAGTGATAGCCCGCCTAGACATTAGACAAAATGAAATGAATGGTTGACCTAGCTGAAATTCGCAATTTCCTTTACGAGTATATAGTTTGTAACTTATTAGATAAATATTTTCACTTTATAACTCTTCTCATTTCTTACGAATAATTGATTTAATAAGACATTATTTACAAAGGACTAATCAATTCAATTCAGAAATATTTATGGATATGCATGGCGTATAAGTGATAATCACATTTCTTAACTAAATGTCTCCAATACGTTTGATACGATTATGAAACACACATAAACAATATCTGCTAGAGGAAAAAACATAAACAATAAAATAGCAAGTACATCATTCTCTCCATTCCGATGGGTAGTAACGCATCTCCCCCCGCACCAAAATCATCGACATCAGCATTGATAACCCCAATTCGGTTGGGCCGAGGCAGTGCAGCATGAAATTGCCTGGCCAGCAGAGCATCCCCCATCCCTGAATCGTCCAACTGACCAAACAACCCAATTGCCGTCGTTACACAAACGTGCTGGCCACGGATGCATGGATAATTATCCACGGCTAGAGATGTAGAGAAGAATCAGTCGCCCAAAAAAGGCAGAAGATGCTGCAGATACCGATACTAGTTGTAGTTGTAAGCACTGAAAATGTTGCATGCGGCTCGTGTTGAAAGCGAAATCAGGCGCGGATTGTGATTACTTTTGAATCACTTAACCGTGATCAGCTTAGGCGACTCTCTAGCTCTAACGACCTTGCTACTTGATTTTCCCGCGATAAAGAGGTTGATGCAACCTGCACAGTAATGAAGCATCCGACAGTCAGAGAGAGAGAGAGATAGAGAGAGACACAAATCAATTACCGTCGGCAGAGGCATTTACGATGGCAGGCGATTAAGAAATCGCCAAGCAATTGCGAAATCAATGAACCACACTTGGCAGAATCTCTCGGATCCCCTGCTCCGGTTGCAAATGAGCCTAACCGAGTTGAACCCGCCAAACAATGGCATTAATAATGCATATCTGCACTTGCAACTGCCACTGCATCTCCATTTGACAGATGCAGTCATCGCTCTACACATACTTGTAGATATATTTTTCACACACATCATCGGTGAAAAGATAAGCCGGTGAAGAAGGGATTTTCTCAAAATGTGTAGCAACATCATTAAATTTTCGCAAATGAGATATATGGACCTTCCTCATTATCTTTATATCTGGGTATATATGTATATATGTTAAAGATGTTTTCAACTTTCAATTTTCACTCCACTTGAGCGAGAACTTATCCGCAATTTGTTAGAAATTTGCAATGAGACAAATCTGGCACATGGATAAAAAACCAAAGTAGTTATAATTGCCGGGCAGTTTAGAAAACGTTCCGGTCGTTAAACCTCATACAAAATAACAGCTAAAAACTAAAGCAGCAGCAAAACCCATAAAATTTCTTTAGCGGAATTCCAGGCTGGCGCTGAGCCAACATTTAAGTCAAGTGAAGTAAAGCCAATAAAGAGCTGACGCTTAATTAATTCGAGCATACAACTTTCGCAAAAATCTGCTGGCCAATTCTCACGCAGAACTGAAAGATATATATATATATCTATATAAAGAACACCTGTTAACACGCAGTCTGCGAGTCCAGTTCCATTCAGATTTCTTAATGCACGACCTAATTGAGTTCTCATTTTGTTATTTTTTTTGGCTATGTAGCAATGGCAGAACGGGCACAGAACTTCTCTCTGGTAGATTCCCCACTTTAAGTTACCTTCTCGAGCGAAACTGCCGGCGGGTCACAGATCACGGCCCATAAAACGTGCGACAACATGTGTATGGGGAAAATTGGGTTAACACTTCCACTAGCTTCTTTCGTAACACACTCTGCCTATTTTCTAGGTGTCGCCACTCAAGTTTACCTGTCATGTGGTAGTTGCTAGTAACTTCTACCCCAATGTTCTCCTCACAACCCATCACAATGCACAACGAACTACAACCACATTCGCAGTCAATTGACTACAAGAAGGTGCGCTTAAAAGGACTACGGCATCGAATATACCCTAGATATATAAGCTCCATCTACATCCAAGTCATAATACTCACCACACTAATCAGCTTGGTTGCCTCAAATCGGCCGCCGCGTTTCACTATCGACGGACAGTCAGAGATCGTACTGCGCCTGAAGGAGAGTCCTGAAACGAAAGTGGGTAAGTAGGGGATACTTTTTACAGGCTAATCAATATATATACAACTCATAGCTAAATCTAACGAGAAATTCATAATTAAACTTTTTAGACAAAATACTTAAAAATATTAACTAAATTTTTAATTACAATCTCTCAGATACTGTTCAATATCACAGACAGGTCCAATATCACAGACAAAAATAAACATCGATATGAAAAGTCGTACTGTCATGTTTTAAGAATTTATAACTTTACTCTTAATAATCTGCAAAACGAGAGCAGAATTAAACGATCTGATATTATAAATGGTAATGTGTCATGTATAAAAATTGTTTGCTAATCAGTTTTTAAGTTTTGCATTTTCATGATTTTCATAGTTTTTACTTTTGCTTAACGAAATACAATTTATTTCCTACATAATATAAAGCACTACTCTTTTAATCGATAATAAAGATATAAGATTATGTACTTTATAAGAACATACAAAAATGATTTCCTTTTTTCACCCAAGGAACCCTGATATACACCCTAAAGGGCTTCGATCCGGACAACGATCCACTGACTTTTGGAAAGCGAAACTCGCATGATAGTGAGATAATCCGGATTGAGAATACAGGTGGGAATGAGGCCAAGGTTTTTTTGGCCAAAGAACTAGATCGCGAAACACAAGACGAATATGCCATAGTGCTAACCCTAACCGACAGTCACTATACGGATCACAACTATGTGACGCAGAGCTTTTTGCTCCTGGTCGAGGACATTAACGACAATGCTCCCACTTTTTTGCCCTATCAAAACGCCATTGAAATACCGGAAGGCAGTGCTCCGGGAGTGGTGACCACTCTTGAGGCTACAGATGCGGATGAAGGTGCCTATGGGCAGGTGGTTTACTACCTGCAAGAGCTGGACGGGGATAATGATGTGTTCTCCATCGCCACCCATCAAGGAAAGGGAATCTTAAGATTGCAAAAGGAGTTGGATTACGAAAGGAAAAGTCTGTATCAGCTGAGAGTACTGGCCATCGATCGAGCAAACCAGGGGCCAGTTAATACAGGGACTGCTGCCATCTTGGTAAAAGTAAAGGATCTCGAAGATCAACCCCCAGAATTCGTGGAAGTGCAGGCGGTGGCACGAATTGCAGAGGATGCTCCAGTGGGCACCAAAGTTCTGCGAGTCCGAGCCATAGATGGAGATCGTGGAATCAATAATCCTATAGCCTATGCTCTGGAGGCAAACGATCTTTTCGACATTAATCCCCACACAGGAATAGTTCACACACTAACTAAACTGGACCGCGAGGAGCAGAGTGATCAGGTGAATGGAGCACATATCCTGCGAATTTCAGCTACGGAGTTGTCCAAATCCAATACCCAAATGGCACCCACAACAGTTCGTACTGAAGTTACGGTTATAGTAAGTGATGTCAATGATGAAATACCCACTTTTGGAGAAACAGTTTATCGGTGTGAGGTTAACGAGAATGCCCAGACCAATACCCCCCTTAACTTCATCGACGAGGAAATACAAAATGTGGTATTTGATCACGACGAGGGCAACAATGGCACCTTCCGTTTGTTTCTGGATCCACCCAACGATCTTTTCGAAATCGTACCTGAGCTGGCTGTTAATGAGGCCAACTTTATGCTGCGGGTGAAGAACTCAAAGTCTCTCGATTTTGAACAATTTACCGAGGTCAACTTTACGATATTCGCCCGGGAGATCGACGAACCCAGTCGATGGAGGTGGGTTTTTGTTATTTTACTGGTTAAATTACTGGAAATATTATTGTTCTTTATCTTCTAGTTCTGCACATGTCCAGATCTTTGTAAGAGATCAAAATGACAACTTCCCTGAGTTTAGTCAAACGATCTACAATGCAAGTGTGTTGGAGAACAGTGAACAGGACACGGTTATTACCCATGTACAGGCGGTGGATGTGGACTCGGGAGATTATGGAACTATGGGTATACGTTATACCAATCTCAGGGGAGGCATTGCTCACTTGTAAGCTTACCAAGGAAGCCATTGTCTTTAGCTACTAACTACTTTCTTTTAATTTATCCTAGACTTAATCTTAACCCCATTACCGGAGTAATAACCATTAAACAGGCGGGTGGAACAGCATTTGATCGTGAGATAATTTCCCGACACTACCTCACAGTGGAGGCCATCGACAACGCTGGTCAGGGTAACAGGAATACTGCACAAATAATCGTGGACATCCTGGATGTGAATGATAATGCACCCACTTTTCCGCAGCGACAATACGAGACCAAGTTGCTGGAGAACCAAGCTGAGTTCGAGACACCATTGCAGCTGGAGGCCCGAGATGCTGATCTCATTGGCACTGAGAACAGCCAGGTGACCTATGAGATTGTCGAGGGCATGTACCGGTCGAACTTTACCATAGATCCGATAAAGTGGCCTGTTGCGTCCGTTACACCGCTTTGATTTCGAGGAGCTAGTGGATCGGAGTAGTCGCCGGAGTGATGCTCATGCAGGAGGATCTACCAGTATTCGGGAGATTGATTTGCTTGTTCGAGCTCGTGATTCAGGCATTCCTATGCTCTCCACAGTGGTTCCTGTTCTAATTTACGTGCAGGATGTGAATGACAATGCACCGATATTCCAACGTAGTTTCTATGCGAAAACAGTTCCTGAGGATCTGTCAGGTGGTAGTCCGGTGCTGCAGGTCACAGCCATAGATCGAGATGGATCCTCGCCTAACAATGTGGTGGTCTATCGCATACAAACTGGTGCCAGCGACAAGTTTATCATTAATTCGGAAACAGGTGTTATTTCGGTGGCACAAGGTGCCAATCTAGACCCAGATCTTACAGACAGCAAGCGATCCCTGTACACCCTGTCAGTGGTAAGTTCTTTGGGAAAATTCTCCAAATCTCTTCTTTCATCTTATTTCATTTATATCAGATTGCTCTTGATGGAGGCTTAGGCAACTCCCAACTAATGACCACTTGTACAGTGAACATCAGCATTCAGGATGTAAATAACAAACCTCCTGTACTAACTGAACTGCCTGGCTTAAAGATCGTAGAGAACACACCTGTGGGAACACTAGTTTATCGGATCCAGGCAACGGACTTGGATGACAAGGCCATTCTGCGCTACAAAATAAACGCAGAGCACTGCGAAGGCCGCACTGAGGAGGGAGCTTTGGTGAAAAGTAGCGAGTATGACTTTTTGGGAGCCTTTGAAGTGGATCCCATCGAAGGATCCCTTAAGGTAGTTAAACTGCTGGATCGCGAAAGAGTAGAGCATATTAAGCTAGCCATCACTGTAGAGGATCTGGCAGCCGCCAAGGGCAGGCAAATAGCAGAAGGTTCGTCTACTATATACACCTCTTTAACGAAATATACTTAAACACATCGTTTTGTAGGTTTCCAAAGCATTCAAGTGCTGGATGAGAATGATAATAATCCAAAATTCCGTCTGCCCTTCTACCGACAATCAATCACGGAAAACAGCATCAATGGAGCAATGATTGTGAATGTGCTGGCCTCAGATGTGGACAAGAATAGAACAATAACCTATGCTCTAGAGGGGAATCCCACCTATCGATCACTAATGCATCTGGACTCACAAACAGGAGAGATTGTAGTGGCCAGCAAGATTGATCATGAACAGCATCAGTGGCTAAATTTTAGTGTAAGGGCCACGGATTCTGGAGTACCAGCTAGATCCTCACTAGTCGATGTGTATATAACAGTGCTGGACGAGAACGATAATAATCCTTATTTTGTTGGTGGCAGCAAGAACTATACGATTAGTGAAAATGCAGCTCCAGGAACTAGAGTAGCCACTTTACAGGCCGGTGATGCAGACTCTGGGGATTTTGGGAAGATAACCTTCCTGATGGACCGCATTAGTTCGCAGGGAAAATTCACCATAGATGCGGACACTGGAGTGCTAACAGTGGCTGATCGTCTAGATAGGGAAACGAAAGATTCGTATAACCTGGTAATTGAAGCCTGGGATAACTATCAGTTTGGTTTTCTGGCGGGGGAAAGTCGGAATGCCTTTAAGCAAGTCTTGTAAGTTATTTCACTTCTTCTTTGTATGAATGTTTTACATTACTACTTCAATCCTTTAGCATTTCCATATTGGACGAGAACGACAATCCTCCAGAGGTGACTCTTCCCAGCAGTTGTGTCTTAATTACCGAGTATCATGAGCTGCATGAGCGAGTGGCTAGCATAGTGGGCAAGGATGCAGATGATCCAAGCACTCCAAACGGAAGACTGGACTTTGCCATCACGCAGGGGAATAAGGATGGTATAGTTTTTAATGATATTAGATCCTTCCTATATTAAAATATTACTTTAATTTTAGGCATGTTTGAGCTTCGTCAGGTAGACTCTTGGAATGCCCAAATCTTTGCTAGTAAGAGTCTTCGCAATAGGTTTGGAAACTATAGCCTTACTATAACCACACGAGATTTGGGTCAACCGGCAAATATTATGCACAGCACTCTGGACATTTGCGTATCGGATTTTAATGATCATGCTCCAGTTTTTGTAAGGCCACTTCATAACACAACAGTTCGAATTCCGGAGAACGCTACTGTGGGCACACTGATACTCCAGGCTTATGCCAGTGATGCAGATATGGGACAGAATGCACTGGTTAGATATCGGCTTAAACCCGATCCTTTGGGCAGTTACAAAATGTTCGAAGTGAATGCCAATACAGGGGAGCTCTTTCTGAGGGAGCCACTGAACCGGGAGAAGCAAAAGATTCATGAGGTAAGGATTTAACTTCAATATGAAACCAATATGATTTACACCCCATTCCCTTACAGATCCGCATAGAAGCCTACGATCAGGGCTTGCCCACCTCATTAAGTTCCGACTTGGATCTTACCATTTATGTGCGAAATGTAAACGATTACGAACCCCAATTTATTGTCAACGAAATATCGTTGAACTTTACGGAACACGCAGATCCTGGATCTGAAAGGATTAAGCTACCCGACACCATAGACAAGGATCAATTGGAATTAGACGACCCTAATGAGGCGCCCAGTCAAGTGTGCTACTTTATAGTAAATGGAAATGAGGCGGGATACTTTCGCCTAGATCCTGAAACTCACATATTAACTGTTGATCGCGAACTGGATCGCGAGGTGGCGGCTAACTTCACCCTCTATGTGCGTGCCACAGAAAACTGTGGCAATGATTCTTTATCTGGCGGTGGAAAACGTCGTCGTATGGGTATCGAGATTAACAATAGGCTGGGAGGATATCTGCATAATCAGAAGATAGAATATGACCGCTTCAAGCATTCCCGACAACTGAGATCGCCTGAGAGTAATGAATATGGACCAGAGGATGAAGAGATGGCTTCTTATGAAAACTATGATACTACTCAGGAGGATCAAGCTGAAGCCTTGAAGCCAGATAGCACTGTGGTGAAGGTCAATGTACGAGTACTGGATATCAATGATAATCCTCCTCGTTTCCGTTCGAAAATCTTTACTGGCGGAATAACGACTAATGCGGATTTCGGCTTGAAATTCATGCGTGTGGAGGCTACGGATGCTGATGAGGGGGTTAATGGAAAGATTGGATATTACCAAGTGGGGGAAATTCGTCAGACTCTTTCCGAAGGACTGGAAAATGTACGCAAAGCTCCGTTTCTTCTTGATCAGGAAACAGGAGAGGTGCAGCTAAACTTTGACCCGCAAAAGGGTATGAAAGGTTATTTCGATTTTGTTGTGTTGGCCAACGACACCTCGGGAATGAGGGATGTGGCTCATGTATTTATATACTTATTAAGAGAAGACCAAAAGGTTCGGTTTGTGTTCCGCCTTCAGCCGGATGAACTGCGATCTCGGGTGGAGACTTTTAGAGAGTAAGTAATAATTTGAACTTTAAAGAATATAACCTTCTAATATAAATTCCATATAAAAACTCTTAGCACCCTCGGCAATATCACAGAATCGATTGTCAACATAGACGAGATAAAAGTTCATGAGAACAAGGATGGTTCGGTGGACAAAACAAAGACGGATTTGTACATGCATCTAGTCGAACGCGAAGATAACTCTATTTACGAGGTAAATGAGGTGCTTAAACTCATTGACTCTCACATCGAAAGTCTGGACGGGCTGTTCAAGGAGCTTAATGTGCTGGACACGCAGGCGGCGGAAGCTCAGCTGCTGACCGCAGGACCCACCCGAGGTCCTTTATTCGTCTGGCTTGTGTTTACCAATCTCTTTTTGGCCACATTATTGGTGGTTACTATAGCACTTTGTGCCTCTCAGAGGAATGGTTACCGCAGGCAGCTGAGAGCCGCAAAAGTCAATATTTTCCGTAAGTTAAGGTCACGATAAAGGTTATTGTGACATTAATTGTGTACCAATCCTTTCCAGGTGGCCACTCTTCGATGTCCCTGCAACACGCCCAGGAGCCAGCTACTCGAGTACCAAATACGAACAAGCACAGTGTCCAAGGATCAAATCCTATTTGGCTAAAGGGCTATGACAACGAGTGGTTCAAATCAGAGGAAACTGGCAGGTAAGACAATAACGAAAAATCCTATTACACTTATATTTTTAATAAACAGGATTATTAGCATTGAAGGGCACGATTCTTTGGATGACAACTTTCTAGCAGCGGCGACTCAGGATATGCACGAAACCCTCAAAGGAACTGCCAAACTATTTAACAACAGCAACGATCTTAACAGGCACTTCAATTTGTATAACCAAATCGACAAGCTGACCAACAATGCTCAAATCCTGGCCAGAAAACTGGAGACCACGGAGTTATAGCACAAACAGTCCACATTATTTATTGTACCTAGCTTAGACTTAGGTTTAGATCAGCTCGTAGGGCCCATGTAAATATATCGAAAGCTCAAAATATCATTTTAAGTACAACTATATCGTAAGGAAAAGAAATACGTAAAGTTAAGGAACGTGTACTAATAAAAATATGATTTTTAAAGATTTATACACTATAAATATATATTATCACTTATGCTTAATGCTTAATTTTGAAATGAGACAAAATAAACTTACCTGGGAGATAGGTTCTCAGATAGAAAACAGTGGACAGTCTTCTGCTCAGCAATATTGTTATAAAAAATATACGTATAGAGCTCAACTGCTGGAGTATAGGAGCTCGTTATTGGAGTTACGAGGAGAACGTGGCGTCCACTTACCCCGGTTAGGCAACCCCGTGGCGCCGCTTCTTAAACTGGCGGCAGCTTACAAACGTAAAAAAATAGTGACTAATCGGAAATGTGACAGCTCAGAAAGGCATTTGTATGTATCACAACCGAAAGCAAACTGATCGCCTACTAAGATATGATACTATATAATAATCTTAAGAATAAGGACATCCGAATACTCACCGTGGCAGAACGTGGAAGATCCGGACCAGATATGGTCAGTTTCTCTTAATTTCGCTTATCCGAATGCTCCTTGTTGCGAATAGATTTGATATGGTTTAAAGGTCGTTCAAGGAACACGCACAATAAATCAATAATTTTCAATGAAACCTCTCAATTTAAGAACTTGACTGCAATGGGATGGAACGCACTGTAAGAAACCTGTGCAGGATTGGCGGGTTTCTTAAACGGTGGTTCTGCGGATTTTTTGTATTTTGTTTACGGGAGTTACTCGGAGTACGTGTGAAGGCAAACGAACTGTTTCCTAGGAGAAAATTATGTTGTTAAACGAATGTGAGGCTCTGATTGTCTGGCCATCGCCTGCCAGGATCTCCGCCTCCCATTTCCAAGTTCCCAACTATCAGTTCCCTTCCCATTGAATCAATGACAAGCCCAGTTGCTTTGGTTTTTTTTACTAAAAATATTGTATTATATTTTCAGGGTAAAATATTCAGTTGCCATAAAATCAATAAGTTTTTTTTTTTCATTTGCTTCGATCTGTTTTATTTTTTTTTTTTTTCGTTTTCTTAAAGTATTTTGTTTTATTTTTTTGTTTTTGTTTGTTTATAATAGTTACACAAATTAGATCACAAAAATGCACGTAAATTACAAAATGAAATTGTACCTCATACCGAAAACATAGACAAAACTTCAAATAATGAAAACGAGGCGGCTACTGGAGGGATGTGGACTTGTAGGTTCATCGCTACAGTTCTTATAAAGTAAAGTATTGTAAAAAATAGTTTTTTTTAAAGCATATAATCAAATACATGGTTTTGTAGTTTCGCTACTAAACAAATCAAAAAAAAGGCGTAAATTTTTGTTCGCGTCACTTGCACAGCGAAGTAGATCAGAGTAAAGTGCGGGCCAACTTAATCAGTAATCAACCCAGTAATCGGTAATCAACTAACTCAAGAACGAATACAGTTATATATCTATATAGGGTTTATAGAGATAGAGAGTGAGAGTGTGGGAGTTAATCGTATATCATATATTACAGAGTTCCATTATGTTTAAAGTAGTTCATTCTGCTCCTATCGTTTCGCTTCGATTTCCGCCACGGCCCTTACGAAAATCCCTATGAAAGATGCAAGTGTTCCGAGTGTGCGATGGGGTGTGCTTAAACATAATGAAAAGTCGATGCGTGTGATACATATACAAATACATAGTAATCTAGTGTTATTAAACGTTTTTCATTCATTTAATACTTGCTTAGATTCCAGGTGAAAGATGATAAATGAAAACTTACAATGGATGGGAAGATGGAATGGTTTGGGTCTGAATTTGTTTTTGCTGTAATTTTGGGATCGGGCTCGAGTGAGTGGTATATGGTATATATATATATATATTTATATATATATATATATATCGTATTTTAAAGCGTAACAGTTTTCTTGCTTGTTTTGTGTATTGGTTGTATAAATATATCTCGTTTTATAAGTGGTTGCTTGTCACTAGACTAAAGAAAATTACATTTCATTTATGTTCTATTTAATATTTGTTAATTTACAGAATCTATATAGACAAACGCAAGGTAAGAAACTCAAAAATTGTCGGTCAGCCTAATTTTGCTTTTAAAATTTGTTAGGCTAAATTAAAATCGAACGAAGTTTTCGGCCATCGCGCAATGGCTAAATAAAAGACCTTAAAAATAAATCAAGTTTACACTTTTACATTCTGTTGTATTGTTTTGTTTTGTTTTTTTTTTTGTTTTTGTTATAGATTTTTCCTTTTCTTTGTTTGTGGGTTGGTTTAAATTAAAGCTTACACTTAAACGTATGTGTACAGATATATTTAAGTAGTATCATGTATATATATATTTATATTTTATATATAATTATATATAGTTGTATATATATTTAGTAATACGATTCGCGGTTTCAAACTAGTCCCTTGTACGTTGTATGTATGTATGTGTGTAGGTGTGAGTGTATATGTGTGTGTGTGTGTGTTTGTATTACGTGCAAACCAAGAACTAAACCAAACTAAAACTTTTTCTGCTTCTCATGTTTTTGTTTTTCTGTTGAAATTGATTGCAATTCTCGTTTGAGTGTAAGGTGTTCTTGTTATAAATGCGCTCACAAAATGTTGTTTAAACAAATTCTAGACTTACTTAGGTTAACGAACTCTCCAAATGTATCGCGTTCGTGCATTTAATTCAGAATTCAAAATTTGTTGCTAGATTTCCTACTATTTCGGTTTCATTTTCTCTGTTTGCTCTGGTTATCTCTTCTATCATTTTACGTTTTTTTATATGTATAATAAAGCTGCTCTCTACAATCCTTTGTTGTTTCACTAACAAATTAAGTTACGTTAAGAGTTATGTAATGCTACAGTTTCCCGCAAATTTACATAATTTATGTTTCTTCTGTGTGTACGGTTGGTTACATATACATTTCATTCTTATTGTTGTTTCTTCTTTATGTTGAATTAAATATTTTTGGACATTTTTTTCGAAGTTTTTTAATTTTTGTAATTTTTTTTTATGTTTTTCACATTAACGCATAACTATATGGTTTTTTAATGTTATCTAGCTCTCACGCATATTTTCTGGAGTACGAGTATGCAGGCATAACATTTAAGCAGCATATAGAAGATAGTGCTGAACCAGAATCGCAATTAAGAAATTGGCCAAAAAGAAAGTATTGAAACTTTTAGCGAAAGCTGCCCGAAAGTTGAAGGAAACTTTTAGCTTGGAAAATCACTCTTTTTCTGTGGAGGAGAAATCTGCAGGCCCTAAATCCCACCCGATGCCAGAATTAGGTCTGAACCAAGCCCCGAATGTCGGTGACACCGTTGCTGCTACTATTTCCACCGCCGCTGCTGCTGTCTACGCAGAGAGTGGCAGCATCGATGCCGGATGTGTTCGGTGAGTGCATCGCAGCATCGGCCAGAAAATCGTCGCCGACTTCCAGAAAATCATTAAGAAAGGCGCTGTCCGAACCGCCGATCGTCTGCTGCAGACACTTGAGGTTCTTATCGGCGATCTCCAAAGCCCGGTCCATGGCCTCGCACTCGGCTTGTTGCACTGCATCGGCACAGATCCAAGGCGAGGTCGATGGCGATGGCATTGGCAATGGCGGTGGCAACGGAGGCACACATGGATTAGTACAATGAAAAGCTGAACAAGTAAAATTGTTGTTAAATACACACCGGATTGGAACAGTTCGTTGAAAGCATCGTCCGGCAGAGTGTCGAACACATTTACCAGATCGTGCTCCTCCAGTAAGTGGGCACCATTCAATGCTATGTCATCTGCAATAAAAGGTATTCGATTAGATTTATATCAAACTCAAGTCCAATAGCCCCAATTTTGAAACCAATGAAAGTCTATTGGTAAAATTTCGATTTAGAACTTACCAGCATCGTTAGCGCCTATCAGCTCCGACTCACTGAGCCCGCCCAGGCCGGTGTCTTCTGAACTGGCATAAGCCGAGCTGTTCTCGCAAATTCCGAACATATCCTGGCTCAGTAGATCCGTCGTGTTGGCCAACACAGTGTGAGCAGCATGACCATTGTGCGTGATTGTGGGCTGACCCATGGCATTGCCAAATGCCGTATTGAATGAGGGGAAACTGTGCTGGTTGTTGTTATTGTTGCTATAGTTCATATTATTATTGTTGAAGTGCACACTATTGTTATTATGGTTGCTATTTATGTTGTTATTGTTGTGTTGTGGCAAATCACCACCGGCGGCCGCCAATTGGGCTACAATTTGGTTAATCTCCTCGGCCTTGATATGGGCATTGTCCAACGTTAGTTGATCGGCCTCCAATTTAAACAACGTATCCACCTCCAATTTGGGCACCAAGAGCGGTTCATTTGGCTGCTGTTTGGGCTCGAAATCACCGCTGAGTGGAGCCAATGCTGGTGGAATTGATAGCTGGGGTAAGTTCTGTGCTGCAGAAACCGCAACTGACACATTTACTGGTGTATACGGCGGCTGGGAGTGCGAGGTGGCCGATGAGTGTGAATTGCTGGCAATGGATTCTAGAGAGGTGGTGCTGCTCTTGCGTTGCATTCCCGCCGAAGGAGTCAGCGTCAGTGTATTTATCGGGTTGCTGATGTGGTTAACCATTAGTTCATTTGCCGGCTTTCTGCCACGTTTCTGCGGACGAGCCACGGGATTTGTGTTTGCCTTTCGCTTTCGCTGTTGCTTTGCGGGAACATATTGGTTTGCCACTCCTGTGACAGGTAAGCTTACGGGCAGCACCTGCTTCGGTGCCGGACGGGATGCATCCATTCCGGACCGCAGGTGGCTGTGCACTTTGCAGAGAGCCAGTGTGTGCAGCACATCAAAGACAGGAGCATGGCAAGCGGTTCCATCCACGCGCCATGCCACACAGGGTTGGAATAGCTGCTGCGTGCCGTTGTTCACAATGTGGCGCTCACAGTGCGCCGCCATGCTCAGCGTGGGTTGCTTGCAGCTGGCCACCAAGCATCGGTTGCCAATTCCACTGAAAAAAGGATTCAAATTAGATGATATCCAAAATATATTTTAGGTTTACTTACACTCCCTCCTGCTGTGCAGCGTGATCCTGGTATTTAATCAGCAAGTTTTGGACGCTCTGCAATCGCTGTTTAGCCGCTCGCATGGGTAGCTCCTGTAACGACCTTGTAGACAGCAACTGCAGCGCCTGTCGCCTCAAGAACCCTTTTCGGAGCGCAATCCGCTCCTCACGACGGTTGCTCTGCGAAAGAGGTGTGTCGTTGGTTTTCTCCTTGAATCCAGAGTGCAGCCAGTGCTGTTGCAGGCAGTAGGGGGAATCTGCCGGATAGATTTCATTCTCACTCAAATTTGCTACGTTGCGTTTAGAGGCAGGTTTGCGTCGTCGCTGACGATATTCCGGATCTGCTGCCTTGTTTGCTGATGATGGACTCGGCTCCTTTGGAGGCGGCATCGAAGATTGTGGCTGTTTCTTTGCTATAACGTTATCGTTTCTATTGTTGTTAGTGTTAGTGATGCCTTTTCTGCCACCTTTTGAAGCTATTGGCGCTTGATGGTTGGCGGCGTTTAAATTGGCCACTTTGGAAGACATTTGTTCAGTTTTCTTGGCTAATGCGGGTGCTGATGAGGTTGTGGTGGCTAGAACAGCTGATGGTGCACTCTGCAGTAAGTTCGTTGAAGCGGGCACTGCTGTAACCGAGGGCATTGAGCTTGGAGGAGCTGGTGATACCACTTTGGTGCTGACAACTGCTGGTGGCACCACTTTGAAGCTGGGAGCTAAAGACGGAACACAAGATGTGGGCATCTGGGGTTGCATTTGCGCAAGCAAAGGCGGTGCACTCATCTCAGGCGGAGTTGGCGGCGTCAGAGGTGTCAACAATTTATTTCCCGTGGGCCGCTGTAGTGTTGACCCCGGTCCAGTGCCACTTATGACTCCTGCAGCTTCTGCTGCCGACGTCGTTGCTCCGCCCGCCATTGAAGGCTTTCGGAAGATAACGTTGACGGGTATCTCGTTAAGATCGCTGTCATCCACATTGTTGCTGGTGGAATGTTTCTGTGGAGCAGCAATCTGTGGAGTCGGCGTGGAAACTGCAACTGTTCCCGTATTAAAAACCATCAGGGGTGGTGGCTGAGTTTGATTGTAGTTCGATCCCTGCACCACCGGTTTTTGAAGTGACTCCACCACATTGTTATTGTTCTGCAATTTGTTATTGTTGTTGTTGTTTTGGCAGGCCAATGGCAAGGATTTCTTTTTCTTCAAACACTCCACCTTCTGCAAATGTTGCGCCAATGTGGTATGATGGAATTTCGATGGCGGCAAAGGTAATCCACCCTTGGGCGATACAGAGATCGGTGCTACCATGGCGGTCACTGCAGCGGTGGCAGGCGGCAAAGTAGGCGAAGGTAATGAGGCGGGCGATGTGGGCGGGCTGACCAACGCAATCGCAACAGATTGCTGTTGCTGCTGCTGCTGAAGAAGCTGTTGGTGTTGTTGCAAAAGGAGCTGTTGCTGATGCTGCGGGAGATGTTGCTGATGTTGCTGGAGGAGCTGTTGCTGCAAAAGATGCTGTTGCTGCTGTTGATGCAACTGTTGCTGTTGGACATGTTGCAGCTTCTGTGCTTTCTGTTGCTGTTGCAGCTGCTTCTGTTGTGGTTGCAGCTGTTGCGGTTGCTTTTGCCCATTGTCAAGGAGGAGCGGCGTCTGCCATAGAGATGGAGTGTGGGCATACAGCGGGGGTGGTGCCGACGGCAGCTGGCAGGACTCCGAAGGTGCTATCTTCTCCAGCTGCTGCTGCTGAGGGCGGACTATGCACACGTTGGTGGCCCTCTTCGGAGAGGCCTGCGACTGCGACTGTGATTGCAAAGGTAATTGCAACTGCAACGCCGGCGATTGTCTCTGAGATTGCGTGACATGATTGAAATTCGTTGTGTTAGTCGCCAAAGACGCCTGCGCCTTTGATGCTGCTGTGACATTCAATTGGGCCACCAGATTTGCCTTTCTGCTAGCCGCAGCTGTTGCTGCTGTCTGCCTCTTGTTGCTGCCCCTATTGCTGTCGCTTAAGCGGGCTCTAGATTTCTGCAAAAGGTAAACAAAACAATTTGGTAAAAAGGGTTGATGTAGTATTGTTGCATAAATACAATGTATTATTGCAGACGGTCTAAAGGAGGGTACTGGGGAATACTGTTTGAAACCGGTTTTTATTCTAGGTTCTAGAACCTATTTTCTGCGAAATATTTAGCATAGATTTCTGATTTTTTTAAACAAAATGGTAGAATTATATTTAAATGTTTTCTAATGCTTAAATACACTTAGGATGAAAAGGTTGCGCCGTACAGTTGACAAAGCTATTTTACTTTAGTTTGGTTTTAACAAGAATTACGTCGTAGGAAACATATTCTATAGTGGTTAATAATATGAGTATTTTTGAAATTCCTTGATCTTTGTCAAGAAATTTTACCAGGTGACCCTACATACCTGTGCATTGAATAAAATGGGCGGTGCGACGGCCACAGTCTCTGTGAAGGCATATGGATCCGAGTCCTCGGACGTCGTCTTGCCGGCAATGCTCTCCACTGGCGTCAGCGCTGCTGTTACTGTGGTTATCACTGCTCCTGCTGCTACAGTAGCTGCTGCTGTGGCAGTTGCTGATGCTGCTGCTGTAGCAATCCTTCTGGTGGCTGTGCTCTTGGCTAATGTGGCTGTTGCGGTGGCTGAATGGAATCTGGAGGCTTGCTGACATGACATGTCCAATGTGAAGCCGGCGCCGCTTTTGTTTCCTGCTCTTTCTGTCTATTTGTTCTTTCTTTACTTTACGCTGCTGTTTTTGTTGCTCTATTGTTGTCTTATCTTTCCTTACTTGACCTGCAATTAAAAAATGTGTTACAAAATCAATAAGCTTAAAGTTCAAAGGAAGACGTCATAAATGGGCGTTGTCACGTGCTCTCCGCTAAAATGCATTTGCACACACACATTTGCTCTCTTCCTTTCACACAAACACACCTCACAGCCACGCAACGACACACACACAAACACAATCAAGGCAAACGAATGCCATAATAAAAACAAACTAGAATCAAAATAAATAAATCTGCTCGCCGAAACCAGTTCAAGTGAATCGTTCGTTGCTTTCTTTCCGCTTCGCTTCTGCCTCTACTTTCCCCCCTCTTTCACTGTCTTTTTTCTTTTTCCCCTACTCCTCTCTCGTCTTCGACTCTCTTCGCTTTTATTTTGTGCTTTTGGTGCCGCTTGGCACCGCCGCCGTTAATAACAAATACAAATGCTGATAGCGCAGCAAAATCGTAATAATTAAAAATAATAAACCCAGACAAACAATCATCTGAAAACACTTGCGGACAAAATAATAAGACACTGATTTCAAGGTTTCACTTAACTTTTATGATTGAACCACTAAATTAGCTATTATAAACATTATTAAATAGATATTTATACATATGTATGTACATATCTTAAAAGGCCATTTCTTTACAACATTTAAGTCACGCTTTAGAAACAACTGCATTTTTAGTAAAACCAATCATAATAAAATTTATTATTGAAGTCCATTAATAACAAAATTAGATTTAATCGCCCACTAATAGTAATGAAAAGTAAGAATATGATATAAAATAAATATGTATGTAGTAATACTAGTTTCTTGACCACAACCGTTCGCTGACCAAGCGCGTCAAAAAAAATTCGCACAAATTTGCATGCAAAGCAAATCAAAGAAGCACGTTTGTGTGCACAAATACATACAAACATTATATATGGAAGGCGAAACAAAAACAACTGCGTAGGAATACTATTATCTTATTGAACTTAGCGAAACAGCAATTATTGGGGCAGAGAAAGAAAACAGAGGCGGTGAAAGAAGAAAAAACGGGAGAAGAGTAACAAGATAAGCGCAAATCGGGGGCGAATTGCTGGACTTTCCAACGAATTGGGGGAAATAAAGAAATATCAAGAAGGAAAGACTCGGTACAATTACTGACAACACCATATACAGACTATATAAGGAGAAATATGAGGGGTATATAGAAATATTTCACATTTCCGCTCAGTGTGCTCATTGTTTTCATTCGCTTTACAGCTTTTGATTAGTTTCGCACATATTGATTTCAATTCCGGCCGGGAAGGCAAGTATTCTATGATTACAATATGCGCATACAAGCTCGGGAAGAACACGTTATCCAACTTATATGTACATATGTATGTATGTAGCTGCGTGAGGAATGCTTCTTTGTTTGTTTATGCTTTCTTTACGTTTTCCAAGAAAGACGGAAATGACTTTGAAAGCATTTGCCAGTAGTTCCCTTCACTTCACTTCACATGCCTTCATCTTAACATACCGCACATATCCCAATCCGAAATCCCCCTGTTCTACACCCACTAACGCATTCAACACGACTCCTTTGCTGTACATGAGAGTGCTGCAGTGTACGTGACACTTTTGTTTATGTTTCTTATTTTTACTTATTCATCCGACGAACTGACGGAAGACATTGAAAGATATCTTTAAGGCTAAGGCCTAGCGAATACACATCGAACATAAATCAAACAACTTCAGTTGGGGATATAGAATAATACCATATCGATATCTTATCTATAGGTACTACCTATAAAACTTAGTTATACAAACATCATACGACAAACGGAACATCCGATTGGGTTATTTGGAGTTATGGTTATTATTATTACTGAATAACTTATTTATTTAACCATACTTCCATTCTTACTCATTTTAGACACAATACTTTTAGAGCCAATAAGTGCCAATTTTATTGCAATCTCTTTAAAACCAATTTAGAAATCCATTTGTTTAGAATAGTCATTAATATTAATTTACATGTAAGAAACTCAGAAGGCATTCTTGTTGATTTATCATATAGACATTTTCCTTGCGATATACCTCAATAACACCAAGTAAAGGTTTTTGATCTCAAGAGCGCAGACGAATACGAAGTCCAAGATTTTAGCGTACAAACAACACAAAAGAGAGAGAGGAAGATGAAAGATGGAGGAAACCGCACAAAGGCAAACTGTCGATAATTGCAAATAATGACGATGCTGGGAATTTGTTATTGTTTGCTTTTGTTGTTCTTCCGAACGATCTCTGAGCAAGTCGTTGCTTTTTGGCCATTTTTGGTCTTATAAATGTTAACTCGTTTTTTTTTTTTTGGTTTTGGTTTTGGAAACACGCTCGAATGATAAGAAGCAGGGACAAGAAACGAGAAATAAAAGCAAGAAAAACCAAAGAACGCCAAGACAAAAGAAGTCAAAGTTGCAGAGACAAGCCATCGAACCTGAACAAAAAAAATACAAGACAAGCTAATAGAAACCTTACAAATAGCCGCTGGATGGTATATAAAAAAAACTGAGATCACTGATCTTTAGATGCTTAATTCTTAGTGTCTAAAATTTATATTGAACAAAGAGAGGCTACGAATACAAAATAATAGATGTCAGACTAATGGAACCATGAAATCAAATGTCTTTCTGAATGGTAATTACTAATTATTGCAACACAAATGTCATTACAATTTACCTAAGAAAAGTCAATTTAATCAACTGAATTTAAAACAATACTGTCTTTAAGATTTCGGTTTATAGCGTGACACCAAATAGTATGGAATAATAGATGGGATTCTAATGGAATCGCAGCTAATGTCTATTGATTTTCTATATTTGGAATCGCTTTAATGCGTGTGTGTAAGTCAGTGGCAATGGAAACCATGAAAAAGTCGCAGGACATTAACTTTAATTTGTTTTATTTTTTTTTAATTATTCGTGATTAATAATGCTGAGCTCCAATTCAAAATAAGAGAAGGTACATTTTTGCTGACAAACTATTTGTAATATTAATCTTCAAAATCACTCATTGTTCCTAAACTAGTTTACTTTTGATATGAACAACCAGTTTTTGGAACAAAGAATGACTTAAATAGTACCTGAGTCAGACTCAGTTTTAGATTATTTAATTTAAAGACTTAAAATTAAATGCTTGAATACTTGATGTGAAACGCACAAGCAATGGAATAATAGATCATGTTCATGGATTTTCGAGGCGATTTGTCTGTTGTTGCTCTAAAATTAATGGAAAATTTTGAGGCACCTTTCGGCAGTATTGCAAAGAACGAACGATGAAAACCTGCGAGGAAAACGCATGCCGTGAAACACGAATGTTTTGCTTTTGGGTTTCGATGGCCCAAGAAGCCCTGCTCAAAAGGTTGGTTGGTTAAGCGAGCTGCGGGTAGATAGAGATGGATGAATTGGTTTGGCCAGGTAGGTAGTAACGACCAGGTAAGCAGCAGATAGGCAGGCAGGCAGAAAGCCGGTCGGTCGAGAGGTTAATTACGAGAGCAAAGCGTTTCCAGGCGTTACGCTGACTGAGCTACGGCAGCATGAAAATACTAGAACTGGAAAATACACGAGTGTGACTACAACCAGTTGAATAGTTTTCAACATTCTGGTAGGAAAAAACACTAGGCGGCATTCATTTACAACACATGTTTTTAGGCACCGGGCCCTAACACCCTTGTTTTTAGCCTAAAACCGTAGTTTTTAGAAACATTTCTCAATATTTCAGCAGGTAGTTAGTAAGGGATTTTACAAGGTGTTTGACAGCTGTTTATTACGAAAAAGTAGACAAATCTGACATACATTGTACATAAACTATCATGATTTCCAAGTAAAACTTTAATATGAAAATGATTAAAAATAAAATAGATAAGATAGCGATTATTCATAAAGTACAAAAGTAATGTATATTAATAGAAATGACGTTTTGATGTGCGAAATTAACGTTAAAACGTTAGTAACTTCAGCGATAAGAATGAGATATGTATGATTTCTGAATTTTCGGCGGGCTTTCATGATACCATATTTTTGCAGACTCATCGACATTGACGCACAGCAGAAATTGCATTTAAATGCACATTACATCGTCGGCGAATGAGGGAAAGAGGCAGAAAGACCGGGTCTGAACCCGTTTGCTGCTTCCTTCATAACCGGAAACTGAAGGCTAAATTGTGCAAAGCGCAAAAAAAAGCACAAACAAAAAAACGTAATATAATGACGACCGGGTGGGGAAGAGGAAAACAAGAAGGGCGGGATACCACAGCAGAGGCAGCTGGAAATGGAGATTCAGTTGGAGAGGTAAAAGCGGTATGAGGTAAAAGCCAAGAGCCAAGAGCCAGACATGCGGTTCAGTTTATTCAGCCAGCCACTGAAGCCAAACGAACTCCATCTGCACGGCTCCAGCTCTTGGCCACTTTTACATCGCACGTAGGCCCGTCCACTTCCCACAGAGGTGGTCTCTTGCCTCCAGAGCAATGGGGTACAGTGTGCACTGCCTTGAAGAAACTCTGATAAACCTTGGGAGTACTGCCAGAATGAACAAAATACAAGTCAGGGAGCATTTATCTGACTCTGTTGTTTTTTTGACTGCCAACCACAAAACCGAAAATTGTGAGTCATAAGCGGTTTCACATTCGCAGATTTTGTGTCTCACTTTTCTTTGCCTTTTCGCGGTTTAAAACCAATAAACATTAATTGGTCTTTTTAATGCTTAAACAAACTTTCAAAATATGAATCACTGATTTATTCAAATAAATAATCATGCCATGTTATGAAAAATTGGGGTTTATTTCTAACTTAAATGGAGTGGGTTTTTTTTTAAACTAATTTTTTGATTTTGGAATACAGTCTTTATAGGCCATTTAAGCTTTTTACGCCAATTACACCATTTATCTATTTAATATATCCATTTAAAATGCCATTATGATGTTGAAGATTTGCTTGAAGGAGGCTTGAAATAAACAACTTCCTTTAACCTTAACGCTTCCTTTATGCAATCACATACAATAGTGGTATTACTATTATTTTACAGCCGTGCTATAATTATAAGTCGCATTAAGTAAAACCAAAAGCGTTCAAAATATAAAATAACCAAGGTTTACGATCACTATTTCGTATTTTTTAATTAAAGTGTATGAAATTTTTGGTTTTTGGTTTGTATTCTGTTGTTGTTGCTGTTGCTAGTGAGCGGCAGCTGTTGTTGGTAAGGAAAAAAAAACAACACACATCTGTTCCGTTAAAGCCAAGATAACGATTGTCTCGGTTTCTCACGGACATTGCTCAACACTTGCGAAGATTTTTGGCAATATAAACACACACATACACACATTAGACAGGGGGCAGTAATATTGTTGGGGCTCATCATCACACATATGTCGCCAATAAACAAATCTACAAAACTAAACAAAACAAATAATGAATTCCGTGTAAATGAACTTTGAGGGGAGCGCGTTTTGAATTTCGTTTTGTTTTAGTTTTGTTTGTCATTTGCTTTGTGGTTTGTGGGTGTGTTGTTGGCGTACGTGGAGGGGAGGGCACTCGAGAATCGCTGTTGCCGGCGTTTTTATGATTTCTCTTGTTCCTTTTCCGTTTTTTTTCTTTTTCTCTTTTTTCCAGCCAGTCGCCCTCGCCCTTTTTTCTGGCTCTCTTTTGCGGCTCGTTCGCTTCCTTCCCCCACAGCTGCCACCACTCCCCACTTAATACACACACATACACTTGCTATTGGAGTTGCACATGCAGGGTCGTTGGATTTTTAACTATGCTTGGATTTTTAGCCTATAATAATTTTTGGCTTTAACAGCTTTATTGGTGATTTCCTTTGATTTCTTTTGGTGATTTTCGATGCAAAACAAGAATGCGTCACGGGCTCACACGAACATGCACATACACAAGGCACAAACAAACACACGCATACGGTGGGGCTAAAACCGAGAGCGACGAGAGCGAGAAAATTTACCAACCGTCTGATGACGATTCGAACGTCAAAGTGGCGCCGCGCAACGTACTTGGTTTTTGTTGTTTGAGTACCCTTCCCATGGACAGGGTTGTCATCTCACTACAAATTATAATAGGGGCCAAGAAATACTAAGTTTTGAAACCCAAAAAATTCTCTAGCCATTTCGATAATTAAAAGCACTGAATATCACTGATTTCATCATAATTTCGACGGGTTTACCCCTAATAAAGCTCTTTCTAGCAATTTTTGGTTCACGTCTCGGCAACCCTGGACCGCCTCACACACACACACACAATTACGCCAGCACAGACCTGGGAATTTTTGTGCTGCAAAAAATTTTCTTAGCACCAACAATTCCACTTTCAAATGCAATTTTCACCCTTTTTTCTTAGCTCTGCATACTCAAGACGATATCCTTTATGTGGGCAAATGTGTACGGCAGCACTTTCTGGTGTTTTAATTGGGCATAGAACGCGTTTAACGATTAAATTTGTAATTTTTCGTTGCAGTCGGGCTGAGAGAACACGGGCTGACAAGATGGCGGACAGCTCTGTGCACTCTCCGCACCCATACAAGCGCGCGCACACACGCATACTCTGCTGCTCGGAACCAGTACCTGGGTGTGTTTGTCCACGGCGCTGCCGGATCGTCGGTGGAGGAGAATGTACCGCGTTTTGAATTTGTACCCAAATTACCGGTTATTTGAAACTGTAACAGGTGATAAGACTATGAGGTTGTTGAAATTAAATTAAATTAAATTAAATTAAATTGCAGCAGTTAAATAAAGTTAAATCTTCTTTATGCGACTACAATATTTCAATTATGGAAATATTAAATTAGATTAAAAAACAGTCATATTAAACTGGTATATATAAACAGTGTAAGCTTAAAGTGGATTTTAAACTAAGAAAATATATTCTAATAGTTTGCAAATATAAGTTAACCTATTGGAAGAAAATAATCCTTCTGTTTTGTGATATGGTTTTCTGTTCCATATTATATTTTAAAACATGAAATGTTATTATTAAATATTTTAAAGAGGCTTTGTTATATTGTGAGAATAATAAATCGTTTATTGGCGTATTACATTATCTGATCAAAACTATAATCCCAAATTCCGTTACAAAAAGTTTCAAGTTCTATAATTGAAATAATTCATAATAATTCATAAGCCTGCATGCAGGGGTTAAAAAGCTCTACAAAGCACCCAGTTGCACAACTACGATTATGTTATCTGAACCCGGCTCGAAAGCGACTCTCTGGTAATTCACAGGCACTGGCAGAGGCCCAGGGCGAACTTAGTGTTAGTCTCATTCGTTCCGCTTAGCTGTATCGTATCTGATCGATCCGGTCCGGCATGGGAAGTTTTCCAGCTTTACTTGTTGTTGTGGGCTTGTTGGCATTGGGCACGCATGGTGAGTGTACGGGATATGGAAACGTAAACAAGTCTGGCAGTGAACTTAACGCGGGACGTTCTCTGATCTCCGTTCCCCGATCTTCCAGCTCAACTCCAAATCAATTGTGTGTCGAAAATCCCAAGTGGCCGGGTCACCGGTCACTGCATTTCGATCAGGGACTGTGACTACTTTATGCGGATCCTAGTCTCCAGCAATCTGACCCAGAGCGATCGCATCCTTCTCCGCGAAAATCAGTGCGGTGTGCGGGGCAACGACGTCCAGGTGGGTGATTCACGACAAAGATACCCAATAAAACTTGAACTTCCACAACTGGATCCATTAAGCGCATCACAAAAAAAGCTCGAATTTATAGGCCTGTTCTGGTTTTCACTTTCACTAACTCATCTTGATTTCTTTTTGGGTTTTAAAAACGCTTGAGCCCTTATCATTTTATAAAGATAAGAACTTTTTAACAAAATGTATGAGTTTTTGTGGGATTTTTGTGTTTGAGAAAAACGTGTAAGAACTTTAACTTTATGTGTTTTTGTCCAGTGTAAAATTTTCCCATGGCTTTAATTGTTTAAACAAAGGAGATAATAATATATATTTTGAGCTTGCACTTTTCATTTTTTATATTTAATTAAAAAACAAAAATATTTTTTGTCAAAATTGGACTTACAATTAGTTTTCTTAGTTCATTTTACAAAAAGCATCTTCTATATGTCTATATAAACTGTGTTAAACATAAAAACCACTGTAATCCTCTAGGTATGCTGCCCCAGCACAGCTGGCTTGGGTGCACTAATCAACCCACTTCTGCCCACGGATTGTGGAACGGTTCGTTGGCAGCGTTCGAATGAGACGGAAACCCGGATCAGGGAGTTTCCCTGGCTGGCCCTTATCGAGTATACTAGAAGTAAGTGCTTTTTTCACCTATGTTGATAAGTGACAACATACTCTTTTATTCTCCAGGCAATCAAGAGAAAATCCACGCCTGTGGTGGAGTACTTATAAGCGATCGCTATGTACTAACTGCTGCCCACTGTGTGGCTCAGGCTGCGGCGGGTAATCTGAAGATTACAGCGGTTCGTCTTGGTGAATGGGACACCAGCACCAATCCGGATTGTCAATACCATCAGGACTCCCAGATTGCGGATTGTGCACCCCCGTACCAGGATATACCCGTTGAAGAGCTCCGGCCACATCCTGATTACAACAAAAACGACGTGACTCAGATTAATGATATTGCTCTCGTCCGTTTGGCAAATCCTGCTCAGCTCAACGATTTTGTGATCCCAATATGCTTGCCAAACAAGCAGCTACGAGCGGATGAACTGGAGGGTCTGGTCACCGAAATTGCAGGATGGCAGGCCACAACCTCGCCAAGGATGCGAAAGAGTTATGTCACCATCAGCTCCATAGAGGAGTGCCAACGGAAGTATGCTGGTCAGCGCTTAAATGTCCAATCTACCCAGCTCTGTGGATTGACCAATTCCAAGGAATGTCATGGTAATGCCGGAGGACCTTTGATGCTGTACAAAAACGAGCGATATCTGCTGGGGGGACTTGTATCATTTGGTCCCGTTCCCTGTCCCAATTCCGATTGGCCGGATGTCTACACCAGGGTGGCCTCCTACATCGATTGGATTCACGACAATTTAAGGGCATAGAAAAGCTTATTATTAAGGATACAAAAATGTCAGTAAATTTTTGGTGCCAATATATTCGTGTTTTTACAAAAATTAATAAAATAAAATCAGAGCATTTTTAATTATAAAATATGTAAGACATTTGGTAATATACTTTGAAAAGGGTAATGTTCAGTTCTAATTTTAAACAGAAGACATACAAAGAAAAACATTGTATTTTTTTAAATGCTTTTCAGTTACTTTACTCTTCAATCTTTACTCTATGGAACGATCCAATTGTAAACTCTTAATTTAAATTTAGCGCCCTCATGTCTTTAATGTGACAGTATCTGGAGAATTTACACTCGCGTTAAGCAGAGAATTTACGGTGGAACTCAGGTGCCAGGACCTGTTCACACTGAGAGTTTTAGTCGCTAAGAATAAATTTCGCAAGCTTAAAAATTTGCAAAAAAAATTGAAATAGGCGCTCAAAGACATTATCAAGTGCAAAAGAGACCTATAATTGTATTATCAACATGGCAGAAGCTGTAAAAAAAGGTAAAATTCGGCATTCAGAAAGTACTTAAATGGCGACTGTCTTATTGGATTGTTTTTTTTCTCCCCTTTGCCACTGCGTTTGACAGAGTTGTATTTCCGAGTTTTTGGCGGTTTTAATTTGAAATTCATTCTTTAATTTGCAGAAAGTGGTACCCAGCAGCGACCATTGGATGGTGGTGGAGGAGGGGGTGGCAGTGGGGGTGGAGGCGGAGCGGGAATGCCGAAAAGGAAGCATCGGCGGGGCAAAAAGTCGAAGATGCTGCCCAAGAAAACCAAGAATCATTACCCACAGTGGAAACTAGATATGCCAACAGGTGCAGGAGCTACACTCGAGGGAAATATCCGACATACTAGCCGCACAAAGTTAGTAAGGTCGCGATCCCTCCTCGTCCCTTACAACACAAACCGCTTCCTAATGGAAGAGCACATGTCCGAGCTTCACAAAGACGACTCCGATGACAATTGCTTTGGCTCGCAGACCGAGGATCAGGTGCTTTTCCTCTCCAAGGAATTTTCTAATGTCTACGAAAGGGCACGACTTGAACGTCTGGAGACAATGAGCAAGCAAGATCTCATCCAGGAGTGTATGCAGATAGAGGATCGTTATTCCAAGGCCCAGAACATATCTAAAGAGTTTGGCGCCAAGATTCGCGCGCAGGATGAAAAGTTGCGACAGTTGACAAGGGAGAATCAATGTGAGTAATCATACTATGTTTAATTAACAAGCGGCTGAGTTTTTAAGATAAGGAAACCATAAATTCCAGAAATAACATTTACCCCATCTTCCAGTTTTGCGCTCCCACTTTCTGCGCTCGTGCTCCACGGCAGCTGGACCAGCGGCAGCTGCTGCGGCCGCTGCCTCCCCGCCATCGGCAGTTGCTCCCACTCCCAGTTCCGCCTGCGATCTGCAAGCCAGACAACAGCCGCCACAGCAGCCACAACCCACACCCATGGACTCTTCTAGCGAGGACAGCGAGAGCGACAGCAGCAGCACCACCTCGAGCACCACTTCCAGTACTTCATCGAGCAGCAGCGATGGAAATGAGATGGGCGTGGCTGGACTGAACATTGCCAATGGTCATGCCGAACGGCATGCACGGAGCCGTACCCGCTCTAGGTCCAGATCGCCAATCCACCTAAATGGCCATGCAAATGAGGAGGAGCGCCAGCGCTTGCTGGATGGCAATCAAATGGATGAAGATGACAACTCCAGTGATGTCCCAAAGCCAGGCGATGCTGTAGTTAAATAGGATGGAGTAGGCATTTCCGCCTTGTGTAAATAGAAGACTCAATTATGGTAGAATTTGGCGACATATAAAAAGAAACCTTGTTTAGTTTTTAATTCATATGTGGGCTCCTCAAGCGTGGGGTTTACATTTCAATCATCAGTTCATCATCCATTGAAAGCATTAGCATTATTTTATTATCTGCGGAAGATGCCTCCCAAATGTATTTTCGTTGGTATGTCTGGTGTAAAATACTTTAAGATGTTGCCTCGACACGTTGATTTTAATGGAATTTTGTATAATGAAAACTCGATTTGTAGATAAATAAAAAGTTAAATCGTGAATAAAGGTGAATGATTTTCTTTATTATTATTTTTTTAAATTGCGATAGAAAGTTGATCCTAGGGACGTGTTTTACAATTTATTTTTTCTGTATTTGTATCTTAGTTCTAACATCAGATACATTGCCTTATAGTTTATTTATAAATTAATCTAAAAGACTTATTTTTTATACTTGAATAGAGTTAGTATTTTCGTTTGAATGAGTCTCAGAATGCTTACCCGCTATGCACTTTACCAATGAACAGTATTCAGTGGCATAAAGCGTTCTGGAAATGCCCGCGTAACCAACACCGACCAGTCTTTGTTCAGCCAGAGTGGCCTGTGGCTGTATATTGATTCGCTTGGGTCCTCGAACTGGCATCCAACCGCTGACAGGGGAACTATTTGCCAGCATAACTCCCCTGATAGCAATATTTAGACCCATTACGGACAAAGCATCATCACGATACTCATTGAGCATAGAATCGGAAAGTCCCAGGTCATTTATGGCGTCCACGACTTCTTCAATGTCTTTGAAATGTGGCAGGTAATTGGCGTGTATAAAGTTTACGAAATTTCTGGGCTCTGTATTGAAGGCTTCGGTTAATTCCTCAGGGCTGTAAACCATACTTTTGTCGTCTTTATCTAAAAAATCAAAGATTATTGGTATTCATACATAAGCTATTATATATTACTTACACTTTGGATTCAGAACCCTTCCCAATGCGTGCATCAAAGTAATGGATTCGTCTCTTCCAATGGACTTTAGAGTGTTTTGTATCTTCTTCTTACGCCCCTTGGTGGCTACACTGACATTTAGCTGTTTGGTTGGCATGCTGGGAACTCCCTTTAAGGAGCTAAGATGTAAATTGATCAAGGCATTTCGTATGTCGCCCTGGGCGCCTACAACTATCGATTCAACAACAGTGGACGAGGGGAACTTGTAAGTAGTTTTATTTTGCGGCTGCTGCATTATAGAACAGAAGGTTTTCATAGACTTTTGCATGATTGTGGATGCAATGGCATTGAAGCTGATGTGCTCTATGCGATGTTTGGCTTTTAGTTGATCTGGAAAAAGGCGGTAGCTAATGTTTAAACCTCTAGATTTGGCATCCGCCACGATAAAAACCAGGGGACATTTGCCATACGTAGAGTATTCACTGTAACGAAATATGTTTTTAGGAAGCTATTTTAAAACCTTATGATTTTTCTACACACTCCAGTAACTCCTCAAAGTTGGCATCCTTATCGCTGATCAGGTAATTGGGAAAGTCTTCAACGAGAAGCAGCCTCTTGTTGTGAGAGTCCAGCAGAGATTTGTATCGCGATGCGCGTAGCAGGAAGCTCTTGAAGGCCTCTACATGAGAGCCCAAATAGGCAGCCCCACTCTGCTGATCACCCAGAGCGTTGATCACTTCGCAATCCACAGGATTAATCCACTCCTGCAGCTGGTAGCCGAACTCTTTAGCTAGGACCCGCAACGTGGCGGTTTTGCCAGCACCAGTTGGTCCAGTGAGTAGGCACATTTGAGCCGGGAACTTCTTTCGCACCGCCTCACAGTGACGAAGCCAATCGCGAAGTTCTCCGATCTTCTTGGGATGCACAGCTAATTCTTCAACGGTGGCTGGCGCAAATGTCTCCATCCAGTTTTCCTTTACTTCCGGTGGTGGTCCAGTTATGTCCGCATCCTCGTCATCGTCTGCGGTCGTGAGATCCACGGATTCTACGTTGGCAATTGTAGTAGTCGTGCCATTCCCGCTTTGAGACCGCGAAATTCTGGTAGACACATTGCTAGCACTCCTTGTGCGCTTGGCTGGCGTGGCTTCTGATGGAACCGGGCTGGCTGTCAAGTTCATCTCGCTGAAAGCGCATCTTACCCAAGTTTTCTTAAGCATAAATTACTTAGTATTTGCTCCAAAATAACCGAAATTTCAAATTGTTTACCTTCCTTGCGCTCATCTTGCGAATTTTGTTTTAAAGTGTTACCAGATTGAAGAAGTGGTGATGCGACATCACACAATCGATAGGTTTTAAAAAAGAGCGCGCAATTTAAATATAAAAGTTTTTATTATGGAAATTGAATTAAATTTTTTTTTATTTGTTAGTATTTATATTTTATTTCATTTATATTGTTTATTATTTGTTTATTTTTTCTGTAAAAATTATATAAAAATAAATTTTAAAATAAATACATTTTTTATAAATAAATTTTCATCTACTCACCTTGTTTTTTATATTACATATTATACTACATATATATATACTGAATTCCTTCCTACTACTTTTTGTCTTAATTTACAGTTAAAAAGCTCTAATCTGTGTCTGATTTATTTTTGACCAAGGTTTGCTTTGTCATAATATAAGAGCGGTAAACGCAGTAAATGCTCAATACCGGGAAATATTATTTTCGAAAAAAAAAAATTTGATATAAAAAATATATTTAAAACAAAAAAAGAAGTCATAAATATTTGTATTTTGAAAAACTAGTTGTCATCTATGTCCTGGTGACAAAAAAACAAGAATAATTTGAGTTCACTTGTTATGGTTTTACCTGTACTTGAAAATGATTTAACTTACTTTACCGTTTCTTCTGTGTCTTGACTGCCATTGCATTTTATTACCACGAGAGTCACTTGTCAATTAGTGTTGTTCGCTGTTTTTAAAATTGTTAAATAATATTTGTTTAAATTTTGTTTTTAATTACAATAATGAAACTGAAAGTGGTTGCTTATAATGATAGTTCGGAGGATGAAGGCGAGGAGGATATGCAGAATGATTTTCCTGAATCCGAGGAATCTGATTTAGGTGAGGAGGAGGAAGAGCAGTTGCAGGAATCTGCGGAGGAGATGGAGGGAGATGAAGAGGAGTCCGTTGAAGAAGAGCCCGAGTCCGTTAAGCTGGTGTCTGATAGACATCCCTATCCCACTCCCCCACCCGATGATGGATTGAAAATGGCGACAAACGATACGGAAAACCCTAAGTCTATGGTTCCAAAATCAAAGGGTTCACTTATATCCCTAGCACTGATGGCTATTGGGAAAGCTGTCGAGTCGATCGGGATCATCGGTTCCTGCCATTATTGCGTATCTCAAGGATAATGGTCACGAGTTCAAGGATGCAAAGAAAACGGGTCGTCTCATACATCGCGCCCTAAGAGTAGCCGAGACGAATGGCGAGGTGGTAATGTTAAAGCGCTCCTTTAAACTTACTGATAAGCAGAAGAGCTCCTCCAAGGCTGTGGAGAAAATGAAAGCAAAAAAGGAGAAGGAAAAGGAGAAGGAAAAGGAAAAAGAGAAGAAGGCCAAAGCTGAGAGATTACTAAAGGAGAAGTCCGAAAAGAAAGAGGCGAAGGCGAAGGCAAAGAAAGCACCCAAGGAAAAAGCCAGTAAGCCAACGGAAAGGAAAACAAAAGAAGTTAGTAAATTTATTATAATTTTTTCTTTGCTTTTATATATTTTTAATATTTTTGATTTAGACTGCGAAAAAAAAGAAACCTGTAGACGGTGCCAAGATTAAACCAGGATCTAAGGCAGTCGCCTCAGCTGCTGCAGAGGCTATGCTGGGCACTCCAAAAACCACATCTCCAGAAGTAGAAAAGAAGTCGGTCAAGTCCAAAGCTAAGCTTAAAGTGGAATCATCTGAAGTGGCGAAAGCCAAAAAACCGCGCAAGTCCATCGGCACTCTGGCTCAGCCCAAGACGGCCAGGCCGAAAGTCAAGGCAGTCAAGAAACTGGTGGCTGCCAAAGAAATTAACGAGACACCGGATATTTCCTCGGCCGACTTGTCGAAAGCCCAGGCCATGTCCACGCCTCAAGGAGCTACCAAGGCAAAGCGCAAGCGCAAGGCCTGATTTTAATGGTATTTTTTTATCGAAAGTTTTGTAATTAAATATCCTCAATATAATTGTGTAGTTTTATATTGTTGCTTTCTTATTGTTCTTCATTTAATGGAGTTATAACAACTGGATTTTATCAGAACTTTGTGTGGGGAAATGCATTTATCAGCATCTTTAAAAATAAGAAATAAAAATAATTCTTGTACTTTACAATAAAAAAATAAATATATATAAAATTGATAAGCTTTTTCTGAGGGGAAGTAATCACAGAATAAGAACCCAATGGTGTTCATCGTAAAAGAAAATCCAAGTACGATAAACGTTAAACTAAAAAACAGAGGAATATTTTCTATATAATCACTCTTTATTCGCTGTGTGTCCTCAGTTTAAAACAATCTTTTGAAGGAAATGCAGGCGTTGAAAGTGGTTTTTGTATTGGGATTGACTCTGTCAGTTACCTTTGCTGTCGTAAGTTTTAGTTTTTTTTTAAATCATTGAATACTTCATTTTAATAGCGTCTCAGATACCCGGTCGCATAACTCCCCTGCAGGGAGTACAACTTGTAGAGGCTAAGGAGCTTTTGACCAGAACTCTTGAAAAACTGGCAACTGGAGATGGTCCCAACTACCAGTAAGTTTGAAGAAAATTAAGTTTATAAGAAAAAGCAGTATTCATTTTCTAAATGATTTATAATTATATTTCTTTTACAGAGTTGTCAAAGTGATTAAGGCAACCACACAAGTAGTGGCAGGCACTCTTAAAAAATTCGAGGTGAAGCTGTTTAATGGATCGGTAACAAGGGAGTGCGAAGTGGGTATTTGGACTCATCCCAGGCAAAGCGAAAATGGAACCGAAATCACTATCCAGTGCTCAGGTGATAAGCTGGTGCAGATAACCTGGTAAAACGTTATTGTTTAAAAATATCATATAAAGCTTATGGTCGAATAAAATTCTTTAAAAAATCTTATTTCGAAACAGGAAAATCCCTTCCTAAAAAGTTTATATAGATCAACTTTCTTAAGACAAAACATAAATTTTCCCCTAATAAACACAATTGTCTTTAATTTGGTTAAACATATATTTTAACATAACTTCGGTTCTATACACATTTGATATCTTTCTTACATATGGGGCATAACATAATTCTTTGCAACATTGAGAAAATTTAAATTGATTTCGCTACTGAAACGACATCTTTAATTACTTTGTTAATATCCCCAACTATACAACACTTTTTAATTGATCACTTCGAGGCGGTGCTTGTTGTTTTTCTTTTCTTATTTTTTTTTTGTGACAATTTAACTTCTTCTTTGGTTTTTATTTACAAAAGCATATTGCGTATAAACATATACATAAATACAAGGGATTACCGTAAAGTAGAGTATAGATACAGATACAAGTACGCAGCTAAACGTTAGGGGCTAAAATAAAACTTCACATGCAGCGCTTAAACATTTAACCATTGAGATACATACTTAGCACATGAGTTAAGCAACGCGTTACGTCTAACTAGTGGGACATCGGTAAAGGAATGAATATCAAAGGCGACGTAGTCGTAGTCATAGTCAGTGCCAAATACAATTTGATCGTATCTTAACTAAAACTTAAGTCAATTCCACGCTGGGTGGGGTTTTAGACAGACCAAGAGCATAGCCAAGAATCACAAAATGGCAGAGAATATAAGCTAAAAGGTTTACTAATTTTCACACAAAGACATAAAAGTTTGAATTTAAAAGAATTTGCTTTCCAGTTATCTTAAAACAAATCATAAATCAGAAAATTATTAAACTATACTATCCAAAGTATTAAATATTTAGTATTAAATCATTAAAAATTGGTAAGTGTAATAATCAGTTCTTAATAATCGATCTAACATTTTTTTTACATTAAATATTTTTTGCTATGCCCATGGTCATGCCACTTATCATAGTTTTCCTTAGTCTATTTGCTCGGCTCGAATCGCTGTGTCAGCGATGCAATGTTGGACTTTGGCGCCGCCGACACCGTCACCGCTGCTTTTACGGTGGGAGGCGTGGGCGCTGCACCACCATTCGTCCGCTTTCCCAGAACTCCACCCGCTCCTCCGCCGCTAAACGATGGCTTTGCCGAGAGCGGTTTGGGCTTCTGGATGGTGGCCGAGGGCGCCGTTACCGACGCTCCCGCCGTTCCATTGGGCAGTGTTTTCGTTGTGCTCTTCATAAAGGATTTGGGACGGGTGGAGTTAGTGCCTCCGGTGATGCTGCCGCTGCTGCTCCTCTTGGCCAGCTGTACAACTGGCGCTGGCTGCGACTGACCGCCGGTACCCGCCGGCGGTTTGAAGCTCGACATGCTGGGCTGTGACTTCTCCGCCACCGTAGGTTTAACCCTTGCCACAGGCGCATTTACTGGGGGAGGGCGGTGATATGTGCTTGCAGATGCATTGGCTGCCTTTTCCTCCAGCACACTGCTCGCTGGCTTAGGTGGAGCAGGTCGCTGAGGACTTTTTGGAGGTTCTGCAGGAGGTGGAGCTGCTGCTGCAGTAGCAACGGGTTTCCCTGAATATATGGAGTCCCCGTTGATCTTTTCCAGCTCATTGACAATTTCATTCAGCAATCCCATATCGCTGCCGTTACTCGCCCTGTTGGCAACCAAATCGCTTCGTTTGAGGGTCTGTGCCGCTGGTGGAATCTCATCAATCACGGAATATATATCATCGTTGGAGGCTCGAACTTCATTCTCCACAAACTCACAGTCGTCGTAGGTATTCTCCACTGATCTCTGGGCTGTGGCCACTGGCCTCTGATATCCCGAAGAGCTAATAGTGGAGTTGGTTTTCTTGACTACCACAGGCGGAGGCCTTGGTGGCGGCGACTTGGGTCTCGAAGTCCCACTGCTGTTCACTTGACCACTTTTGGGACGCGGCAGTCCAGGAGGTGAACGCATGGATCCAAAGCTCTGTAGTGGAGTCTTTTTCGTTGGCGATCGCATGGATTGGGCTCGTTTTACCAGATTCTGAGTCTCCTCTTCGCGGGGCGTTGTCTCCGAATCGGAGTTGGAGGACTCCGTTTGAGCCGCAGCGGGAACAGGCATGGGAGCAGAAATTTCCAACGTTCGCAGTCGCTCCCGATCGATGTAGGTCTTCTCTTTTAGCGGTGGCTTCTCCTCTTTCTTCAGGAACGAAGCGAATCGGCGTATGGTACCATCTCTTTTAATATTCAGCTTAGGATCAGCGTGTAGGGGAACTGGAGGAGCTGGAGCGGATCGAGTGGGCGAGAGATCCTCCGTGCTGCCTTTGAGCGGCACCATGGTTAATGTACTGGAATCCAATTTGGGTGGTGAAATAATAGGACGAGCCGTAGAACCAGGATTAGGTGGAGGCAAGGCAGGCGCTGGCCTTACCCAAGTGGCTTCTGGTTTCGGAGATGGCGGATGAACGGGAGCAGTTCCTGGCTTAACAGCCGGCGGTGGTGGTGCCATTCTCTGTGGTCCATCCTGTTGCACAGTGGGCTGCACAAAGGCCACATTCGGTCCACTGTAATTGCTTGCCGGCGAAGTGGCATCGTTCAGCGGACGTAAAGTGAAACCATCGAATTTTCCAAACAATCCAGCTGTGGGTGTGGAATCACTTGGGGATTTCAATAGAGCCGAATCCATATCATCCGTACTGCTAGGAGTGGATTTTAGTAGTCCATTCCCTGTTGGTGGACCACTGCCATTTTGACTGGTACGCGTGGTGATGGGCTTGCTTCCTCCAGAGGGTTTCAAACTGTAAGGATATTTAGTTAGAAAGATTAATAGGAGGTAAATATATACTAAGATCGAAGCTTTTAAAGTGTAGTTGTTTAACATACCAAAACGTGAAAAACGTGCATAAACCAAACACCAGTGCTAGGATAGTAAAATAAGGCTGATAATATAAAGGCATACAGATAGCAAGACAAATATAAAGCCAACACCAAAAGTTAAAACAAGACATTTATTGGGTAACTCAAAAAGTCAAGACAACTTAAACTAGAAAATAAATTGAAATTAAAACTAAAATTGTATTAGTAGTATTTCATGATTATGGGTTTTTGGTTATATGGCATTAACACAAACGTGCAAACGGGGAGCGTGTTAAAATGAACGAAAAAGTTGTCTTCGGTTTTCCGAATCTGAGATATATCCCTGCAGATTTTATATGAAAAAATTCCCATTCATAATTATGTCTTTCTTAAGATTGTTTAAGATTTTTTTAAACATTTTTGTTGGTAATAAATATGAAGTATATATTAATTCTAATTTGGTTTTGTTATCTACACTGATTATAATTTAAAATTTATGCTATGCTTTGTTTTGGATTTTAACTAAGTTTATATCTTTAAAAATGATACCTATATTTTTCATATCTTAAGAAATTCCAATTCTGTCGTTTTTTTTAATTAAAATACGGATAAGGTATAAAAATATGTCATTATCAATTTATACCTAACTAAATCGTTAAGATTCGTAACTTTCTTAATTCTGCAAGAATAATGTAACACCCTTGGCCAAGCGCAAAGTCATGCAGTATATTTTTTAGTGGCAGTGCAAGCGTATTTCACTGTAGTTAATTGTTTGTTTAGTTTTTGGCGCACCTCGCGGGGTCGCTCTGTATGAACTGGGCGCCCTCGGTGAGCGCTAGTGGATTTGTGGTGGCATTCAGCCTTGGGGCCGTGATATCCAGCTTGCGTCTCTGTGTACTGTTGTTAGTGTTGCTCTTGTCATTGTTGTTGTTTAGTGACTCAGTGTTGTTGTTGTAATTGGAGGAGGAGTTAGAGAAGGACTGTGGGACACTCGTTTTCGATGTGGACAACTTTAAGCGCATCTCATAGGTGCTCTGACTTTTCGGCACTAATGGCGGCTGAATGTGAACCTGATGCACTGCATCTGGATTGGACTTGTGGCGCGGCAGGATGGCGTGTATGTTAGTAATGGTGGCCGGGGGCATGTTAGTTACAACACCTCTTGGCTGTGGATTAGTGTGGTGTGGTTGTGTGGGCGGTGGAGGTGGTGCAGTGCGTGCAGGGGACTGCTTATATGCTAATTGGGTGGAGATGCTGCTGTCGGGACTGCTGTCCTCTTTCGAGCCGCTGCTGAAGGAGGAGGTCGATACATACATATTGTCAGCCAGCTTTCCACGGGTAAACCATCCGTTCTTGTAGCAATGATAGAGCCACCAGAAGCAGGCCACAACAGGAAAAACGATGAAGAACAGCACGTACAGGAATCGCTTGAGACCCACAGAACCTAAAAGAAGAACATTGATGAGTTTCTTTATCAAAATACAATTTACCAACATACCATTTGGATCTGTGGCTGGTCCACTGTCGGGAGAACCTCCAGACCCCGCCTTCGAACAAGATTCGCCGCCAAAGCCGACATCGCAGTGACAGTGGCCTCGACTATTGCAAATGCCATTGCCATTGCAATCGTCCGGACATGGAGATCCCATGCCCTTCTGCCGAACCGTGGCCACTGGCAGGCATCGCTGGTCCACGCACATCTTATCCGCACCGCATTTAGCTCCATTGGGCGTTAGTCCTGGATCTGTGGTTTGCAAACCCAGATCCACCAAGGCAGTGCGACAGGCCACAATCTTACGATCGTGACTGATGTAGGAATGTGACAATACAGCCGCCGATTCCATGCCGAATTCGAGTCTTTCGTTTAAGTGGATGCAGTGCAGCATTCCACAATTGACATGCTCCTCATCGCAACGTAGAAAAGTCTTATTCAGACGATTGAAGCCACAGTTTCCCAACCTGGTGCCCTCCATGTTCTTGTTGTAGCAGTGCTCGGAATTCTCACCCGTGGGTCCCCACAAAGTTCGGCACTGATTCGTGTGGGATCGACAAGTGCCATGGAAACAGAAGGCTTGACCTCCGTCACAGGGCTCCGTATCACGTCGGTACACATCCGCCGGACAGTATTCTGACTCTCCAGTACAGTACTCCGGTAAATCACACTCATTTTCAACTTCTCGACATGCACTGCCCGCTAATTTGGGACGACAGGTGCTCAGATCACAACATTCTCCGGTGGCACAGGAGGCATTTGAGTGCATCATGCAGGTTTCGGCATTACAGCAATTATTCTCACAATATTCCGGCAATCCGCAATCGCACTGTTCCCCAGGCTCAACGAAACCATTGCCACAGGTTGGCGATTCAAATAGCTTTTCTGGCTTATTCTTCAGACAGTAGTTCATGCCACGCGAGAAGGCTATCGTTAGCTGATCAATGCTACAGCTACTCCAGCTAACCGGAATGAACGAAGTACTCGAGGCAGCCATCACACATTTTTCATCCCGACAATGACATTCTGGTGTATCGTGCTCCATGCCAAAATTGTGACCCATCTCGTGAGCCATTGTGGTGGCCACCATTGCGGTGTTGGGACTGTGCTGTATGCTTACTCCTCCGGAAAACTCATACGTGCAGATGGGTCCCTTTAGGGCTTTGCCCACTACGCCGCCAGTGAAAATCTCTTTGGTCAGCAGCTGGGCATTATCGTTGGGGTGCTCTCGCACTAGTTTGGTGCTACGGTAGTTTAAAAAGTTCCGTAGCGTCACGTCTCCGTCGCTGGAAAACTCCATCTCGTTGTTTTCGTTCCAGATTACAACGCCCACAAGAGGCCACAAATATATTCAATGGGACATAGAGCTAAAAGAGAGGTGTGATATTATATTATATGTTATAAATTAATAATAATAATAATACTTACCGCATTGATTATGTTGGCCAGATTCTTGCAGAGTTGGTGCACCTTCTTCGAGCTCTCCTGCATGTTCTTGTACACCTTGTTGTCCACGACGATGACCAGCTCCACGTAGCTGGAGTATTTGTTGGCATTGTATGGGCCCCGGATCAATTGATTGCTATCGTCCGAATGACGCCTCTTCCGGAGCAGAGTTCTCTGGAATTCGCCGCCATCAAGGCGGAATGGCAGTGAAGGAATCTCCCCGCCAAGTCCATTATTTTCGTGGTCGTGACTGTGGTCGTCCCTATGGCTGTCATAGCCACAGGTGGCGTTCGTTGGATGTCTATCTACCATCCTGCGTAGAACAAATCGAAGGTAATTTGATATTTCCGTGGCCAACAAAAGAAATTAATAACGGAAGTGACGGTGGCGCATAAACATAATGAATGAGTAGGTCGCTTTTGGTTACGAATATCGTTCTGGTTTGGGAACTCGGGCAAATATACCCGAATAGGTAAATATTTGTGGCCCACAAATAGGTAAACATTTGGGCAGCAAACCCCTTCCGTCCGGCCCCTGGTACTAAGAAAAAAAAAACACTTTCCTGACTGCTCTAACATTTATGACAAGTGAGTAAACAATATTTCGCTTAGGTCGAAAGAGGCCACAAACTACAGATTAGATAAACGGCATTTGGAAAAGGGAATCGTGTCTTGACCAGTATCATAAACGGAACGGAAGAGGCCCCATAAACTTCGATTACCTGGTTATCATTTCAAACTGAGCCCATTCAGAGTACTTTCTATATGAAAGGCAATAAATAGATGATAATTCGGTCAAATTAAAATGATATTAATGAAGCTAATCGTTCTTTATTATGTTGTTAAATACCACTACATTGTTAGATTGATTTTATTACAGTGAAGTTTTAACTCTTTAAACATATTTTTATAAAAAGGGCCCCGCTTAAATTAAATTAATAGGCTGTCACTATTTTAAAGGCGAACCTATTTCTTCGTTCTTTTCTAGTATTTTCTGCTAACCTAATTTAAGGATGAACAACTCACCTGAGCAGATAGTGGTCATCCTGCAGTCGCCCCTTGCCGTGGACATGGGGATGGATAATGTACGTTTGCTTGCCATCGAAAACGATGCCATCCAGAGCACCATCACAGGTGGAGAGAGCTACCACAGAGTCCGGTTGACCACGAATGTGTCCCTGGGAATGGGTTAACCAAATCAAATGGGAAATTACTACAAAGTTCAAAGTAACTAAGTACACTTCGAAAAGAGCTTTACCTTATTTTAAATTTTCAAATATATTTTTGGAAATTTGTATTTTTCCTTAAACATGGAGAATCTGTTTTCTCCAAAGTGTATGCTGTTCACTTACCTGATAGTGGCATAAATCAACCTCAGTCTTGGTGAAGTTGCGAACCACATGGCTAGGAGTGGCTTCTCCGCTGGCATTTTGGTATCGCAGGAAGTGGGTGTCCGGCAGCAAGCGATCATTTCGCTGCAGGTCAATGGTAACCCTTTTACCCTCGTGGGTGTAACTCAATGTAATGTGCGGCGTGTGAAGGCCGTCCTGGAAATTGGCAGAAGAGAGCGGGGAGATAACGTTAACAAGATTAAGCCATTTGGGTCTGTCTGACGCGGTCATCCCCATTTATTTCATTTTCGCATGCAAATTGTGGGCGTGACAAAGAGGCGAGGTGCGAATGTGTAATGTCCTGCCAGTCGCAGGGGTTAACTGAAATTTCACCCTATTCACTGCCTTTAACCCAACCACCCACTCACTGTTGTTGTTTTTTAAAGGGCTAATTAAAACGGGGTTTGGCTTTTTGACAGTCCACCCTGTAAACTCCAAACATTTTTGCCCCCAGGCATGTAATGAATTTCGCGCAAATTTTTCCTGTTACGGGGGGACTTTATTTTCTGGTTAATTTTGATTACCTTTTTTGCCTCCTGCTGAAGTGGTGAATTGTTCAAAATGTTTAAATATCTGATACTTTTTTAATGTTAAAAAAAAGTTTGGTACTCAGTAAAGAGCAAAACAGAAATTTTTACAAACACTCGTAAAAGTCAAACCGGTAAAAACTTTACGATTGTTTTTAAAGAGTTAAAAGTTTTATAGTTTTTAGAGTTAACATCATTTTTAGGATTAAATTGAAGTTTTGTAAGTATCAACTTGGCGTTTAAACTATTGCATGTTCAGTGGACATACCACTCAGTAAAGCAAAATTGTAGCATCCAAACATTTTAGCTTGATCATTTCTATTTTTCATGAACTCAAAAAAGTTGATGTGGAAAATCAGGAAAAACAACTTGACAACCACATAATGATAGAATGTGGCATCTAGTGCATAATTTAGCACAATTACCCCCACGTTGCCATTGCCCTTGGCTACTTACGGTGGCATCCAGAGTGGTTGGCAGGCTGCGCTTAGTGCGTCCATGTTCCACCTGCGGTCGTATCACAGTGTGAGTTGAGAACTCGTCGAGGACGGTTAAATGGTCGGCGGTGGTGTGTGCTGCAATATAGAAAGAGAGAGGGAGGAGGAAAAACATTCATTAGGGTGATGTAAATGCTGTTAATTACAAACTACTTGGGCCGCACCTAGAGACTCTCTCCCCCTTCTTACCCTGATTTCCCCCATATCTCAAGGTGAACAAAGCTTTTCTGCTGCGTCGGAGTGTGGTGTATCTAATAGGCTTAAAGTCAACGCCGCCAGGCATCCAAAATGCTGACAACTTGAGCCCGAAATTAAGGCGAAGCGAATGCCTTGCTCTGATAATCATTTAACATGTTGCCGGGCATGTTGAGATACTCTGATAAGACTGAGAGCATCAGTCATCTCGCTTCTTGGGGCTCAATTTTCAGGCCAGGGGCAGTGCTAAAATTAGCAAGTTCATAAATAATATTATATAGATATGGACCAGACTTTTGGACAAGCACAGAAAAACGTCTAATTAATGCGAGCCGGCAGACAGCGCAGATGTCTGACAACCCTGGCATGTATCTCGCAGATACAGATGCGCTTAGCACTTGCATGCAGGGCGGAATACAGCAGAGGTCAGGCAAAAATAATTAAATGGGGTATGTTGCGAAATCTCTTTTTTTAATTTTTAGAATTTAAAGTAATTAATAATAGATAGTTGTTTAAGAAAGTAAACGATTTGATTCGTAGTCATAATGTTTTCTTAAAAAATAGGCTGGGTTTTGCTATTAAACTATCTTCTTATTCTTTGTAAAAATTCAGCTTTAAGACCCCAAAAATATATTTTAAAGGTATATACATATAGTAAAAGTATCCATTTCGCTGTGCTATAATCTCAACCGCAATGGTGTTTAAGTTTGTACAAGTAGAAAATTGGACACGCAGACCCCAGAAGCAAAATCACTCGAGTCCTGAGGCCAAACACGAGAAAACAATAAACCAAGCAAGACCAAGTTACCCCAGTTCTTTCTCCCCCAAAACAACTCTTCAATTTTTCAACTGCTGCAAAGTCACTTCTCCCTTTTTTTCGCTCCATGCTCAAAAGTCACTTTCCAGCGCCAAATGTCACACGCGTCAGAGGTTTTTGTTTTACACGACGCAACGCGTCACAAAAATGCTGAAAGTACCCACAGGAAAAAAGCGAGATTTTGTTGTATTTATTTTTACCACGTCCGACGTTTAACGCAAAATCATGAAGAGGCCGCCAAGTTGTTCAGAGTATGTTATATATAAAAATATATGTTTTTTTTTACACTTAATGCTCTGCTTTGTTGTAAGAGAAATTCCCCCTTTTTGCTGCTGTCTTTTTGGTATATTTTTGAATTGCAAAAAAATCTGTGGGGGTCAAAACAAAGAACCAAGGGTTTTCGTTGGGGAAAATTAATAATTAAGTTGCATTTTGTTTACTTTATGAGGAAATATAATAATATTTTCATTTTCGGTAACTACAAAAAGCCAAATATATCTTTGTTTTAACCCATTTACTATGAGACTACCAAAAATATATTATAAATAACATATTGATAAAGGGCCTTTTATAGGTAAATCTAAAATAGGAGAAAGCTTCTGAAAAAGTCTAAAATTAATAGACACCAATCTATATATAGGTTATTGATGGATCACAAGCTATAATATATAAAACAAGGTGTGATGTTGTTTCTTTTCGCTAAACATTTTGAGTATCATAAACAATTCCTAGTTTTGCACATATGTACCAAATTCAATCGAAAGTATTTGTTTATTAAGATGTTTTCCATGCCGATCGAAAATCAAATTAAATGCCAAGAAAAGCGAAATGTGTGGAATTTGATTTCTATGTGGAGAAGTTTAGGGGCTGAGACTACTTAAAGGGTGCGACATCATAAAACAGAACTAATGACTGGCGGACTAATGAAAATTCCCTTTGACCCAAATGTATCCCTTTTCGTTGGCATCTGCTGGATGTATAGTATCACCATATGGAGATAGGGGAGCTTGGTGGTGGTATTTCTGGCTTATTGTTTACGGAAAAACAATTAACCCAAAGTAAACTTGAGTGATTGATTGGCTCAAATGACTAATGAGAAGTGGGGCCCGGCCCCTATCTATCTCTCTTTACGCATCAATAAGTTTTTCCCGGCTCATATGAGTTAACTACTTTTTAACTTTCTTTAAAACTGCAAAAGAAAAAGTATCTACAAGTGGGTGTCAAGTTTCTCAGCTGATAAGGATGCACAAGAATGCATGTCTGTTGGCAATCTTTGCGAGTATTTAGGGCAAGGCATCGCCGGCATGGTACCAGATTGTGTTGGGCAAATGGCGTCAGGAGGCGCCTCAAGGACTATTGTCCTGAAACACTACGTCGAGTGGAAACTCATTAAAACTAGAACACAACAGAAGCGCCCACGCATAGATAGCTCTTGGCTGAGGGATAATTTCACATACTTATTGCACTTGAGAAAAATATGTTATTGAAAATAATAAGGAAAATCTGCACTTTAAAGTTTAATTGCAAAAATTGTAGATATTAATAGTTGTATTACTTTTTTATTTGGAATAGCTAAGCTTATTAAGTTTATTTTATTAGCTTTATGAAATGTTGATCTTATAGTGGTTATTGTTTTCCTCAGTGCATTTCTCAGCAAATGGTAAATTATCACACGCTGAAACCAAGACAAGTCAGAGTCTTGAGCCGGAGGCAAACATATGGCATTAAGGTTTCCAGCTGAGGGTAAAACCAGGCCGTTCGGTCGTCCGTCAATCATCGCACGGGTCATGAATCGAGTGATGATGGATTCTGGCTGGCTAAAGTAAGGAACAAATTACAACCCGATGCCGCTTTTCTTTTTCTATTTTGACGAACTGTTGTCGTCGCGTACTTTGATGTTCCATATCCATGCCGATGGATGATGATGATGAGTCTGATGGGTAAGGATGTTTTGGGGTGTCTGCCATAAACAGTGTTTGTTTGGAATTGTTTGTTTGAATCTTCCGCCAGGAGGGGGGCTAGCTCGCAGGCTTGAAACTGATTTTGATTTCGGCTCACACATTTAATTCTATATCTTCACTGCATTTGTCACTTGTCAAGCCCCAAGGGGTAAAGGGAGAATAGGAGGGGTTAATAAATAAATGTGTCTTCGTCCTATCACCCTCAAGTCTCCATCTCAATCTCATCCATTTTCATATAACAATCAACGGAGTCCAGAAAAAGATAAATAAATTTATTAATAACTGCTGGCGTGCCATAAAAAATATGAAATGCAACCAAATGGATAAGGCATTTAGTTTTCACATTGAACTTAACATTGAATTCGGGATTGAATGGGGAAAGAAAATGCCATTTACATAGCCAACCATTTGAATGATGAAAAATGTGAAACCTATTCAAGTGGCAGTCGTTGGGCCATTGCATTCTTCAATTATAGCCGAAGGCATTTAAATATTTTAAATTATGACTGCCGGGGGCTCAGGCTCGACGAGATATGCCAAACTCAATTTGGGCAAAGTTTCTTAGGATGCCATCGTAAAACTTCCAACACTTTAAATGGGGGCCCCCCTTCAGAAAAAAAGAGAAGAAATATTAATAGAATCTCGCTGCCATAAACAGATTAGTGCAGCCCAGGGCGTGGTCAGAAAAGGCGGGGATTTCCACTTCGATGAAGGAAAAGGCATTTCTACTAATACCAAAAAATATAATCGATTTGAATGTGTGCGTGTGTGTGTGAGGCAGTGTGTCTAATTGATAAACAAGGCGAGGAGACGATGACGTCGGTTGGGGATTCAGATTCGGATTCGGATTTGGGGTCTTCGATTTTGGGCACAACGAACTGCAGTCGAATACAAATTGGAAATGCATACAAACTATTGTTTCCCCTCTCTGGCTTTCTCCTAACAAAATGTAATTGAATAATAAAAAAAATTCAATTGTTTTTTGGTGAGTAAACGAAATTAAATGTTTGGAGAAATTCAAAACAAACTTCCCGGCAACACACAACAAACTCACTCAACGCGCACACACACTCATCACAATTTAATTAAATTGTTTGGGCCATAAAAGAGGGCTTCTAAATTGAAAACGTTTTTGCCATGGCATTAATGGCGGAGTCTTTAAGAAAGAAGACTCTTTAGAAAGGAAATTTAAATTATTCATATGGATTTTATTGACATGTTTATGGGTATGGGAACTATAAAGCATTGCTTTTATATCTTTAATGGATAAATCGGAGAGAGAAACGATTTGAATGCCATGAAAATGCAATCAAAATAAATGCCAAAACTTATTGTTTAAGCAATAACTTTCTTAATCTTTTAAAAAATAAAAAAAGAACAATATGAAACTAAAAACATAAAAGTTAATATTAACATTAAGGAAAACCCCAAAAGGGTAATTAAGCTTAATCAAGGGCGAAATCTTTTGTTTCCGCTGCTAAAAATTGCAAGCTAATCAGCCATAAAGCTTGTAATCTTTCGTTAACAATCTTAACGAGACAATTGAGCCATCAGGCAGCCACCTACTGAACAGCACTTTATGAATACAAATCATCGTTTATCCACCCATCTACCAAATGGGCCAAATCCGAAAGTAAATCTCTCTCTCTTTCTCTCTCCTCCACTCCGAACGAACACAGTAGTCCGCAAAACCGCCTTTCACCTCAATTTTCACCTGACAAAAGGCCGCAAAATTCTGTGCCCAGTCAACAAATGCAACAAGCCACGCAATCCGAAAGCCAAACACGAACATCGGACGAAATCTGGGTTAAAAACGCAAAAACTGCGCATGCGCAGCACCGAAAACTGAACTCAGAAACGGCAGATAGGCATCGTTGATTCAAGGTACTTCTTCATGGATATACACCTCTCGGGTATCTCAAAATCAGCTATGTATGAGGAAGGATTTTACCACTTTTTATCATTTCAACTGCTTTAGTTATTTCTTGGTACTCTAATAAAGGTTTTGCATGTTTCTCACGTCTCAACTGGATGGATTTCAGTGCAGGTGAGAGTCCACGCCAGACATAATCCAGACAGTCAACTTCCTTTTCAAATACTCGTACATTGTGGAAGAAATATTATATTCAAAGTGAAATGAAATGTTTTTCAAATTCAAAAATAACATTTAAATTGTAGATCATCTTTGATTTCCCTTTCTAGCCTTACTTTTCCATTGATTCGTTACCAATTCCGTCTTCATAATTTATTGGATTGCAAATAACAATTTTTCTTGGCACACAGATGAGCCTTGTCAAAGTTCAATTCCGACTTCAGGTTACCAGCATTTTTGGCCTGCAGCTAGTTCCTGCGCCTCGGGGCATGCATAAGGGCACCTTCTGAATTATTTATAAGCTGCCCTCGCCTCCACACACTCCACAGCTACAGCTACAGCTACAGCCACAGCCATATCCACATCCCCAGTCCCGGTCCAAACTACTTGAGTATAAATAAAACTTTGGCCAGGGAACACACGAAGCGAAATGAAATGAAAACAACCAACTGCAGACACGATTGATGGGGGGTAAGAGTCCCGAGTTGAGCGGCAAACGGAATCAGAAATCAAATTGTAACTTGAGTGCGCCGTCTCATGAAAAGGACAATGGAGGTAAATGCGATGGGGGCAGGCCACAAAAGCCGCTTTGTTCAAGTTGGTTTTTATTTTTTTTTATACCTTATCCCATTGCCGGGGCTTTTCATTCCGGGGCGTGAAAGCACTTGAGCAACTGACAATCGTCCGGAGAAGTGGGCTTGGCTGGCTTGGCCTTTAGCTGAATATCCACTCAGTCAAATGAAGTAGAAGGATTCTCGATCTCAACGTCTCCGCTGTCGGATTTGGAAAAATACAAAAACTAAAACCAGAAAGGCGCCAGACAGGTAGATCCCGCATCCGATCAAATTAAACAAAAGGTGGAGTCTTCTCTTCCCAATCATCCCCATGACTTTCAATTTGTTGCTTTGAGAACCCTGTGTGGTCTAGTCTAAAAACCGATCACCTGTCAGCCTAAAGAGATCTCAACTTCATTATGCCGGCTTAGGATCCCTTCATTAGAAAGCCATAAAATGGGAAGACATCTGAATAGGAAATCTAAAGATACCCCCAAGGAAATGCTCGCTCTTTTTCTTGAATCTGAATCTACTTTCTATAAATAATCTTTGAGATCCCAGTCCCCAGCTCCATCTGCTTTATTTTCGTTGCACTTTCGCCTCAGTTTGTTTTTTCTATATTCTTTTTCCTGTTGATTTTTCCCCTCCTTTGGCGGAAATTAATTGCCTACAGGATTTGGCTGGCGTTGTGCATAAATTATACTCTCAAAACAGCCATTTATATAAATCAATAGCTTCGGTACTTGTTGACAGGCCGCAGGCTGAAGGAAGCGTGGAAGATGTCTGCTAAACAGCCGTGACCTTATTTTTATGTACGCCACTGTGTCGCTGCATTTTCAGTGGGTTAAGAAGCTATCTGCGAGGCCAACAAATTTGAAATTCATTGAATATCGAATTTTCTTGTTATTAAGTTGAAATATTGGTGTAGCATTTGGGAAAACGTGCAATTTTGTGTTATAAACTAATTGCTAATATGTAAATTCAACAATCCGTAACGTAACAAATACTCGTTTACGTGATTGAATTTTCATTTGCATATTAATATTATTTTTATGGAATTTGTTAAGCAATAAGTTTTTAAATTATGAATTTAATTTGTTTGATTAATGTATGTGTATATGTTTATGAAGACCCATTGTTAAACTTCTCTTTTCATTGAGCCTTCAATCACTTTTGCCTCCCTGTCAATCAACATCCAGACAATTATTTCCGCAAATCGCTGGACTAAATCCGCTGCACCCTCCGTCTACTTAAAGCCTCCTGCCAAGCGGAAAACTCCCTGAATGGAAATTCAACAAACAAAAGATAAATAAACTCTGTTCAATGGCAATAATCTGCATTGTGCAAACTCTTGGATGCATCTCTAAGCTTGTTGCCGTTGTTCAGATAAACATCCTTGGTTGCACCTGCCATCTGCTGCTCCTCTCCATTACTCATGGTCGAACAATAGCCAGACGGGTGGTGGCTAGAATCATTTTTGGCCAGGTCAATACTACAGGCCATGTGCAACGGAATCTGTGCAAAATCTAATAGAACAAAACAATCAATTCGAGTGCAGCCCGGCGGGAGATGTTGGAACATTATCCCGAGATACTTCAATGACAAGGACCTTCTTCATTCTTACGTCCTTCCCATTTTTCCTTGGACTGCAGCTGGGACGAAGGTCAAGGATCTGGCCAATTAACACCCTGAGGAAATGGCGGGTGGCATTTGGCACAGTCGGCATTTTTCACAATTCTTGAGTTTTGGCAAGTGTCTGCGAAAGTGAGGGACCACCTACGGTCTACGGTATACCTTCCTTGACTTACCCAGCACGTCACCTGCTCCCGCTTACGATAATCTAGGGAAAGGCCCATAACACAAGTGACAAGTTACTGAGATACACTTGGGAAAAGGTTGTGAAAATTACCTTGAAATCTACAATCATTAACTTAACTGATGTGTGAGGAGGAGAAATCGTTTCTCACATCAGTTTAACAAGTTGGTTCTTATGGTATTTTCTTCAAAGTGTAAGAGTATCAATTGCAGGTAGACACTTTTAGCTAATCCGTGAAATTTCACACCCGCTGTGGTTGATTCTCATAAGAACCAGGTAGGTAGTTAACAACAAATCGAGAATCCTGCCTACTCACCTTTGATGTTTGTCAAAGGATTTCAATGTTTGCCGGACTCTCAAATCCATTCCTTGCCTGGTTTCTCCCCTGGCTTTCCTCTATCCCTGCTCATTGTTTGCTTTAGCATTTAAAATTGTCAACTTTATTATCTGACAGTGTTGTTTTATGCCAGCTCGACTCGTAAAAAAGCCAACAACCCAACGCGGGTATTGGTAATTCCTGCTGATAAAGCCAACACTATCACGACCAAAGGCCAAGAATAGGGGGGAAAAATGCAACTTGTTGGTTAATTGCGCAGATATCACCCACTGCTGGCCCCAGTCACTAGCTCATAAAAAGACCAAAGAAATGGACGGCAATTAAAGCTGTGGACAAAAGGTCAACAAGTCGATGAAAACTTTACCGTAATTGGAAATCGATACTAAATCAACAGTTGTATGGTTTTTCTTAATAGGAGTTTTAAGGTTTTCAGTCACTTAAAGGCAAGACTCTAGGTTCCAATCTATATAAATTCTACAATATTTTGTGGAAAGGCGGGAAAAAACTGGAACAGCAACAAAGAAACTAACATAAAGTCGATGACCAGGTGGCATAATGACATTATTTCCGATCACTTTGCTTCCTGGTTATAACTCTTTGTCTCATTTGATTTATATCATTATACTTTCTGATTCTTATCTCTTTATTATTATAAAAAAATCTTTCAGATTTACAACATTTACAGCTGTCGTCAGTCGAGTGTATATAGGAAATTAAGTGAATAAATACAAACTCTAGCCACATGGCTTGCATCATAATGACGATAAGGCAACAGCTGATGATCATGACGATGTTGCTGACCGACTGACTGACAGAGTGATTGCTGAAATAAATCTCAATTGAATCGTTTCACCAGTACACTTTATATATATACATTTTTTTTCCTATATGCAAAACAACAATGGCCAGCAGTTTGATTTATATCAGCTGGCGCCAAGCTCAATGACAGCCCTCTAGGGCGATATTTTCAAGTTTCAGCAACATTTTTAAGTCTTGGCAACATTTTGATTTGTTTACAAAAAGTCAATAAAGTATATAAATTATTGAGTCTATCAATATCAGGTAAACATTGCAGAGCATTCTCAGTTCATTAAGAAGAAAAATATGGGATATAAATAAGTTTGTTCTGTTAATACTTGATCAGTTAATTTAATGATTTAAGAGCAAACTTGTTTCCCTTTTTAGAAGTATTTTGTTAATTACAATTTTTAAGAACCTCTTTTAAAATTTATTTTTAATTCTACCATCTGTATACATATTTTCCCTTATTTTCCTTAACTTTTCTCTCTCCTTTTCCATTTTTAGCATCAACTTTACGCACAATGCAGGGAGAGAAAATTGCACATAAACATTGTTCTGGCCATTTTTGGTCTGCAATGCTCTTGCACTTTCCTCCCCGCTTTCTTACATTGTAGGAGTTCGGGGCAACCGACCCTTTTGCAGCCGTATAAAAGAACTTGGCTGGCACAAAGTAAAAGCTGACTGCTACTCCTCCTGATGATTGCCAACATTTCCCAATTGCAGTTCGCTTTGGCCGAGCCAAAAAAGGAAATAAAATGCATGGGACAAGAAGGTTGGAATTGCTCAGCGTTTGTTCACTTTTTTCTCTCTGTAGCCATAACGGATTTTTATGTGGTCAATGATCCTTAAGAGAACGCACAACCGTTTCCATGGAATTCTCTTTGTTTGAGGCTCTGAGGAAAAGAAACTGTTTGCATAAAAAGCGGAAGAAAAATGTTAAAAAAAAAAAAAAGAAGTACAAGAGAAAACTGCACAGGAAAGGGGATAGTATGTGGGCGTGTCCGTCCGGTTGCATATTGGAAATTGCATTGTCCTGCATGTCAATAGTCCTAAGGATTCTCTCCTTCCTTTACAGTATCTAATGTTGGTCTTTCGGTTAGGTCCTTTCATGTTCAATTTCATTATTTCACAGCTACATTCTACCGGGTGTAATTACCATCAGTTTTCCACAGCCTCAGCTCAAACTAGGTCACATCCGCAAACAAAACCTTGACCAAAAATGCAAGTTATGTGCCAAACTTTTATGAAAACTAAGCGAGCACTGGCTTATTTTTCTTTCACGCCCTTTTTCAGTTTAACTTTAACCGAAAAACTTTAAGTTTTTAAATTAAATGATAGTAAAACCTTATAAATTCTGGGGTTGCAAAACAGTTTGTGGCCTGACCAAGACTAAGCACATGTCATTCCTTATTTGGGCCATAGCATTGTGTCAAATATTTCCACTTCATTAACATTTAGCTAACAGCTTGGACCATTAACTCATGGCTTAGCCTTGACCATTTTTGGTTTATAAATTCTCCGATTTGGGACCGGCGAATTGAATTTATTCAACTTGGTTTGCGATTTCTTATGCATTAAAAAGGAGAACTTTAAAGTAAAAACTACTCATGCAGGACATAAAAGGATATCCTGATATATTATTCAGTCAAACTTTGAACAAGTTTGGAATTCTAAATAATAATACTCATGCGGCTAATTATACATTATTCAAGTCTTCCCCTATTGAGTGTATAAAAGATAAAGTCAACGAACTTCTGAGACTTCAGCACAAGGCCAAACTTTCCTCCATAAAGAGTCACCCCCACTAAAAGTTCGATGGTAAAAATGAGAGAAAAAATGTACGCCAACAAAAAATCAGCTGGAGGTTGCTTCTATATATGTCCTTATACGTATATATATCTACAGTCATATATATCTTATGGGTACATAAGTACAATACTTGTTTATCGATTTTCTGGCTGCCAAACTTGGTTTATTTGGCACTCGCAAAGATAAGATTTATGCAGACGGTAAAAACGGGTAACCCCAAAAATAAATCTACCTTCTTTTCTTTTGAGAAATGGAAAAGTGTAGGTGGATTTGGCCAACAAAAGAGAGATATATAGATATATATATAGAAAAAAATAAATAAGAACCATATGCCATATCATGACTAACAGCTGTTTGGCCAAAACAAAAGGCAATAATGCGAAATGACAGGCAAGAACTGCAATAACAACAACCACCACAAAACTAGAAAGCCAAAGAGGAAAAAATAGTGGTAACAATGATTATGCTGATGACGACCCAATTCAGACCACAAAACCATTTCGCTATTATTATTTGGCCACTTTTATTTCACTGATTTTAGATGCCCTATTTTTCAGGCTTCAAGCTTCCAACAGATTTATTAGTTATTAACAATTATTCATTAGAAATACATACAAATTTTATCATATTCTAAAAACCTATATAACATTTTAACGCTTTGTTCTCTTACTCATTACCTTTAACTACTTAAAATTGTAGATTTCTATTACTCATTATAATACAGAAAAATAATAGAGTTCTTAATGACTCTACCTAAAAGAATGTTAAGAACCTCAAAGATTATTTCCACCATCTGACTAAACAAAAGATTATATATTTTAGATATGGCTTGTATAATTTCATTTTTCTGACATTTTAATTTCGGTTGTGTTCCCGTTAGCTGACACAAATTCCCTAGATCTAAATCCCAAAATTCGCAACAGAAGAAAAATTTTTAATGGCTTAAAACAAAAAAAATAAAAGACAGAAGCCAAAGGGGCAAGTTTAAGTGGCGATTACCATCTGTTGGTGGGTGAGTCACTAGGGTCGGCACTCGTCTGATCCGCCGCCGACTTTGAGCAGGAAGTGCAGTTTTATGTCTTATGGCTTACCTGCAAGAACAAAGAACAAAAATTATGATTAAATTAGCATTGCGAAGAAAGGATTAAGTATCGAAGGCAGACAGAGAACGGCACTTATTCCAGTGTCTGCCACAATGATTAATAACCACTTATTGTGCGGCGCCGCGACAATGCATCTAGAGGCGTGATCAAGGGGCTGCAACTTTCCCAAGATCCGTCAAAATCGAAACGCACACGCGTTTCAAATAAATCATAAAAGTCAAGACAGCTCTCTCTGTGTTTTCATATTTCCCCCTTTACCCCCTTTGATTTTTGTCCATAAATGTGAGAAAAGCAAGTTCACAACAAATCGGTTGAAAATATTTAATAGGCGGGGAAGGACACACAAAAACTATATTATTTTATAAATATTTGTTAATAATGTTACTAATTTTTCAGGCTTTTAAAGTTAGACATTAATAATTTCAGTAATTATGTATATGTTACCCTCTTAAAGAAGACCTCCTAAAATTCTTTTTTTTTTAGGTATTACATAATTTCTTAAATTCCTGTCATATTTTTTAAAAGTGTAGCCCCGCTCTGTTGTCACAACAGCAATTAAAGCCCACAACTTGTTGTTGTTTAGCATTCAAGTGAAATCGATACCATTTATCGCAAAGCGGAAAAATGGTTTCGGGTGAACATTTTTCGAGTCGAGTTTGGGCGGTCTGTGGGTTTCACATTTGCCATTTTCACTCACCACCGACCACCACCTTTACCTCCCATCAAACTTTTCCAACCAACAACGACAGACAACTTTTCAAGGTCGTTCGCTTGGTTAACTTGAGTTTTTGCGGTCGCCGATGGGAAGCGCAAAATTTTGCCAATTAACTTTGCAAAAAAAAACAAAATAAAGCAACAGGAGCAACAGCAGACCCTCTGTATATATATACATATTTAGGGGAATATACTATATTCCAGATATACAGATAGGGCAGCAAAAAAGATACACGAGCTTGTTTAACCACTGCCGAATTGAAAGCGCAAACAATTTTTTTTTATTAAAGAATAGAACGGGCCACAAAAATGAAGGCAAATTTATTTTAATGATGTTATTTATTTTTCGCGATGAAAGAAAAACGAATGGGTATAGACATTGCATGGAGAGTTGACCTTCAGAATATATAGATTTACATACCTCTAAATGTATATTTGAAACTTAAAATTTAAGCCTTAACAAAATTTGCCAAGTGAACTTTCAAATATTTATTTAACTCTTTAGCAAAATCCATAAACTTGCCATAAATAGAAAAGTTTTACAACGAAAAAAAAACCAATTCAATATGGTTTCCATTGTGTTTCACACTCTGATAGACAGATAAAATAAATAATAAAAAAAACTGTTTTTATGAATTGGCAAAGTTTTATGAGAAGGCAGCTGAAAATTTGTGAAATTCACACTTTATTCGTATCCATATGGTCAGCAAACATTCAGGTTCGGCGAGTGGTGATTGTTGGTTATAGGAAAAGCAACTTTAACCAATTTTGTTGCCAATTAATTGTCATGATGGTGGTTAGCTTGGCATTTTTATTTTCTGTTTTTTTTTTTTTCTTCATCACAAAATATGAGTTTGGGCATCTCGTTCCATTAGAGTTTATCCGGTTGGGCGGCCAAACAGCTCCACAAAAAAGGCATTCGAAACGGGTTCAGCGAACGAATTTAATTGATTTGCTCTTTTATATATAAAGTTATTTCTTTTTTTTTTTTGTTGCGAAAGTCAACTAATTGCTCTGACTGCTGGGGATGGTTCAATGAAGTCCGTCACAACAGGAGTTGCAAGAAAAGAAATGCCGGATCTGGATCTGTCCTGGTCCGTTGATGGGTCTCTGTATTTACGGTCATATAATTGCTAATTACAGCAATGCGTTTGCTTTAATTAACAAACAGACTGAAGGACTGAAGGACCAAAAGGCGGAACATTAATTAAAGACCAAGATTAAGCGAGCAAAAAGGGGGCGTCGGGTAGGCGTCTGCAGCCTCCCACAGGAAATGTAATAAATTAAAAGCGCGACACAGAAATAAAAAGCGTTATAAAAAATTTACTGAAAAGAGGAATTCATTTAGCAGAAAATGTAATAAACTGAGAAGCGGTCGTAAGTGCTGCAAGCTTGTGTTTAATGCAACGAATAAAAGCTGAGAATTCCTCAAATGAAAACACTTGCAAACTAAAATATCCAGACACGCCCCTCAACCAACACCCAGCAACACCCACTTTTTGGCCCGAAACACACCTTGAACCAACTGGTATATGCAAATTTCACTCCCCCCTTTTCCAGCAACGTCAATAACAGCAAAAGAAAAAACAAAAACCAAAAAGTAAAAAAACGAGGGGAAAATTCACAAGAATAATAACAAGAACAATGGGTCATGTGGGGCATGTGTCACGGACGTGTAACCCATGTAGCCTCTCCTGCGCCTCGGAAAATCGCCCAAGGACACTCATTAAAGGCTTAGAACACGACGACTAGCACGCAGCCCAAAAGCAAATTTGAGCTGGTCTCAAGGAAATTCTTAGTAGTAAATATATTTATCTGCTACAAGTTTAACTTTCATCCGCATCTGGGCCCGGTTTGGTTTGCTCTTATCTCTCTGGCCAAGTGGCTATACCCCTTGGAATCGCTCAAGGACGCATAAATTAACACCCTTTAAGGCATTTCGTGTTCCTTGTTTTTGTTTTGACGCAATCGATAACAAAGAATCTCAAAAGAAATTAATTGCGGGCGCACGAAAAACAAGACAGAAAAAGGACAGGACCCGCATGAAAATAAATATCCAGTGGCAGCTACAGTTCCTAGAATCTCCTCAAGAATACCATTAACCATTGACAAGGACACACAACTGCAACAGCAGCTGCTGCTGAAGCAACTCAAAAGGAAATCCATAGAATATAATCCTTAATAAGGAATATATATTGGAAAATATTTAAATATTAAAATGATTAAGCCATAAATTTATATGAAAACCGTTTTTAAATCAGTAATTCTGTTTAAACTCAAGTTTCATTTTACAATAAAACATTGCTATATATATTTTTCAGTATAACTCTTATCATTTTCTATATTAAATACCCACTACTGCGTCAAAGGTTGTAGATTGTCGTTAAAAAGTAAAGAAAGGCCTTCCCTTGAGAGTGTTAAACTGAGTGAAGTCAAGGCCAAAACGATAGACTCCAGTTCAAGTATGAAAATCAAAAAGCAAAACAATCAAGGCCACTGTCCAAAAAATATCAAATACCCAAAAACATTTAACCATATCAAGTATCCAAAACATTTTCCCCTCGAGACCACGGACAAATGTTCCAGAAATCGTATCACAAGTAGGTCGGACAAACGGCAAACGGCGAACGCAAGAAAATCTTCACCAATTAAGCTATTTTTGGGATGTACTAAACAAATCGTAAAAGTGAAATCTAAGCACAAAGGCGTGAAAATGTAATACTACGAATCAATGAAACTTTCTTTTTCGCTGATGACTGACGAAAGTGGCCAGCCAAAAAGCATGACGAGTGGAAAACCCTGAAAAAAGCTTTCAAAGATCTATTGAAAATCGCATGACCATTACATTCGTAGAGACGGAAGTGATCTAAAAAAGTTCTTGCGATGACTTGTGTCCGAGGGTCGAACATATGTATATGCATCTTTCCCTCAGAGGTAATTGAAGCTAATTGGGTTAACCTTATTTCTTCGGGCTTAATTAATCTCGCCAAAAGTCGGGAGAGCATTCACGATCACTTGAGACAGTGGCGCCTTTGCAAAATGATATATAAAAGCATATTTTAAATGAATTTTCTCTTGAAACTGGACTGACCAGTTTGGCCTGTAAAAATATTCTTTTTTTCTTTTTGCCAGAATTTTTATACGAAATGATGAATCATCAGCGAGTTCTACGAAGCGAGGCATTCGCTGTCATGCTAATGAGAAGATGAGACACTCTGCCCTAGGAATGAGATGAGGTACAGATAGATATAGATACGAATATATGTAGAAGCTTGGCCAATTATTTACCCCGATAAATCTTTGTCAATGAGCCCTGGGGGGGCGGGCCGTGTGGAAAAGAAGCCCTCGCGTCACCTCGTTGACCCAATTGAGTTGAGCAATTCTCTGATGCTGTTTATTAGATTTCATGCTGCGCACAATTGTATCCGTCAGTCTAAGCTTGATTTGTCAACAGCAGCACGCAATTTGCATCTACATATATAAATCTACGATCCTACACGCATTTCTCAGATACTTTAGCCGCGTTCCAAGCCTGTAACTGATGCCTTGTTCTAGAGTGTAATTAAAGTGATTATCGTTGTCGGAGGAATTTGATCGAATTAAGCTTATTTACCGCACTTGCAAGACAGGAAGTTTGCCCCACATACCAAGCGAGAAGCTTGAATTTACAGTTCTGATGTTTGTAGGTTACAGATAAACTTTAAACATAAAAGATATAGTATCTTGAAGATACTTGAGGTAATAATAGTGAATGAAAAGTATTACCAACTAACTAGCATATAGATTATCAAAATAATCATCATGCTTTTACAAAATGCATCTTCAAAAATATATCTAACAGATATATCTCTATATAGATTCATAAAAATGCCCAAGTAGACTAAGTAGTCAGAGACAGTCTATTGGAAAATATTGGTATTGATATTAAATGACTTATCATTGCCTTCAATTGAAATTTATGAATCATTTAAAGAATTTGTTGATGGAAAATCTTATGATAATTTATTCACATTGCTTGAAATGATTTGGTTTTTTTTTCTGAATCACAAAATGTCATGAAAAATAATAATGGTCTGTCCTACGAGTTAAGCATTTCTACTTTTGTTGTAAGTAAGGTTTAAATTAAAAGGATTCCCCAAAATTTTTAGATATTTGCAGCTGTTTCAGTTTATTTAAATTTTATGATATTTATTTAAGTGATACTAGATTAAGATATATATATATATATATATACTTATATATATTTCTATCATTTGCTTAACCAACTTTACAAAGACAAGCCCTCAATCCAGAGAACAAACATTGTGGTGGCACCATGTTTGCTTGTTCGACTGCCAACTGAATTGACAATTTGTCTACCGTTAAATCTGCCAAACTAACAAAATTTCCTGCCAGCAATTATGCACAAAATAACAAATAATCGAGGGGAACCCAGACAGTTTTGGCTGATCAGAATTCAGCAATATGTACGGGTGTATATTCATATACCGATTGAAGGGGACGAGACAGCTTGTCGTGGCTGCAGATTTCTTTACGATTCGTTATCGATGCAATTTGTGAATTTGGAGCAACTCGAGGCAGGAAATTGGAGCGGCTCAGTCTGAACTGAAAGCCGAGGAGAAGTCTTAGCAATGGACATGCTCTACATCTCTTTAGTTACACACAACGAGAAGTTGATGAAATTGCAAAGCTTAATTGGCATTTTACGTAATCCGGCATTAATTGCCACCGCGACCAATCAAATGTCAGTAACAGTCGTCGAGCCATTAAATAATAAATACAAAAAAAAAAAAAAACAAAACAATACAAAGGGCTCTGATGTGTCCCCCCAAAACACGGTGTGAATCATAGTTTTTCCTATGCCAAGTTGACTCAGTGCACGTGCACCTTTGTATTTATTAAAAACTTGAAATGTATCTAAGTTAGTGGGGTTAGCCACAATAACGTAGCGTGCTCAAGGTGCGAGAGCCCATTGTATAGGTGTTAAGTCAAATGAGTCATGTGTGGGTGCAAGTGTAGGGGAATGGTGTGGCAAGGATACAATGGGAACTATCATGTCTGGTGAGGAATTATTAATGGAGTGCAAAAAGCAAGGTTGCTTCTACAAGGACGAATAATATACTATTAAATCAATACTATCAATACAAATATTATTCTTATTTTATAAAGAAATAATATAGCAAACCTTAAATTTAAACCTTTGAAATATCCAAAGAGAAACCCTGCTCTATCTAATAGCTTAATATTTTCCAAAGTTTTTCACTTTTTCAGCCATTACATTATTTTTTAATACTCCACACCAAATACCAAGAGCAACTTTCCATTTGCTGCCTAATAGACCAGAAACAATAGTCGACTTTCCCTTTAACATCTAACACTCATTGATTTTCCATGCCGAACGCATATAAGTAATCGACCTTATTGCCTATAAATATTCCACAAGAACAATTTATATAACTGCGTTCCCTTGATGTTAAATAGTATTTTATCAGCTTGCCAAGTGCTTTGTAAGTAGCAGATACGTACATCCAAGTACGTACATATGTACATCCGGCGGATACATTGTGTGCGTTGAAGGGAGCTTTAATAAAATAAAGTTTTATTGCACGAATTCCGGGTATGATGTGGACGAACTCCAGGGAAAATTACCCTCGATAAAATAGCACTCAGATAGTGGAAGCTAAAATAACTTTCGTTTTGACTTTAACTTAAGGCTTTGCATAACAGCCATTAACTAATGTCAGTTAATGAGTGCATACCGACAAAGAAGATGTTAAGGCACGTGTCAAGTGCAACTGGATCTTAGGTAATAAGGTAAAACGATTGCTTTTTACTTGCAAAATACTTCAAAAGAGCAAGGAAATGTACATAGAAAAACATTTTCTTACAAAAACATACAAACACTGTCCATTTATGTATTTCCCTGGATCATAATATATATTATAATATTTCTGATTCATATTTCATTAGTTATTCAGAAATTTAAGATTTCAAAGAATGTCTCATCATAAAAAGCTCCAAATAACCGAAATTCTGGTGTATTCTAGAGAACTTTTTTCAGCAAAAACGGAAATAAATGATAGTACATAATAATCACTTGAAAACCACAAAAATGTGAATGACACCACTTCTTAGTTACCCAAAAACCCAAATATAGTATTATCTTGCAATTCCAAAAAAAATGTTATTTCAATATTCGGCAATATTATATAATAATGATTAGCATTTCCCAGCTGCCACTGTCTTATTTTTCCGCCTTCTTTTGAGCTCCTCTCTTTGTTTTTCACATTTATTAATTAACGCCCGCGAACAATGGAATCCACTCAGCTGGAGGAGAGTAGCTGGTTGCCCTAATCTTTGGGCTTTGTCTGCTGAGCTCTTCGCGTGGAGATACTTTCCCGGCCATCCCCTCCCCCAAACTCTTGACCGTCGGGTGTCTACTTTATGGTTCGTTGCCACAGCTCTCAATATGCACTCGTATACCAAAGTAAGCAAGTAAGTAAGTAGCTCAGCGGAGACATCGCCATCTGCTTATCGCTCGGCTCGATAAACCGTTGAGAACTGAACTACTCGGTGGAAATTCTTGGATAAAATTTAAACGAAATAAAAGTTGTATCCATCCAGCCTCCAAAAGTGTAACACAAAATCTCATGAGATATAAAAATAAAATCGACAGAGAGAGGAGAGGGAAAACCCACTAGATATTAGCGCCGGCATGTTAATTCAATTAGCCAGCGACTGGCGCTGTTTTTCCTTTTCGGTGTTTATGGGTCGAAGTTTTGGTTTAGTTTTTTTTATATACATATATTTGTTTTTCGTTTTGTTTACATGAGCCTCTAGTGTCTAGCTTTTTTGAGGTTTACCTCAAGCATTTAGCATATTGGGAGCATAATGTGACAACATTTTCCCTGACCTAACACAATTTTAATGGGGCTGGCTATAAAGGCAAGGAAATAAAAAGATGTTGGTTGGGTTTATTGACTTGAAAATGAGTCACTGCAGTTACTCACTTGTTGCCTAATTTATATATTAAATAATTTGTTAAGAAAAGGCTGAAGATAAGCAGAGATAAGGCTTAGGAAAACTTTAATATTTTTTACAGTTTTAACACTTCTAAAAAAGGCCACTTTTATTGTTCCTAAAACTAATTTATAATAGTGAAAAGCTTCCAAAAATAACCCACTACAGACTGGAAAGCAAACAATGAAATTATATTTACAGAGGGCAGCTACAAAGCTGCGTTAACCAACAACTTGTACAAACTTTTGTAAAAAAAAAAAACATGAAAAAACGAGAACGTAAACAGAAATCGGGTGTTTTACAGTTCAGTGACCCTAAAAAGCGCTACGTCATCATTGTATGGGATGTCGCCACATTTCTTCCGCCGTCTGTTTAGTTTTCAAAATAAGCACAGAACTCAAACACACACACTCATGCACACACACCTACGCAATTCCAGAAAGAGATGGGTTTAGATAGCGAAAAAGAGACAGACTGATGTGCATGAGTGATTTGCAGTGCGTTGAATTGCAAAAACTGAAAAACTGCAATTTGCAAATGCAACTGCAACAGCAACAGTCAAAAAGTGCCCAAATGAGTCACAATAAAGGTGAATTAGCAACTGTCCAGGCACGAAACGAACCCAAATCCGAATCAGTGACCATAACCAGGAAGAGGTTTCTTCTTGCCACTGAGAAAAAACATATAAATGTTTCAACGGAAAGCAATGCCAAGAAAAATTGACATTTCTGTTTAATATTTAAGTTCTTTAATTTCCAAAAAAAGGGGTTTGAAAAATATATGTTCAGAATTTAGAAAATATTAATAAGATTCCCGAAAGATATCTGATAAAATTATGGGAATTATATTTCAAAAAATTCATATTCAGATTTCTTTAAAACCACAATAAAAGCTTAAATGTGTATATTTAGTTTAAGTGAATTTGGGAGATTTTCTGATTTTTTTTGAGTTGATAAAAACATGTTTTAGTTTTCCTAAGTGCACCTATCCAGCTCGCTCCCGGATTCACTGTAGCGTGTTGTCGCATTTCCGTTGCGAATATTTTGTGACGCCGCTGTTGCTGCCGCATCCCATTACTGATGCTAGTCAGTGCACAGCAAAAATCCCAATGGCTCTATGCATAAATTAACCAAAACCAAAAGAGAATGAGCTGCTCTAGAGTGCTATTTTCCATTAAGATGCCCAAGCTCGGGTATGTCCTCCGTTTTTATGATTATTTATTCACTTGATTGCATTTGGCCTTTCACTGCGGTTCTATGAACCGCTCGAATCTCCCAGCTCGGCTTCCCTCGGCTCTTTTATTTTGATTAATCATCGAGAGGGCTTACCTTGTGCCAGCTCTTCTTCACCTCAGCCTTGCCCTGCAATCCCGTTCTACATCATACCCGACTACCCCACCATTTCCATTGTAGCCCCCCTTTCCATTATAGCCCCCCGTCTTAAAATTCCCAATCAAGCGTTGCATTGGCATTGCACAACAACAATAACAGCACCCAGCCACAATTGATGCCTGACGGAGTGCACTGAGAAAAAATAATGACTGTGTTAAAAAAGGAAAGGCAAAAGGTAACGATGAAAGCAATGAAGGTGGTAACAAGGTCACTTGGAGCCAAATGGGCTCTCTAAAAAACCAATTCTTAAACCACCTAAATATGCTAGGCCATTAAGTAACCTAACTTTCCAATAATGTATAGTATAATTATAATAGTATAGTATTTTCTCTGTGTAACCTCACTGCATTTCATCTCCCACGGCAGGCATTTCTTTGTTATTTGTTTGGCTGCCTGTTTAGAGGAAATTGCTGCTGCTGCTGCAAACAAACGTGATTTCCTTTGGCTGTTGGTATAAACAAAGTTTTTCAAGTGCTTTCTTGGGGCATTCTTTCCTTACTGGCCTTGCTGTACAGGGTGCCAAACACGAATGTGATTGCTCTTACCAACTCTCTACCACTTTGGATGACTAATGCAGAAGGCCGCATTACTTTTCCTAAAAGGGGGTTTGTCTGGAAAACTCACCCTTGGTTAAGTTAGGGAAATAGAGTCATAAATAACATGAGTTGCCCTCTAAAAGTGACTTTGTTTCAGTTTTTGTTTCGAGAGTGGTAAATACAAAACTTTTACCCTGCACCCTCCCTTGCGTTTTTGTGGTGCAATTAAACCAACTTTAATTTAGGCTTAATCTCCGCATGGCAATGATCACACACGTAACTTGCAACCCCTCACTTTGGGCTGATAATCGTGGGGAATCCCAGGCACGTGGCCAGGTCAAAAGTGATTCAGCGAGCCCGCCACGGTGCACGTGTCTTCTTTTTGCCACAATTATATAGTAATGACCCACTCAATTCAAGGCAAATCCATTTTTATCGATTTATTTATAAGTTATTAAGGGGATAACAAATATAGTTCGTTTAGTTTCGAACAATTTGGATATCTTTGTGACATTAAAGCAGTTTATTCTTAACAAAGAAAGCTAAATAAAAGGAAAACCTTTACTTATTGAATGAATGCTTTTAGGCGAAATAAAATCTCCATAAAATTTGTCACAAGAAATGTTCTCTGTTCTTTCATTTTGTGTGCCCCATCTGCTCGACTATATTGACAGTTTGCCTCATTCATCTATTATTTCTTAATTGCTGCGGGGTAACCTCTCCTCCAGCTTGGTCTTAAAGTAGATTTCCTGGAGTCTAGTCTACATACCCCTTTGTCAAGCTCTCAAAACACGTTCCATGAGGCGACGCAATTTATGCAAATGTCGTTCAATTCAAAGTCTCGGGCCAGGAGAAAGACTACTAATATATGCATGCTCAGAGGCTTCCGTTGTAAGTTGAGAATGAGAGAATTGGAGAATCAGAGAGGCCGAGAATGAAGAACTACATATATCGGAGAAGCTCAAACCATTTAAATTCTTTTGACCTGACTCAATCAAGAGAAGCTTGGTGTCCAAGTTAAGTTCTGAAAATGCTGTAAATTGTAAATTGAGTCGAGCCTCAATTAAGTCGATCATTCTGATGATCAGTCGGTTGAGCACATAGTTAAAATGTAATTTAGAAAGGTAAAAACCGTGTAGGCTATTGCATTTTGCTGCAGTGTCACATACTGGTTTCTGACCAAGTTTATTCGGCTCCCACGCTCTAAGCCAAGCCCATTTAAGACATCAACAATGCCGCATATTAATGATCCGCCAGTCTGGCCTTTTGCTCGTGATAAAGATAATGGTAAGTTGTTCAACTTGGGTAAACAAAGGGCGTGATAAAGAAAGCAAACCAGACTATCTGCCTCGGGGGCGTGTCTGATAATGTCTTGGTGCCTCAAGAATATTAAGGAAAGGCATGGGAATTATATTAAAAAACATAAAAGTGAACAGGAAATATATATAATTACAGATTAAGTATAATAACAAACAGATGATTGCTACATAAACCAAACAAAAATAATAATTTAATGTTCCTTAGAGCTAAAAACACTTAATTACATTTTTTTCGAGATAATTATCTAGTGAACCTCCTACTCAATTTTGAGTAACGAGTCTTACCTCACTCAACCGCTTACTTTCGACCATTTCGGACTGTGGCTGAGGTTGCTGTTTTGCCATATAATTGCGCAAATGACATAAAAATTGTTAAGAAAACGCCAGCAGTTGGCAACATAAAATCGAACAATGGCAACAGCCTAACCGCAAACAAGAAAACGAGTTGCCAAAAGAAGTGTAGTCTTGGCCAGAATGGAGGTTCGAGTATGCGCGCTTAAGGCGCTGACCTTTTCAGGCCAGAATTGATGACAATGAAAATATACGTAAAAAGTAAATACATTCATGGAATGGAAACGAAAAAAGATTAAACATTACAAGAAGCGCTGGAACAATTTGTGACCCACAAAAGAGGCGTTTTTGTATGGAGGAAAAGGAAAAAGTTGAAGAAGAAAGTTTTTACCTGACAGATAAATCTGCCACATGAGAGTAAAAGTAAAGCACGCCACTGCATTTAAAATCGATTTTTTTTACTTTTGGAGTTGATTTTTTGCTTTGTATTTTTGTACTTTTTGTGGCAAGGGCCAAACGAATCATTTGGGTTTTGTAAATTAAATGCTACGTGAGTGACGGTAATCAGTGAATTTGCATGGAAAGTGCTGTCCTATAAGTGCCTTCTCTATCTCAAAACTACGTGAGATTTTGATAAAAGCGACACTCAGATAAGCTAAACGTCCAACCTGCCAATAGCCAAACACCCCGGAGATGGCACTCATCCCAAACGAGCAAAACAAAGCGAAAGCCACTCTACAGATAACCAAGTGGCAAGTGGCCCACAGGGTACGAGGTGGGCATTTTTGGGTGGGTATATATCTATCTCTCTATTTGTGCCTGTCGCAATCCGGAGGCACTGCAGCGAGAATTTTGTCGAAGTAGTAGCCAAGCCACCGACAATATCAACAAAATAGAAGCCGGTTTTTCAAGGTTGTTCAGATGGGCGAGTGTTTGACAAAAGCGAGAAGGGCATGTCGGGGCAACAAGAGTTAGTACAGTGGTTAGGTATTAAAGGACAATCAGTTGATAAAGTAGCACGAAATTATTTTCACTTTAGTAATGGCTTTTAAGCCTTTAATTATCTTGTTTATATGTCAATAAGATAATTGCTAAATGTGATTTACGGCAATAAACACGACAGTTCTCAGAAAACTTACGAGTAGTAACCACAGAAAACTTTACTATCTGATTTTAACTCAGGTAACACGTGAGTAAACAAAATGCTATTATAAATAACAAATAAGAAATATTTAATATTATTTGCATTAAAATGAAACATAGGAATGCCATTAGTTTTTATTTAATATAATTTTAATGACCATTGCTTTTATTTGTTTTAATTTGGAAGTAGCCCAACCCCTGAATGAATCACAAACTGGTAGTTTATCTAACTAATTTCCTCATTTTATTTGTGCCACCAACACTTGCTTAATTTATTATCTCTTTTACCCAAATTTGTGACAATTCTTTTGCTGAGCTTTTTTAACCACTGTAGTGCGCGTTTGTTAGCTGAACTTGATTAGGCCACATACTCGATTCGAGAGCAGCAAAGAATATTGACTGGAGTTGGTTTTACCCTATCATTACTAAGTGAGTGAATCTGGGAAATATTTTATTATCTGGGGGTTAGATACCTTTAAAAATTTGTGAAACAGAAAATATAGAATGTTGCACTAGTAATTAAAGGGTATATGATACGTTAAATATGAGTGTTTGAGGTTGCACAAATGCTTTTGGAAACATCTGTTAATATTTTAGAATTGTGTTTATGAAATGTGCTATCTTTTTTAAAACCCTCATCTGCCAAACATCGAATTCGAATTGTTTTTTTTTTTATTAACGTTATTATTATTTAACTTTTCCTTAAAAAAATGATTTAACTTTAAGGCCAAAAAAGTGAAATTCATAAACCATTAAAAAGGCAATGTTGGTTGTTTGCACCTGTAGAGTAGTGGGAACCAACAAGGGTGTTTGGGTAAACAGTCTTCCCCAGGACTTTTCCGCGGACTCACCTTTTGGCTTTTCTCCTGACTGATGGAACGCCGTCGCTTCCGCCGGCTGGAAAATGTGTTGATGAAAGCATGTGTTGAGCAGCAGCAGCGGTAGCAAAGACAAATGCAAGCGCAACATCTTCGGATCGTTGCAATATAGCTGACTTTGTTGTTAATGCTGTTGTTGTTGTGGATGTAGGGCGATATTTGCTGTTTTGCTGGCGATAGTATAACTTGTTGTTGCCGCGGGGCCAATGTGGTGACATCACACTTCCTGCTGCATCTTTTAATTTTGAGATAATTTTATTAGGCCGGAGGGGTTTATTAAAAACGGGATGGATGTTTTTGAAAACTCTCAGGCACCATTCGAAAATAACTGGATTTTTGAGGAGAAACAAAAAAAAAACGCGCGTTGATCAAGAGCTAAAACATTCACTGGCAGAAATTACTCTCAGATGCGAACGACTTTGGTGTTCTGTTTTGCTATCTGTTGTTGGGCCTCTCTTTCTCTTTTTGCGCCCCGCTCTCACTCGCTTTTCTGTGCTTTGCAGAACTTTTGGCCTTCCTATTGGTATTTTCTAATATGCAGGCGCTACTTTCGCCCATTCACAATCTTAAATTCAGCATAATTTTATTTATTCAAAAGTGGGCACTATCATCAGCGGCAGTTTAGCTGTATTTTATTTTCGGGAACTTAATTCAATTTGCTTTGACACAATCTTCACACACACCCGCACAAACACACACGCGCAGACAGCAGAGCGACCGCGACGTTACCGTTCGCTGCCCGATTTTGTTTTGAATCGCGTTTCTATGTAAAATCGGGTCTCTATATACAAACATACGTTACATACGTATACGAGAGACCAGACTCGCAGAGACAATGTAATCATTTCAGCTGTCTATTTTTGCTTCACTTACGGGCGGTCACACCGAAAATGTTATGAACACTGAGCGGAAATGTTAACATTAAATCTTTTAACAGTGGCAGAAATGGCAGCTGTAAACGTCTTTCAACATTAATTGTAAAATATAACAATAGCAGTAACATTCCTGCTGTTTAAAACAGTACATATGTTAAGTAACATATTTTCAAAATGTTAAGGTAAAATACTTCTATATTAACATGACGATATTATAACAGTTTGCGATTACGCATCCCAGACATAGCACAGACACAATCCTGACAAAGCTGGGATACTCACCCGATAGCAATCGATACCCAGAAAAAGTGTGGCTTCTCTTGGGCCAGAAAATAATGGAGACAAAAGGTGGCTAGCAATAGTCCTTTTGTAAAGTTGGTCACATTTCTGTATATATGTAGTGTGTATATTTGTTTGTATATAGAAACTCGATTCAAAACAAAATCGGCCAGCGAACGGTAACGTCGCCGTCGGACGTTTTTCTCGTATTTTGTGTTTTTGAGCACCCCAGCCGGAACTCCGTCGCCACCTCCTTAGCAAGTGCTTTTATCATTTTGCTGAATGAAAAGGCTCAAGTATCGCGACTATTGAGGGCTCACTGTGCCGGCTGTTAACGGGGAATCCTACAGAATGCACTCGCTGCACGGACAGTTCATGAGAATTTGACATTTAAGTGCGGGCTTTTGGTTTTGCCGCAAACTGCAGTTCGGCTTTATTTTGTGGCTTGGGCTAAGATTGGCGGACACACCCACCCGAAAACAAAAACAAAAAGTAGTCCAAAGGCCCCAATAGTTCTCTCTGTGTGTGTGTGAGAGTGTGTGCGAGTGAGAGGAAAGGGACTCGAATCGAATCGAGCCGGTTTTCGCGGTTGACAAAGCAAACAGAGAAAAATTGGCAAACATAAGCAAACAACGCGTAATATAAACAAAAGGCAATAATGCCGTTCCAAACAAACTGAAAACTAAAAGGTTTTTTGAGAATCGTACGCTTACTCATCATCTAGCGGATGCGAGGGAGACCACAACAATGCAAAATACTCTATAATTAGCTTCGATATTCCAACCCCCAAACATTATGGCCCAAGGCCCCCTCTCCCGCCCCGTAAAGAATATGGCAAAATTCCTGGCAGCCCTTGGAATCTGCTGTTGGCTCCTCGTTTCGGCCACCGCTCACAACTGTCAGCATCAGCATCCCAAGGCCCATGAGGTGAGTTGAGTCCACAAATGTTTGTGTTGGCCCTCTTTTGCTCCTCTTTGGTTCGCCTCTTCCCTGGCAACCAAAAACAAATAATAATACCTGGGGAGAGGGCTATTTTTGGGAACCGGAGCTTTTCACACCTGCACACACGTGCGTAGCATTTCCATGGGATTTAACCATGGGATTTAAGTAAGTCACAAAATCAGTTTTAGCTTAAAAAAGCTGGATTCCCGATCTAGAATTTCGCTAGTTTGAAAGTTGTTTATCATCAACTATTTTACAAAATTGAATATCAGATTTTTAAAATTTAATAAGGCAGTTAGTTTCAGAGATTGAAAAGCAGCTATCACTATTTCAATAGCATAAGCCAGTACCAGATTTCTTAGTCAGATTTTTTATGATTTCTTAGATAATTGTCTGCAAATAACAGATAATCATATATGATGACTATTTAAAAGTAGGTGGCGATTTTGTATCTCTAGCTTCATCAAGGCTAACGTTACGTCAATCCCATTTAACAAATGTGAAAATTAAATGTACTCAGAAATAAATTAAAATCTTAATAATGAAGGGTAAGGGATATTCTAAACTTTACCTAAAAAACCAATTCATTTGCCTGAGGAAACTTGTAAAAGTATCAAGAGATCCTCTAACAAAATATTTTACTATTGGCCAAAAGCCTATTCAACTTTACACGCAGATTAGCTTCCAAATTGGCTCTTAAAAACTACACGCTTATTGGGGGATTTCGATCAAAGTTGAACATGAACATGAAATACCCGCCCGTAAGCACTTGCATAAAATCTGATTGGAAAAACCAACATTGCAGAAAAGCTTGAACGGGCAGTCAAAGTAAAATTGGGCTTTCGATGCTCAAATTTCCAGCTTGTTTTGACGGCGCCTTCGGGTCTGTGTCCTTTGTACTCATTACAGCAAGCTCCTAATTGGTACTGTTTTCACTGGAAATTCATAATTGATTCGTTCTGCCTTGGAAAATACCTAATTAGTGCGAGTTTAAGAGGAGCTCTGAATTGCCGTTCTCATAATTCCATTCTGCCATGGAAATATAAACTGAAACAATAAGCAGGTGATGGCAACCACAGCTTATTGACTAATTCCGCCGGATAATAATATGCGCATTCGAGATGTATACATAGTAATTCAGTATTCAGTCAATGCAATCTGTGTGGTTGGTTTTGCCAGTAAGTCAGGTGGTGCTGCATATTAACAGGTAACTCATAACTGGTAACCCACCATGGTGCCGCTTACCAAACCGCCATCCACCTGCACCACATCCAGTGGTCTAGTTAGAGTTTAATGTCACACTATGTCCGCCAACTTGTTGCTCTGGATTCAGATTGAACCCGGCTTTTGTTTTTCTTTTAAGGGGTTTTTCCTTACACTTTACTGCTTTCCAATCAACAACATTTTAATTGCCACGTCGCCATAAATAAAGGTCGCAGTCAATTGCGCAAAAAGGGGAAATTTACATGATTACTATATTGTATGCGGTACAGTCGGTCCTCTGTGGTTGTAATGTTCAGAAAACCGGAAATTGCACTTTCTCAGAATGAAAATATATTTTTAAAACTTTTTAATTAAGTTTTTCGGCGAAGTTATTATTCTTGGAAAGAAATCATTTGACATCTTGAGTTTGTAGTTTCATTTCTAAGAATAAAATAGGTCATACATTTTGTAGATTAGAAAATTTCTTGATTTCCTCTTATGATTATTTTGCAGAAAACAAATATTTTCATTAAAAGTTTTAAATCTTTATATTTTTAGTCACCATTAACAGAACTTTATAATAAAGGGTAGAAAAAAATTTTATGACTCAACCTGCTTAACCACGAATTAATAATTTAAAACCCAGGGGAATATGTGGAAAAACTGTGCAACCACAAAGTCTTAATTAGCGAGTAACCACTTTGGTTTCGAGCAAGTAAAAGTGAACTGGAATGGCAGGGGAAAATTAATTCAGCGACTGTCTGTCGATGGCTAACGATGCTGTCGAGGTCGCCCAGCATGTAATTAATTGAATTATCTGTAACTTAAACTGCTATAAATGCAGAAAACAGTCGCCCAGATTGTGTGTATCTTTTTCTTTGGCAACGGAATGTTCTTTTTGTCTATCTGTCTGCCTGACTGTCTCCATGCCGATTTAAATTGATCCTGTCAGGAGCAGTTGTTGTGTAAGAACATAAAGATAAACCTGCTGCGGTCTGGGTCCACTGACCGCGTGAGCGAACGACCCCAAAAATATGTACGTAGTACTCATACCTCCACTGATACCCATACCAAATACCGGTCCAGTTGAAACCGAAGCTCTCAATTGTAATTAGACTTATATAAATTGAAGAAGGCAGAACGAGCGCAATATTGTGTAAAAATCCCCAAATTGAATAATTTGTCACGTTGCCAGTGTGCGTGACTGTCAGTGATGCCGTGGACTGTACTCTCTGACCCAGTAATCCGATCAACTCAGCGAACCTAAAGTGCACTTTAAACGTACAATCAGGATTCAGTTCAAACTTCCGAAACTTCAGCTGGTTTTAATTATTTTTTGGCTTTCATCAAACTGAGCTGAGACTGCAGGGTCTCTCTCGGTGGAGGATAAAAATCGCAGTCAACATAAATTTTCTTTGAGCTTAAACAAGATAATAATTTATATTAACAACGATTTAATTAGTTCTCACTGTTCCCCTGTATAATCTTCCCTACAGTATTTACAAACTTTCTTGTTTTGATATGTCGAAATTACATTTGCCACACCGTTTGGCTGAGCCCCTTGGTAACTATAAACACAGAAATGCAAATGCATTCATCTCGCCAATATGTTTCGCCAACATCTGCTTGTATTTCCATTTACATTTTAAGTGGATAGCCGTCTTGCCATACTTCTGCATTATAGACCCCCTACCATTCCTCACGATTAAATATTTATCAACCTGAGGAAAACAAACTTTAAACAAACAGCAAAGTTACTTTGTAGCAAAACGTTTTAGACAGCCAACAAGAAGCCATTCACAAAACTTTGAAGCATCCTCGAAAAGGCGACTTGCAGAATGAGAAGGAGATCGATGATGGATTCTCGGGTATTTTCCAGAAAAATAGAGCTGACTCGTCTTGCTAGTGAGGTATTCATGGAATTGCAAGTGTAATTGGCCAATTAGGAGCCATGAAGCTTGAGTTGCAGCAAATAAATTGTAGGGATTCCCGTCAAATGAAATTTGCATACAATTGGAAAGTCATGAGGCGGAGTTAAAATGAAATAACAAGCAAAAGCTTTCATTCAAAAATTATGGCCTCAAAAAAGTATTTGTTATAATGAAAACTATTATAGTATTATATATAAAAACAAATTAACAAACTCTGTGGGGATTCCAATGTTATTAAAAAAAAAGTTTAAATGAAAACCTCCTAATGAAATAAGTTAATCTTTAACTATTCATAGCTTTTGTTGGCTGTCAATTATAAAACATTAGTTTTATGTTCATGTTTCATTTTATGAGTCCATTTCTCTCATATGAAAAGCAATCAGAAAAATGGTAGGTATGTACATATGTAATTTTGGCAAATTAAAAAGTTTAATATCCAGGGGCTGCTGTTATATTTTCAACCAGAAACGACGAACTTCATCACGTTAGCAGTTACAGTTGCCTTCCGTTTTTTCTTTTCATTCAATTAAAACTGCTGTTAGAGCAGAAGCTTTCATTGGTAGCAAAGTAGTTTCCATAGCAATGGCAAATAGACGAGCTACTAGTAAAAATCTGGAATTTATCTCAGTTGCGTAGTTGGGCACCTGGGGGAGAAAACACGTTTATCAACGAATGCCAAACGCAGTTGGCCAAATGGCTGATGGATGTACACGTTGATGCCGCTTCAGGGCCATTAAAGCGAAACTGTTTTGAAACAAAACACTGGCAGCTGGAAGCGAGCAAACAAGTGTCTTCAGCAGGAAGAGATTCATGCCCAAAGTGAATCCATTTTGGGCGAGGTCAATTCTTCATCAGGGTCCTTGCATAAGTCCCTTTAAATCCCTGTGCATTTTGCTCCAATCAACAACGTTTCGAATTGCAAACACAGGCATTAAATTTCACTTCCATTCATGCTCAACTTGTGCAATACAAAAGGCTGTTTCTCGAACGTGTCTCAAATTGAATGCCAAACTAATTAGGCATTGTCTTAATAATTAAAGGAACTTAAACTGACTTCTACATGAAATCCTTAATACACATTTAATTTGCTTATATTAGTTTATTTATGAAATGGATTTTAGCTGTGTAAGCTTTGATTTGACTCATTCATTCATTTTGGCATCTTAACAATAAACTTCTTAATCTTAAGTAAATTTAATGCAACATTTAATGTTTTGCATTGTGGAGTAAAAAGTAAAATCAGCTGCATGAGATACATTCACTTGCTGGTATTTTACGTTAAAATTTTTCATAGATTTCACCTGTCGAAGTGCAATATATTCAAAGGAATTTTCATTGGAATTTCACTGGAAATATTTATAACAAAACGAAAAACCAACGCTTTCATGGAACTTTTACTGTCATTTAATGCAATTATTCAATTGGCTGGGTCTATCATCCCGCTCAGAACTCATCCAATTTATTTGAGTTTGCGGCGTAAATTGTGCCACTTGACTAGCTGCTGATCCGGGCGTTCAGCTGGTGCTAAAGTGCCTTAGATTAGCTGCAGTTCATAATTTCAATTAAGTAACAAACACACAGCTTTTTTGCGGTCAAACTGTGAGGTAACGAACGAATTGAGTAAAAATAATCAGCAGTTGGCGAACAGATGAGTCAGACAGCCAGGGACTTTAAAAAAAAGAGCAGACCAAAAGAGCCAGCAAAGTGGCACAGCATGCAAAGTGTGGCCATCGGCAAAACCCGGCTCAGAAAAATATTAACAAGAAAGAAAAAAGTAAAAACACAAATTGGTGAGCCGAAGCTTAGCTGGTCGAGAGAATCCAAGAGTGAGAGTGCTGGCCGAACGAAAGTGAAAGCCCAAATACAAACGCTCAATGGAAAGACGGGATTTCGATTGATCTGCCGAACTTGAGCGAGCGTTGAACGCAGGTGACAGCCGGCGGAAAAGTACACTCGAAAAAATAGGGTTAATGTTTGTTGTAATGTTTAACCCATTTACTCTGTTTTTTTTTTGTAAATTTAAGCAAAATATTCGCTTGATTAAATTAAATTGAAATTGCCATTTAGTTTATCAAAATAGGGATCAAGGTTGATTTCATTGATTCGTTGCATTAATATTTATAAACTATTTACTTTTTCGTATTTTTCCAAAATGTGTAATCCTAAAATTGGGCTATTAGAAACGGGAACAAAGCTGATTATATTATTTAATATCAACACATTGTGGCATCGTTATGGAAATTGCATTTCTGTTTTGATTCAATAATTACATGAATATTTATAAGCAGTGAATAAATTTGTCTGTATTACTTAATTTCAATATGATAACATAGTGTTTGATTGATTTATTTTAAACAAAAGAAAACCTGATGCTTAAGCTTTGCAAAAATAATTATGAAAGCAAATTAAAATGTGCTCAAAAATACTTTAATTGATTTCGAACTAAAAATGGAATTCATATTAAAAAATGATTTAAAGCTTTTAATTATTCAAATAATAATAATGTTAATAAATTCAAAAATATATTTAGTATATCCCATTTTATATCTAGATTTAAAAACCTGGCTAATGGTTTTTTAATCTTTCCAAGCGTTAAATGATATTTTTTCCTGTGGAACATTGTTGGGCGGAAGAGAGTGTAAACGAGTGAGATGAAGACGCAGAAATGTTGTCAGTTACGGATTGCTTGGCTATTGGCAGACCGGGCGACTGGCTCCGAGCCATAGAGACAGACGTTAATAATTACTCAACCGCCATCGATGATCGATTCCCGCGCCCAAATTAGCATGCGCAACTGGACAAACCGCGTTGGCGCCTCGTAATCCCGATCTCCATGCCGAGAGATCTCCACCCGGAGCAAGCGTGCGTGGCTTGCAGTTGGCCATTTATGACAGCTCTTTTTTTATTTGGTCTTTTTAAGCCACCTCTTATTTGTTTTGGCTTTAAAAGTAAATACGGGAGGTAATCAGGCGGCCGCATGCTCAGCCAACTGTGGCCGAAACGAACATTTCTCTTTGCTTTTCTTTGCTTTTCTTTGGCATTTTTATTTATATTTTTTATTTTTTGTTTGAATTGTTACCATTTCTGAGTTAAACGTGAGTCGCATGGCCAAAGCTGGACATGCTCGAATGTGGCCCACAAACCGAACAAAATTTGTTTGCCACTCGAAAGTGTGTTAGTATGCAAGCGGGTTGGGCATTACGTCTTATCAACGATTGAATAAGCCAATGTGTCATGTGCATACGAGGAGTATACCGGTGTGGCTAGAAAGTGTGGCTAAAAATATGGTCATTTATAGGATGGCGATATCATTTGGTCGACCTTCTTATCAACAGAATATTTTTACTATATTTTATATTATTTTTTACAAGATATAAAAAGCAGGCAATTACCGTTTTAAATCCCTTTTAATTTATGAATTGCTTAAAAATTTTTGTTGCCAATAAAACTGAAGTGACATCGTGCAGAAAATACGTTTTTAGTGTTTTGTTAATAAAAAATCATTTAAAAAAAAGTACTGAGCCATTCATTTTAAATGCCAATACTTGGTTAATGTACCAAGTTGAGTGCAAACCATATTGGCCATGATCAACTGGAACTTTTGATATAAATCCAGCTTCGTCTGGGGTCCAATTCCAAAGTCGCATCTCAGTGCCAGCCTTTAAATGAAAATATAATACTAATGTATGATCGTAACATAGTTTTTTTGTCAAACTTACCACGTAAGGACATGTGTGATTGACATTTGTGAATGCCGCCACATAGGTATATATAAGATTGGAAATAAAGAACTTCCTTCGGTTCTTAAAGAACGCGCAAATGTCCATTTTTATGTCGTACAAAAAGGGATGCCAACCTCCAATCTCTCGTTTAACAATTTTGAAATGGATTGCAAACTGGGTTAGATATTAATCATAGTCATAATATGTTGGTTATTGAAATTACCTCTGATACGGTTTTATTAATAAAGGCTGCAATGTTGATCATATTATGTTTCCGATCAATCGCCTTTATGCCGCACTCATGATGGGGAATAATATCGGGTGATCCAACCTCGCAATTTAATGAGTTAAACTTGTAGGACCCTCGGACCTATTACATTAGTGGTTTAAAATGCTTCGCACTTTCTTTTCTTACTCACATTAATAATATTAATGATATTTAGCCAGAGTACTAACAAATTAATAACTTGCGCTCTCTCCATTTCGTGATATAATAATATAAATTGTCCTCGATTTTCAGACTATACTGGTTTACTTTGTTAATATATTTTTAATATCCCGATTTTATCTGTACATTTATTGTCAAGCGGGTTGGCCATTACGTCTTATCAAAGATTAACTAAGCCAATGTGTGTATGGCTAGAAAGTGTGGCTAGAAACATGATCAAATAAAGAATAAGGAATATTTTTAATATGTAAATTTTTAGGTATTTTTACAAGAAATTAAACGTATTTATTTACCGTTACTAACCCCTTTTATTAATCCATAACTTTTTAAAATATTTTTAAATTCGTTTCCAGTGAAACTGAAATGATTTGCTTAAGAAGTAAGCACTTTGTTGAAATATGATTTGTCGGGCAACAATCGATATACAAACTTTGGTCACTCTTAAGCTACCCTTTTATTGCTTTATGCGATATTTTCTTATGTATTCCTTCTTCTTGTATCTGCTTTTGAAGACGTCACCACATATTGTCGCGCAGCCTTATTAAACATATAAACTTATAAGTTACTCATGTTAAACATACAGCTTCTTATCCGAGTTCCACAATAAATAAAATATCATATAACCAACAGGTTATGGGCCCAGGGCTCGTGTGGATAAAAAACTGTGACATTAATTTAAATTACTGTGTGTGATTGCGAAAAAATTAATGAACATGAGTGGACACGGGTTATGTTCCATCGAAAAGTTGGATGAGGAAAATTACGCGGTATGGTCGGTACAGATGAAAAGCATTCTGGTGCAAAGTGATCTGTGGCCAATTGTGTGCGGGAGAACTGTGAAAAATGAAGGGGATAGCCAAGAACAAAACGCATTGTTTGATACACGGGACGAAAAGGCATTAGCAAGCATATTGCTGGGTGTAAAGTCGTCGCAAATTAACTTCATAAAGAATTGCACGTCGTCAAAAGAGGCATGGGAGAAATTAATGAGTGTGTACCAGCCGCGCGGACCAGCTAGAAAAATAGCATTGTTTAAAAGATTGCTGCGAATGAGCTTGCTAGAAAGTACAAGTGTGCAAAGCTATATAAGTGAATTCTCGGACATAGTGGAAAAGTTAAACGAAATAGGAATGAACATAAGTGAAGACATGCTTACAATTTTGTTGCTAACCGGCTTAGGCAAATCATTTGAAAATTTCGTTGTGGCAATCGAGACGCGAGAAATGTTGCCGTCCTTATCTGACTTGAAAATAAAAATTATTGAAGAAGGACAGAGACAACAAGTGAAAAGTGAAGTTGCGGACAGCAGTGTACAGCAAGCATTTATGTCGCGCGCGAAGAATGTATACCAAAAGGGTAATACAAAAAAGAAAAAGAAGTGCTATAGGTGCGGACGCGAAGGTCATTTTATAGCTCAGTGCAAAGAAGAATTAAAAAATGACAAAGACACAAGCACTGAGAAGAAGAGAGCCCTTGCTATTCTGGCGAATGTGAAGAAAACTGACAATTTGAGCAAATCAATGTGGTGTCTGGACAGTGGCGCGACTGTACACATGTGTTGTGATAAGTCGTGGTTCGTAGAAATGAGAGAGCACAAAGAAAAAAATATTTCTTGCTGGCGCCAATTTTGTGTTGGCCGATGGCATTGGCACTGTGTGTGTTAGTGTAAAAGTTTCACAATAGAACTGAAAAATGTGTTGTATGCAAAAGAGTTACAGACAAACTTTATATCGGTGGCTAAAGCAGTTGAAAATGGATATAAAGTCATTTTTGATAACCACAAAGCAGTGATTAGGGATAAACAAAATGTGGACATATTGAAAGCGTGCAGATATGGTGACTTGTTTATGATTGACATAAAAATGAAGCAGTGTATGTATTCTAATACAAACAGCAGTGCAATGTGGAAATGGCATTATCGTTTTGGCCATATAAATTTGTCAAGCTTAACTAAAATGGCGAGTGGTGGAATGGTGAATGGTTTAAAAACAGTTAATACAAAAATTGACTCAAACAGCAATGCGTGTGAGACTTGCGCCAAAAGTAAAATTAGTGTGAAACCATTTCCAAAGAAATCTGAAAGTCGTTCAGAAGAAGTGTTGAATTTGATTCATTCGGACATATGTGGACCAATGAACAAACCGTCTGTCGGGGGGTGCGCGTTATTTTGCAACGTTCATTGACGATCACTCGCGTTATACAGCTGTTTATTTTTTAAAATCTCGTGATGAAATACTAAGCGCATTCAAAGACTATGTTGTGTTTGCAGAAAAACAACGCGGAAAGAAAGTAAAAGCAATTCGAAGCGATAACGGGCGCGAGTACGTGAGCCACGCATTTGGACAATTTCTTACTGAAAACGGTATAGTAAGACAGCTGACAGTACCCTATACTCCACAGCAAAATGGAGTTGCCGAAAGAGCAAATCGCACTCTGGCAGAAATGGCCAGGAGTATGTTGATTCATTCAAGCGCAGATGAGAGCCTGTGGGCTGAGGCAGTACAGACTGCAGCATATCTGCGCAATAGGTCAGAAACAAAAGCGTTGTGCAACATGACACCATATGAGGCGTGGGTTGGCAAGAAACCGTATGTGTCGCACCTCAAGGTTTTTGGCTCAAAGGCAATCGTATTGAATAAAGCCCATAAAAAGAAGTTTAGCCAAAAAGGTAATGAATACGTTATGATTGGCTATTCAGCAACGGCAAAAGCATATCGTTTGTTTTGTCCTAAATCAAGGAAAGTTATTGAAAGCAGAGATGTTATTTTCATGGAAAATAATGTAGGTGGATCTCCAAGCGATAAAATGGAAATGGCATTGTTTGATGATTTTGTAGCAGATAATCAGCAGGCACAAGACAACAATGATGAGCAGCTTCAGGCAGAGGATGATTTGGACGTCGGAGAGGATGACTTGGACACAGGAGATGATCAGAACAGTGATGAATACGAGAGTGCTATCAGCGATGAGGCAGAGCAGCCTGCTGTATCTGAAACCCGTGGACCAGGGCGTCCAAGACTCGTTAAAACTGGCAAGCCGGGGCGACCACGTAAGCAATACAACTGTCTGAATATGCTGAAGGCAGAGGATATACACATTCCAGCAAATTTGGGTGAGGTTAATCAGTCAGGAATGAAGCAGGAATGGTCAGCATCGATTCAGAAGGAGATGGATGCGCTAGAGGCCAATAACACGTGGGATCTAGTGGATCTGCCACAAGATAAAAGGGCTATAGGCTGCAAGTGGGTATTTGGCGTAAAGGTTGACAAGGAAGGCTATGTAGAGCGCTTTAAGTCAAGACTAGTTGCCAAAGGATGTGCTCAGCGCTATGGTGTTGACTTCTGGGAAACATTCTCACCTGTGGTCAGATACCCGTCCGTTAGAATGATCATGGCATTGGCGGTTGAGAAGAAGCTGCATTTGCATCAGATGGACGTATCTACTGCTTACTTGAACAGCGAGCTATCGGAGGACGTGTACATGCGGCAACCAGATGGGTTCGTAAGCGAAGAGTTTCCCGAGAAGGTCCTAAAGCTAAAGAAGTCTCTGTACGGGCTTAAACAAAGCGGCAGAGAATGGAATACTAAGCTCGACGCAGTATTGAAAAAACTTGGTTTTACACCGTGTGTCAGCGAGCCGTGCGTATATGTACGCAATGGACAAGGTAGTATAAATATAATAGCAGTTTATGTTGACGATCTTTTACTTGCCAGCTCAAATAAAGATGAACTTTTGGGCATCAAAGCATCAATCGCTAATAAGTTTGATGTTGTGGATGGCGGCCAGCTCAATCACTTTTTGGGCATCGAAGTTGAGCGCGATGGCGAAACTGGCAGCATAGCTATCGGCCATAAGCAGTATGTCGAGCAGATGCTTCATGCCTGGGGCATGTCAACATGCAAACCTGTAGCTACACCACTGGAGGCGGGTCATCAAGTCAAATGTGATGACGCCAAATGCAAGGCCATTGACGAGAAAGGCTATCAATCGTTAATAGGCACCCTGATGTATTTGGCTATAACAACTAGGCCAGACATACTACACTCGGTAGTGAAACTGGCGCAGCGCAACGCCAATCCTCACAAGGAGCATGAAGTTTCGGCAAAGCGCGTGCTGAGATATCTTAAAGGCACGGCTAACATGAAGCTTCACTATCAGGCTACTGGAAAGGAGATACATGGATACGTGGACGCTGACTGGGCTAACGATACTACAGATCGCAAATCGTATAGCGGGTACGTCTTCATTGCTGCTGGCGGGGCAATTTCGTGGGAATCCAAAAAACAAAGTTCGGTGGCACTTAGCAGCACCGAAGCCGAGTACATTGCCTTATCCACGGCAGCTAGAGAGGCGATATATCTGAAGAAACTATTGTATGAAATGGGTTTCTTAGAAACCAAGTCCGTTTTGTTGTATTGCGATAATCAAAGCGCACAATGTTTAGCTAAGAATCCGATTTTGCATAAACGTAGTAAACATATTGATATTAAGTTTCATCATGTACGAGAGTTATATACTAAAAATGAAATAGATGTTAAGTATATAAGTACTAATGATATGGTCTCAGATGTGTTAACTAAAAACTTGCAAAAGAACAAACATGTAAAATGTATTAATGAAATGAATTGTTATTAATATGTATAAAGTATATGATTGTTGAGAAGGAGTGTTGAAATATGATTTGTCGGGCAACAATCGATATACAAACTTTGGTCACTCTTAAGCTACCCTTTTATTGCTTTATGCGATATTTTCTTATGTATTCCTTCTTCTTGTATCTGCTTTTGAAGACGTCACCACATATTGTCGCGCAGCCTTATTAAACATATAAACTTATAAGTTACTCATGTTAAACATACAGCTTCTTATCCGAGTTCCACAATAAATAAAATATCATATAACCAACACACTTAAAAGAATAGTACTGAACCATTCATTTTGAATGCCAGTTTTTTATTAATGTACCAAGTTGTGTGCAAACCGTATTGGCCATGTTCAACTGGAAATTTTGATAAGATTCCAGCTTCGTCTGGAGTCCAATTCCAAAGTCCCAAGTCTGCGCCGGCCTTTAATTGAAAATATTGAACTAATATTTTATTGTAAGATATTTTTTCTTACCAGATATGGGCATGTGTGATTGATATTTGTGAATGACTTCATAAAGGAATATATAAAATTAGGAATAAAGAACTTCCTTCGGTTCTTAAAGAACTCGCAAAGGTCCAATTTCATGTCGTACAAAAAAGGATGCCAACCGCCAATCTCTCTTTTAACCATTTTGAAATGGATTCCAAACTGCAGTAGACATTACTTTTAGTAGTCGTTAAATATGTTTTAAATATTTCAAATATTTCTGAGACGTTTTTAAGAGCGTAGGATGCAATGCTAAGCATATTATGTTTTCGATCAATCGCCTTTATGTGGCACACATAATTGTTAATACTTTCCGGTGGAACAACCTCGCAAGTTAATGAGTTAAACTTGTAGGCCCCCTGCACCTATGAAATTTGTCCTTTAAAATGCTTCGAACTTCGTTATCTTACTTACGTTAGTAATACAAAGGTTATTTAGCCAGAGTATGGATAAATAAATAACTTGTTGCCTCTCCATTTCATGAAAAAATACTACATTTTTTCTCGCTTTGCAGAGCGTAAAAAAATAATTTCCATAATTTCTTTTTAATAATCCATAATACATTAAGGTATTTCTGTCTTAATCAGAGCTAAATTTAGACGTGAATAAATTAAAATATCATTTTTTCTGGTAATTATCATTTGAAAAATAAAACAGATCCGTTTATTCTTAAGGCCGCTACTTTGTTGACGTACCAAGTGGTCTGCATGCCATATTGGCCATGGTCCACTGGAAATTTATCTATTACTTTTTCCTCGTTTGGAGTCCAATTCAAAAGCGCCATTTCGGAGCCAACCTAAGAATAATTAATGAAAATTAATATAATTTAGTAACAAAATTTGAACTCCGGCTTTACCAAGTATGGACAGGTGTGATTGACGTTTGTAAAAGGCATCATAAAAGAATATATGAGATTGGAAATGAAAAACCTTCTTCGGTTCTTAAAGAATTGGCAAATGTCCATTTTGATATCGTACAAAAAGGGATGCCAGCCGCCACTTTCGCGCTTAACTATCTTGAAATGTATCTGAAACTGAAGTTAAGATAGTCTTTAGTATATATTTCTTTTGGTTCATATCTCAGTTATCGAACAACCTGTGATATGGTTTTATTTAGGACCGCCACTAGGTTCATCATATTATGCCTTCGATCGATGGCCTTGATGTTGCACAGCTTCATATACCCCATTTCTGGGGCACTTACTTCGCAGTTAAGTGAATTAAACTTATAGGAACCATTGACCTTGGAAGAAACGGTTTTAATCCTTATCTGATTTGTTATTCAATGATTTACTAACATGAATATAACTAAAATGATTAATCCAAAATACGCACAAATATATAACTTGTGTTTTGAACATTTTACTATATTTTACAGTTTAAACAAGTTATAGACAAATGTACAAGGAACATGCGCTCTGATCATGTTTTTATTTAACACTGAATTGGTTGTAATCTACACAGGTTCATTTTTACTTTACTAATTGCTGATGACATTTGTCTGATTTAATATTTGAACTTGATGGCACTGAAGTACAGTACATATTCGGTATATGTTTATATTAAAATAGTTGGATTTTTATTTATAGTATTAAAATGTTATCTATTTTTAAGTTGTTTATTCTTAAATCTTTTTAAGTTTTATTATTAATACAATACCATATAGTTTAATTACGTTTGTATGTATTAAATGTATTTCTGTTACTTACGGTTAAAAAATATCTTTGCGTTTATGTCCAATAGAGTACAGTTCTTGATGGCCACAAAATAGCATTACAAAGTTTGAATTCTGCTAATTACATTTATTTTCTTTAATAAATACATGAAAATTTTATTATAAATGATTTTTTTAATGTGCTCTTTAATCTTTTAATCGAACAATTTTCATTTATACTGTTATCTGAAAAATAAAACAGATCCATTTACTTTAAATGCCACCGCATTGCGAACGTAAAAAACTGATTGAAGGCCATACTGGCCGTAGTCCAATGGAAATTTTGCCAGAATTGTATCTTCACTTGGAGAAAAATTTTTAATTGAAATCTCTTCGTTAGCCTTGGAAGAGAATAGATAAAATATATAAATTCATTAATTAATATAGTAAGATATTTTAATTGGTGGTCTTACCACGTATGGACAGGTGTGATTGATATTTGAGAATGGCCTCATAATGGAATACATATAATTGGCAATGAAAAACTTCCTTCGGTTCCTAAAAAACTCGCAAACCTCCATTCTGATATTGTAAAAAAAGGGATGCCAACCGCCAATTTCTCGCTTTACGATTCTAAAATTCAGGTCAATCTACAGCAGAGATTACTTTTAAATTTCCGACATTTCACATCCCAAATTACCTGGGTTATGTCTTCTTTTAAAACAACTGTTACGTTCAACTTGTTATGCTTTCGGTCAATAGCCTTGATGCGGCACTCCTTTAAATAGACAATTTCTGGAGCGACGACTTCGCAGTTAAGTGAGTTAAACTTATAGGACCCATTGACAACCTTCAAAAGAGCTACGTTTTCATCCTTAAGCCATATATATTTTACTATTTACTTACATGGCTATAGGTAATAAGTTTTAAACAAAATATGCAGAAATATATAACTAGTGCTCTGGACATTTTATTGTTGAGTACTAAACCTTATGGTTTCGATGTTAGAAATAGTTCGTCGTGTAGCTATACCCTTCGATCGTAAAGTGAAAAGGTATATTGTTTCGTTGAAAATAATGTAATAAATTATGGGATCACTTGGAGGATCAGCAATGTCCATTTATCCGTAAGTCCTTATAAGTGCTGACAACTCAGAAACAGATTGAGCAAGAATGGGGATTGGTCATGCAGACTTTAGAGATGTCCAGCCAGATAGATGTCTCACATGTCTTGAAAGACATATTTTAGGACATGATATTACCAACAGGTGTCTCTATGGAAAGTACAAATAACATTATCTACTGGACTGTAAAAATAAGGGGTATCTAATAGTCGTTATTATATATTGGTTATTCAATTATTTATAGTTTGTTCGGGTATTTTTATGGTTAAATACAAGCCATTAAAACTATTTGGAATATATGTTTTATTTATAAATTTCTGAAGCAATAAAAAACTCGTTTTTTCAATTAGTTTTTTTTGCAACTAAGCGTTTATAAATGAATCAAATATCAAAGATTTTAATCATTTAGACTAACGTGTTTTTAGGAAGGTATAAACTACCCATCAAAACTAGTATTAAATTTCAATTAAAACCGTCAAATATATTTTTTTCATTAATGGTAGACCCTTATACATAATCATAAATGTGATTTAAGTTGCCCATTATAGAAAAATCGTGTTCATTAATGTGTACCGCCATTCAACTGTAAACGGTCCGCATCACAATGCATTTGGGTTGCATTAATACCGCAAAGATATTGACACCGCTATAAACCCGCTTGCCAGCCCCCTTCTATATCTCTTCCCCCTTAATGACAGCGAACTCATCGAGCTGCCCCGTCTAAATGGTTTTGTGCGTCATCATCTTTCACCTGCCAAACGTTTCGCAGATGATTTGTAATTTGTGCGGTTTTTCAAATGCTTTTTCAATGCACTCAACCGCAGCACAGCTTACGGGGTTTTTTTTTTGGGGATAATGCCTCCCATCTGGGCACGATCAATGTGAAGATCGTACATTATGTTGGTTATACTTTTTTTTCGAGGGTCGTTGTCACGATTATGGGAAGCTTTGGAGATATATCTCTTTGAAGGTTTATGGTTACTTTACTTATCTCAACGGCACATGACTTTCGCAGGGCGTTGCCATAGAGGGGTTAACATTGGGGCTTATATAGTACATCATTCATGAACGTGACTGAGAGACTAATTGCAGATGGCTAATCTTCTCATCAGGGTCTTTACTTTACTTTATAATGCAACTTAACAATAATTAAAAAACTCTATAAATGGTAGTAGTTTTCTTATAATTAGAGAACACTTCCTAAAATCGCATTACAATGTTCTAAAAATGTAAATCAAATTTGTGAGTTTATGCTGGAAGAGATTACTTCAATATCCATAATTATTCGTAAACAATGATGTTTGAAAACTTAAAGAAACAATGACAGACAGATATTGTCACGTTGGCAGCTGATCTGCAGTCATTAGAGCTTCGATGACTTTGATGGGTGTTTAGATAAATCCCAAGATTCAGTCAAACCCTGCAGCACTTCATCGCAGCCACACCACTGTTTGCTTAGCTCATTTCAATGCCAAACTCTTTTGTCTGATCGCGATTGCCACAACTATTGTTGTTCTTGGATAAATAGGAATGTTATTTTTTCTTCAACGGGTTCGTGCAGGTGTCTAACTTTGCCATTTACCGGCAGTTACAATCCACACTTGGGTGAGAACAGTGAGAACACCTAACCAATCACTTCCCACGATGAGGGACATATGGTGCTCCATTAATTACGACAGCTAAGCTGTATGTCAATACAATTCTTGTGTGCAAATTAGCTTTATTATAATTTCAATTGCCCCTCTTGATGATGTTGATGATGATGATGTTGTTGTTGTTGTTGCCTTTCACTTTGTCTGACTTTTCATTCATATATGATAGACACTCTTTGATGACAAGAAAGATACTTTCGTTTTCGAAGCCCCTCTCCTCGGCGGCTTCTTGAGACAGCATTAGGAACCTTTTAAGACCGCTTTCCGGTCCTACAGACAGACAGAATGTACATACATTTTTGATGAGCACATATTTTTAGCAGCACTCAAGCGCATCTCACAGATGTCGTCGACAATTTATGCTGATGAGTGTCAAGTGCTTTGTCTGTCTGTCGACGAATTATCTGCGGATAAAGGTTCGCCATGCATATTCAACGAAGACATCTAATTTATTCCTAATAATTGGCACAGATTGCACAATGCGACCGCAGAGCACGATAGTAATAATAACAACAGCATCGAAACAATGGCATCGCCGAAACAACGGGCTAAAATAAAACCCAAATCCAAACCCAAATTCAAATCTGAAACAAAATAACCAGCCCAACAAATCATTGACATTTCGATGTGCCAATCGTTCGACATTTTGGCGGGCAATTTAAAATTAATTTCCCTGCAATTTGCGCAGACCAATTACCGCCGTGGAACTGCCTTTTTGTGTGGCCTTTGTCTGACTACATGTCGTCATTTAATAGTTAACAACGAAATTTCGCTTTCGTTTAAGCTCCGTTCAGTGATTTCTTGATTTCTTTATATACAAAGTATCTTGATTTCTTCTCTTCTGCCATCCGTCCGCCGCCGCTCTCCCTTTCGGCACTATCTGATCATATCCATCCATCTTTCGTTTTATAGGTCGTCCATGGCGTGCGCATCCAACTGGCTGATAGCGAAGATGACTCCGAATCCGCCGGAGAGCCAGCCAGGCATAGCGTGCGCCGGCGCAGCGTTGCCGCTGAGCAGCCGCTGCGAATTCTGCTTGTCTACGATGAGTCCGTCTACAGGTGAGTAACAAGGGGTACACTCTGGAAAATAAATATATAACAGCTTGAAATTATAAACATATTTTTACGAAAATTTTAAATTTTAACATAACTTTGCAAGCTAAAATTCCTTAGTCTTCTCTAAAGGAAAGTTACATAATTTCCCCAAAATGATGTATATTAGTCAGGAAAATCGGTACTAATAAGTTTTTAATTGACTTCTTAATAACTTTAATTGCTTTTGGTATAGATTTATACGATTAATTGTTGCCAAAAAAGATTGATCACTCATCCGAAGTATTGTCTTTTCAAATAAATTTTTATTTTCATTTTCATAAGTTTTCCATTTTGAACTTCAGTTGATATTAGTAGTTTTAGACTGAAAATAAATGTAGAGAAGTTTTAAGTGCGATTTGATTTATTTTGCCTTAAAAACGCACTTTACAGAGCTAAGTTTCTTTTAGTGTAAATCTGTGCTCCAGCTCTGAAAATTGGCTTTAATTGCACTTTAATGGCAGCCAGCCAAGCAGACAGAAAAAACACAATTTACAATTTGACTTGGCCGAATGTCAAGTTAACATAAAGCCGCGCAAAAGCGAGTAAATAACTCACTCTCCCGACCGTTTTGCTTTGGCCATGCACCGTTACGGCCGCTCCGCGTTGGGTAACAATATACGTATACTTCAGGCCCGAATCAGTTGGCCATGTGTGTGCGCAATTTGTCCAAATCAAACGCAGTGGGCCGAGGTGTTGTCTCCTAAGGTTAGCCATCGATTGCTCCATCCACATGGTCACTAGCTGGTAGTTACTAGCCACTAGCCATTTGGCCACTATAACTGGCCAGATTGGCTGACAGTTAACACTCGTTTCGATCTGACCGATCGATTTTAGAGAGTATTGGCAGGGGACAAGGTCAACAGGAAAGCGGAGAGTTGACTCGGCTTGACTATAATTTTGGGGTCTCGCTGTCCGTTTCAATTCAATGAATAATTTAGTCGCGAATAAGTGACTCAAACAGGTGCTAACAGGTACACAATTACCCGGTATAAGTATCAGACAGTTGACAGTAAATATCGGGCGACCTTCTCGTAAAAGTGCTTTCGTTGAGGAATTTACATTTACAAATTGATTTTGAGCTTGTTTTGAGTTTAATGTAATGCTGAGACGATTGAAATCCGATTATTTGGTTGTATTGATATCAGCTTAAAGTTTTGGACGACGTATTTAATCCGGAAATTAAAGTACATCAAAAATATCTGTAGTTATTGTTAACTTTTGTAAGCTAGGTTATTCGCAGATAAGAGCACCAATAATGGTTAGTTGGAAATTATTTCTTTGTTGTAAGTAAAAGTCCTTAAGAAAAGAACCTTCTCTTGGAAATCAAATTTTGCAGAATTGTCCTTGACTTATAAGCTTTAACGGCGTAATGAAGTTCCTACCCTAAAACGGTTGTCAGGGCTTCTTATCATAAAAACAAAATTGGCTTTTCAGATTTCTAGCACTTCTCAGAACGCCTACATCTTAACAGAAACTACACCCACGTCTGCTGTGGCTACCTCTTTTCCCAGAGAATCTAATAAACTAAAATATTTTCTTGTTGTTTCATGGTTACCCCCTGCCAGGTTGGAGGAAGAGAAATTTAATTTGATAAATGTGAGTTGACATTTCTTGGTTTTCTTGGCAACGTGGCTGATGTCTTTGATTTAACCCATTTTAGGATACCGTGCTCCCTGAAGCCGTGCAGTTCTGGGAACAGGCGCTGATGGTGCGAGAGACCAAAGGCGTCATTCGTCTCAATAGGTATGTTCTTCCGCTTGAACAAAATCGGCAAACTGTATTAAATATTTATTACTGAAATTTCAGGAAATGCGACAGCACCCAGGTGTACGTGAAAAACGGCCACACCCACTGCATTGACCACTGCAAGGCGACGACGATGTGTGGTGAGGTCCAGGTGCCCGACGCTCACTTGGACGTACGTATCCTTAACAAAGTTTTCCATGAATTCCATTCAAGTTTAGGCCAACAAAATTCTGGGAAATTACCACCACACCTAACTTTGCTCGAAACGCCTAATTTCGAGGAAAGGCCTTGAGGAAAATACATGCAGCTTAATTCAAAACTGGTTTAGGCAATGAGCAATTGCAGCTTTGATCATGGGTCACTTAAATAGTTGGAAGCTTACAACACCCTTCGCAAATTGCTTTTTTGTGTGAAGTAACAAATAAGTTTTTTCTTTTTAAAAAAGTTAATATTATTGGGATTTATTTTATGCAAAATATTTAAAAACTTATTAACATTTCTTTCTTTTTTTATTTCTTTATTCTTTTAGGTCTGTCGAGTGTGTAATGCCACAGGTCAGAACTGTCGAATAGATAGCAATACGCAACCGGGAGATGGCATTGAGAATGCAGATTTTGTCTTTTATGTGTCTGCTAGACAAACACAGCGTTGCTTTAAGGGTCTGACGGTGGCCTATGCGGCCCATTGTCAGCAGGAAGCAGCTCTGGATCGTCCAATCGCTGGTCATGCGAATCTCTGTCCGGAGAGTATCAGTACAAAGCCGCAGGAGCTACAAACACTGATCTCCACTGTAAAACATGAAATCCTTCATGCTTTGGGCTTCTCCGTAAGTCTGTACGCTTTCTTCAGGGATGATGAAGGAAAACCCCGGACTCCAAGAAAGTCTGACACTGGCAAGCCGTACCTGAATGAGAAGTAAGCTTACAATGTTTCCATTTACTGCTAGAAGAAAATCCAATTGAAATTCACAAAATCCCATCTCAGATTGCAGATCCATCAATGGAGCAACGAAACCATCCGCAAGGTGGTGCGAGAGAACTGGTCTGTGCGTGGTGGCCATGTTAACAAAGTAGTGGATATGATGGTCACGCCGCGAGTGATTGCCGAGGTGCGTGCCCACTTCAATTGCAATAAACTGGAGGGCGCTGAGCTGGAGGATCAGGGTGGTGAAGGTACTGCCCTGACCCACTGGGAAAAGCGCATCCTCGAGAATGAGGCCATGACTGGCACGCACACACAGTCGCCGGTCTTCTCGCGCATCACCCTCGCTTTGATGGAGGACTCCGGTTGGTATCGGGCCAACTATTCCATGGCAACGCCGCTTACTTGGGGAAAGGGATTGGGATGTGCGTTTGCCATGCGCAGCTGCAAGGACTGGATACAGTATAACCATGCCAGGGGCCGCTCCATACATCCCTTCTGTTCGAAGGTTAAACAGGATCCCCTTCAAACCGAGTGCACAGATGATCGCAACTCTGTGGCGTTGTGCAACCTTATTCGCCATGAGTTCGAGCTGCCTAAGAGCTATCAGAACTTTGACAGCCTGAATCACGTGAAGGATGGAGAAGAGGGATACTACGGTGGGTCCGTCTCTTTGGCCGACCATTGTCCATACATTCAGGAGTTCACCTGGCGCAGCAAGAATGTGATAGTGCGAGGATCTCATTGTCGATTCACGGAGAATAATCCTAGTAAGCCAAGGCAACATCATGACCTGAATTACTAGCTTAACTCACATTTTATCTTATCTTGCAGAACCTGAAAAGAACTTCGCCTTGGAGAGTTATGGCGAGGGAGCCAAGTGCTTCGACCACAGTGAGTCCATGTGGGAGGAGCGATCCTGTCATCAGACTCGTGAGTGGCAGCACTGGGGCAGTGGATGCTACAAGTATGACTGTTTCGATGGGCGACTGTACATCTTGGTGGGCAACTATAGTTACAAGTGCTCATTTCCCGGACAAAAGCTCTCCATTCGAATTGCGGCTAATGGATGGCTGCACAAGGGGGCAATCATGTGTCCGCCGTGCCATGAGCTATGCGGAGAACAGTTTGCCGCCCAGGGCAAACAGTGTCGCCCGGGCGAGGAGCCCGATCCGCTCAACAAGTACCCGCGCGACACTCTCGCTTGTGGAGCGGGCAGCGAAGTATCACTTTCCGTGGCCATAATGACCGCTGCTCTCCTGCTTTTCGGCCTGCGATGTGGACTCAGTTAGGCTGGTCAGGATGATGCAGGGGTGCAGTTTTACTTGCTCTATATGTATTTAGTGAAATTTGTACATTTTAGCTGTATGATATAAGCTCAACTTGTCTAGATTTAGGTCGATCGTAAGTGTAATACTACCAAAATCTGAGTGGGTCGGATTTTTAGGCAAAGAAATTTAGCCTCTTTGGACAACTAGTAAAAGAACTAAACATTGTTCTTCGACTACTTTTTGTAGCTTCATTTTATTAATTTTTGCTCAACAGTTCAATTTGACCGCTCCTTCGAAACATATTACTATTTAATCGTATTTGTATTTTGTCCATCCCAAAATGTGATTTTTTAAGGTGCCCTTGGATGTTTCATGCACTTTGAAACGGCTCTATATACTTCAATGAGGAGCATCCAAAGACAATTCTGTTTCTGATCTACATTCCAAAGCCTGTTGCGAAAAATATTTGATATTTGGTACTGTGGCATTAAGCAGTTCCACTTTGCTTGTTGTTTGATTCTTTGTTATTTATTATGAATATGGTTTTCGAAATTTGTTGATTGCCTTGTGATTTATCTATTCGATTAGTTTCGCTTAAGTTCAATGTGTTTTTCTATTTCTGCTGCCTGTCAAGCATTTAAGAATTGTAAACTCAGCCCTCGATTTGTAATCTAGCTCTTAAGAACGTAAAAATGAATTGTGAATAAACCACTTATAATCGCAAGTTTTAAAATAGTTTCTAAATAAAGTTTATTTAAATACTTAGGAGTAATCAAGCTCCTCGACCAGCTCGTAGAGGATAGCACCATCCGTTTCCTTTGTGGGTGATTCAGTGTGACTTTCTGGCTCTTTAGTAGACACTTTTGGCCTACTACCTTTTGTTTTGCTAGGCCTCGCGGGTGTTTTTATAAGTTTGGAACTAAAAAAATTTAAAATATTAATTTAAAATTATAAGATAATATATTATATTGCTGCTACTTACGCCTTGGTCAGTTCATTCAGCATGGGTAAAAGTATGGAACGAGACACTCCCCGCGATTCCTCCTCAGCCAGCTCTTTAGGATGCGCCTGGCGCTTATGCGATCGGCAATTGGAACCGTTGGAAAAGTCCCTTCCGCAGAAGTTGCATTTGTAAGGCCTGATGCCGGTGTGCAGGATGAGATGCGCCTTTAGTGTCTTGCTCCGCTTGAATGCCGATCCGCAGACATCACACTTAAATTGCCGTTCATCCGAGTGGACCAATTTGTGCTTATTGAAGGTGCGCCGGGTCTTAAGTTTTACGCCGCATATAGTACACTCGTAGATTTTGTCACTGTGCGTATCGGAATGAATCTAAAACAGTATTGGGTAGTCATATACATCTCTAAAAATTTGGAAACCAAGAAGCCATTATAAATGTGTTTGCCTACCTTTAGTCTTGTCAAATTTTTAAATCGACGTTTGCACACAGGACACTCGAAGGGGCACTCTTCAGTGTGGACCAGTTTGTGATCTTTTAAGCCGGTGATGTAATTGAAGCTCTTGCCGCAGAGATCACATACATAGGGCTTGATCTTTTTGTGTACCCCTTCGATATGTCGCTTGAGAGTTCCCGGGGTGGTGAAAAGTTTTTTGCAGAATATACAAGAGTTATCAGGCTTTGGTGTGGTGGGTAAATGGCATTTATAGTGGGAGGCCATCTGGGTGGCGGTAAGAAAACATTGTCCACACTGGTTGCATTCCAAACGCGGTAAATCCCTGGCCTCAGTGTTGTGCACCTCCACCATGTGTCGTTTGTATGCCATGGGTTTTTTATACGGCTTATTGCAAATGTGGCAAGTATAGATGACTGGTTCCGCGGGTATATCTTCCACGTCCTTAACGAGATTATCCGGAATAGAATCATTTTGAGTATCTGTTTCAGATTCAATGGATTCCTCAGTTTCTTTTTCTTTTAAACTTTGTTCAGCTTGAGATAAAAGTTCATAGGTTTCCACATGAAAGTCTTCCACTTGACTTTCTTCTATTATTTGCGACTCTTCGATGTAGTCTTCCTCTGGTATGTGATCAACTTCTATTAAGCTTTCTGAGGTCTCCAGCGCTTCTGCTTCGTCTATTTCTTCCTCCACAGTTTCAACTTCTTCCTCCGCAAGGTATTCACTTTCCTCCAAGATTTCCTGTTCTTCGTTCGTTCTACTGATTTCAAGTTCTTCCTGAACGACATCTAGTTCATTAATAATCGCTTCTTTTGACTGAAAGTGTTCTTCTTTTTCCACCAGTTGGGGTATTATTAAAATTTGCTCTTCCACCTCATCTGTGGTTATTTCATTTTCAGCTATTGCTCCAACCTCATCCATGAATCCCTCTTCTTTCTGCATAAGATGCCCTTCAACTGTTCTGGATATCATATGTTTCCATTCATCGTTTTCTAAACCGCAATCCTTTCGAATTTCCTCAAAATTCACTAAATTTTCCCGATTTAAGGACTGTAATCTGTTGAAAACGATTTGCACTTTGCGAACTCTATCTGAAAAGTCAATGAGGCAATCCATCAATGTAAAGCATTCGGAGCACAGATAATTGCTCAGCGCATCCTCTTTTTTGATCTGAAAGGAATTATTTTACTTTCATGGGATACACATTTAAATTAACAATAATTACATCCACCCAGAAGTATTTTCCTATAGTCATGGCCAACAAAGTCGTGTTTTGAGAGTTTGGTTGATCTTCTTCGGTGTACAAAGTACGGTTTGTCGGATGCTCGTGGGCACACAGGCGACACCATCGATGCCAAAGTGTAGGATTTCCATTAGCGACTTGTTTTCCAGCGGAAATACTCGACATTTTTAAAAATCATTTAAATTGTACAACCACTGTTGTTTTGTTTTGATTAACAGCCCCGCTTCTGATTAAGTCCCAGGGTCGGGCACTGCGCAAGCAACCAGGGCTGAAGTTTCTTTTTGGTTCAGTGGTTCCAAACGAATATCGTAAATGTATTATTTAGTACAGGGGGTGCAAAAATTCGCTATACGGCAGAGCCCTTACTAACACAAAAACATGAAATGGTGCTCAATGAGCACTGCTCATATTTATTGAAGTTTTTGTGTTGGCTTGCAGCTTTGTACTGAGAGAAAGAAGAACTTTCTTTTCGCTAGCCAATTCATCACTCATTTTACTTACCGCCAAATGTAAAATATACTCTAAATTACTGACCGCCAAATACAAAATATGCTCGAAAAATACCCTCGACCTGTCAAATGAGCAAATATTCCTAAAAAATGATATTTCCGAATTCGGCCAAAAAAGTTTCGGTCTAAAGCTAAAAAAATCAGTCTTTGACTAAGCTCTAAGCCTTTTTTTGCCTGATTTTTTGCATAACAGCCAGGAAAAATTTGCATTTTGTTGTTTCTTTTTTTTTTTTTTTTTCAAAAAATTGATTAGTGAAAAATTTCCAAAAAAAATAAATGCACCTTCCTGCCCCTTCCAACGACCCTGCCTGGTGCACTGAAATATTTAATCTTAACGGCTCTAAGTGCAAAGCAATGGCCTAAACCCTCATCTACCCATTTACATCCTGCATGGTGTAGCTCTGGAAAGAATTAAGGCAGTCGAAGATCTTGGCGTCTTACTCGATGCAAAACTTAAGTTTTCCGACCACATTTCCTATATGGTTAATAAAGCCAAAGGTGTGCTTGGTTTTACGTAAAGACGTAGAGACGTACGCCAGAAGACTGCACCCTTCGGTCGGTTGGGCCCGAGGTGGTCAGTTGCACATCACGCGACGATACTCGCCCAAAACAGAAAATTAAAATAATATATAATATATATATCAATATATAGGTTTAATGACTTTATTGAGAATTTCAAATTATTATTCCGAAACAAAGTTGACCAACTATAAAGGGCAAATAATTTAGAAAAATTTGTATCATAGCTGGTAAATTAGAAATGTTTTGTTAGACACTGATACCTGTGTTTGACCTTTTTTTCCAGGCGATTAAAAATATTAGCCAAATAAGTGTGATAGTTTAAGCTGTGCTCGTATGTTGGTGTTTTTATGTGTTCAAATAATGAGAGGAATTCCTGCTCAGATTCCGCGGTTTCCTTGCTTAAACTGTTTTTCACCTTTTTGGCGTCGATTAATAATTCCTTATAGATGGTCATCATTCCCTGATAAATTGTATTGCGCAGATTAAGAGTGTGCGCCTTTACGATGTTTTCTTTGGAAAATATCTCGAATGCAGTCTTGTTATGGGTAATCATGAGTGCTTGAGCTTTATCGATTCCAAAATACTCTTTGTCATTCGTTCCATTGACCGATCCCTCTACTATCTCTCGTAACTTGTCCGTGAAATATTTCTCCGCATCGAACATAAAGTTGGCATTCATAATAATAGAAAATATTTCCATTCTAGTATTTTGAAAAGAGCCCACAAAATTGCACAGGATCTTCTTATCCGACTCGGGTAAGGTGACGATCGGAGGCAGGGACTTATCCGTCGTCGAATATCCAAAAATATCTTTGGAGCCATCAGATTCCTTTGATGTGTCTTCGTCTGTACTTGCTGATGTGTTACTGTCCGCATCTGTTGAAGTGTCGAAATCACTTTGAGCTCCACATGTATAGCTCTAAAATGATAATAAAGTAACGAAAAATAAAGAAAAAATAATACTTTTTTACCAACAACGAAGCAGTTATAAGCAAAATGAAACGCATTTTTCAGTAAATGAATTATTATTGTGATGCTGCCGTTGATCGCCTCAGTATTTATAGGGAAATTTACAATGGTAAATTATACATATCAGCTTTATATTGATAAAGCTTTTTTATAGGCAGATTTTTTTAATCAGCAGCAAGTAGGAAATATTAATAAACTAAAAGGGAATTGCAATCATAATTCCTTGACGTTGGTCCTAAGAAAATATTTATTGCCTATCTTAAATGACGTCAAAATAGAGTCTATGCTTTCGAGCTCCAATCGGTATTATTTTATTAACTGCCACGCCCACTCTAAAGCCCACAATTTACGGAGAACTAAAATCGCTGAAATCACAGGAACTATTAAAGCTAGAAACTTGAAATGAAATATTTATAATCTTAAGATACCAGCGCATCTTAACCTACATTTCTTCATAAATAGCGAACTAATGTTCCTATTTGAAAAATCTTTGTTAAATCGATAGATATTGACAAAAATGTGTTATATAGGTCAAATAAAGACACTCAATATAATATTATATTATGGGCGCCACAGCTTTCCGCGGTTTGTGGGCTTTAAAAAGGGCATGGCCGGATGAAAACTCGCGTCGAGGGATGCAGTGGCATCTCTAAAATACGTATTCCTGACCCTAATTTTCTACCTCTTATAGTTGAATTTTTGGTTTTCCGAGTGGTCGTTCGAATGTGCGTGGCTAGATAGAAAAAAGCAATTCACATTGAAAGCATCATAAATAAACTACATGCGTAATCCCACTTCTGTTTCACTTATAGTTACCGAGATATCAGCTTTTCTACGAAAAACGAAAACCGTCTTTCGAGCTTGGTGGGCGTAAGACTGAGCGTGGCTGGATATCATCATAAGATACACTGGCATAACTTCCAAGCTTGAATACTTTCTAGGATTTCAGCGATTTTCGTTTACCATGATTTGTGGGCGTTACAGTGGGCGTGGATGCGTGGATGCGTGGATGCTGATACGAAATGCGTAGGGACCTCAAGAATCTGCCAGCTTAATTTCAACTTTGTTAATCTTATAGTTCCTGAGATCTCAGGGCTAAATCGACTTCGCTATTAATCCTGACCAAGAATATATAAGTTGACGCCGGTCAAGTACCCTTCACCTCCTCTAAATCTCTATACCAGACATAACGACGCAGCGACAGCGAGGGAGAGACTCAACGTCAGAGGAGGCAGAACGACAGCGCAGCGACAGCGTTAGTCGGGATCGGTTCTTCCGCAGCTGCGCGGGCAACAATATGCCGACGGTCTCTAAAACAGCGATTTGACCGATGGACTTGAATGTGTACCGCGGCGACTCTTGATTAAGAAATAAACTATTATAGAGTAGAGGAACAGCTATTGTTTTATTTAACGTAACGTAAAAACAAGGAATAACAATGCGATAAACCCTGACCAGGTAATATCTAGGAGAATACTCCCTCTTCTGGGTCGGAAACATTTCCTTCTAACTGTTACATACTTTTCAACGAATATTATATATCCCTTTACTCTACGAGTTACGGGTATACAAAAGGTATCGCCTGCAACACCTGAACAAGTGAAGAATAAAAGACAAGCATCCCAACATAGCAGATCAACCATTTTCTAGTATCAGACCGTTAATCCCATGTAGAAACGAAGCCAGCTTACAGCCGACAGATACTACCGGTTGGTCTTTAGTTTTTTACTTAAGTTTACTCATGAGATGCTTGTTAAAAAATGTATACAAAAAATGATTAAGACTGCGAAGGTGTTAATGTATTTCCAATATGAAAGTATCAGTGAACTGTTTGTTATTGACTTCAAATATTTTCGGTTTTTTTTCCTTTTTTATATCGTATTATATCAAACAAATTTAGTAGTCTATTGTTTCAAGATAAAAATGATAAAAGATAATATATATATATTTATGACTTTATTAAGAATTGCCGATTCATAATTCAAAACAAAGTTGATTATGATGTCTAAAAAATAAACAAAAGCATGTGTGGTTACTGTTTTTTGACACACTGATATTTATGGTTGAGCCTTGGTTCAAGGTGATTCAAAAGATCGGGCAAGTCGTTGTAATAGTTTGGGTTATCATTTGGCGCTTTTAGATTTTCAAAAGATGAGAACAATTCTTGTTCAGACTCCACTGTTTCTTTGCTTAAACTGATGTTCACCTTTTTGGCATTAAGCAATAAATCGTCATGGATGACCGTCATTCCTTGAAATATCGTACTTTCCATTTTAAGGTCTTGCGCTTTAACAATGTTTTCTGCGGCCGCTAAAGCCGTCTTGTTCTGAATAATCACGTGGGCGATTCCAATAAGCGCTTGCTTATCAGTTTCATTGACTCCCTGTAACATTTCTTGAAATTCGTCTTGCAAAGATTTCTCTGCATTGATTACAAATTCAAAGTTAGCACCTGCAATGACTGCAAACAATTGCATTCCAATTCTTTGAAAAGAACCCACAAAGTTACACAGTATCTTTTTATCCGCCTCGGGCAAGATGACAATCGGAGGGAGAGGCGTGGTCGTTATATAATATTCATACCAGTTTATCGAAGGGGAACTCTGTCCGGAGCCTTTTGAATCATTTAATTTGTCATCGTCTGCAATTACTGATGTTGTACTGTCTATTTCATTCGACGGTGAAGTTTCCAAGTCCGTTGGAGCGCCGCATGTAGAGCTCTGAAATAAAATTAAAGTAAAGTAAAGTAAGTAATAACTATTAAAAATTTACCAACAAAGCTGCAGCTGTAATCAAAAAGAAACGCATTTTGCAAAAAACGATTTATAACTGTCAAGCTAGCATAAAGCATCACAGTATTTATAGGGAAATTTGCATTGGAAAATATATGCACATCAGTCCTGTTTTGATAAAGCTAGTTTTATCAACTGCATTAGAAAAGAATATATATGCAGAAATATATGCATATCAGTCCTGTTTTGATAAAGCTAGTTTTATCAACTGCATTAGAAAAACATTAAAAATGAAAGTTCAACGGAAAGTTTAGGAAATAAAAGGGAGCTTCAATCTTAATGCTCTGACGTTGGTCGTTGGGAATCTTTTGTGCTTTTCTTAAGTAACGAAAGAATGGAACCTCTCGTGCTCTGATCAGTATTCCTTGATAACGCCTTGAAGGAACGCCAGCAAAAAGAGGTTCAAAGGAAAAGTTTTTGAAAAAAAGAAACCGAAAGAAAAGAACGCAATATCATTGAAAGAAGAAGGAACAGTAGCTCAAAATTCTGAAGCAAGCCAGGGAGAGAAAGGGGTTTCAGCAAAAAGAATGTCAAAAAATTTCGGAAGCTGATAAACCACCTAAAAAGAAAGAGGGAACAGAAATAAAAAAGAGGCGGGAAAGGCAACAGTTTGAAAAAAAAACCATTTTAAAATGTTTGATAGAAGGTGGCAGGAAAAGCGTGAACGGTAAGAAAAAAGAAGAATTGAAAATGGAACTTACCGAGTACTAGACCTAAAAATTAAGCAAAATGAGGAACGAATGAAAGTGGGAGTTGAATGAATTAGAAAATTATCGATTAAAAATAGAAAAACTGTTAAAGGATCTTTAGGAGGATGGAAGATTATTTGGCAGGCAGGACAGATACAGAAAAGAGAATACTAAGTGGAACACGAGACAGTGAGTTCGCAAATAGAAATAGGGATAAAGTATATTATTATAATAATTGAGAAACAAACAATAATACTGCATGCTTAATCCCAAATTTCTATCACTTTTATTTACCAAGATATCATCCATTCAAGATTATACATACTTAATCCCTTTATAGCTCTAATAGTTCCTAAGATTTCAGCCAATTTAGGTTTTCATGATTTGCGCTCCTTGGGGACCTTAAGAATCTGCTTGCTTAATCTTAACTAAGTTTTGATAGCTGTATTCTATTGCCGTATCCGGCTATGGTGGATAAACCCCCTTGTTATACAAGGCACCTCAATAATCTAAAAAATATCTAGTTATGACTTAAAAAAAATTCTTAAGAACTGGTGGTAATGACAGTAATATGGGGTTTTATATAATATATTTAAGTTTATATAATATTTATTGATTAACTTATGTAAGTTTATGTTACACTATTTTAACATTATCATTAGCTCGTCTTATTGCTATCACTTCTTAAATCGAACTCTGCGTTTTATTAGCTCCTCACTGAGTAGGTCTTATCGTCGTCGCATCTTCTTACTCACTCCGCGTTCCTCATGACGCTTCTCTCGTCGTAAACATCGTTCATCTCGTCGTCGTCTTCTTTGTCTGCGTCTTGACTATCTCCTTCCCCTGATGGTTAAACGTTACCTCTTGGTTTCTGCTTCGTTGTATAGGGTCTTCGTCTGTTCTTCTAAAACATTCCCACTGTAATGCGCATTATGTAGTAGCGTTAAAAACCTAAAATCTTTCCGTCTTTGCTATCGTTTGGAGAATCTACTGAAAGAACGCATCAAGACATTGCTTTTTGTCATCGATAAATTCACTTCAAAATCTATATCAGTTATTACAAATGCGTCTCTTTCACTTAATTCAATACTCTTCTGCAACTTAAAAATGCTAACGCTTAAATATTTAGTGAACTGAGTACATACGAATCGGAACAAATCGTACCGTTTTGTTTTAGCGTGTAAATTTGTCTACTATTTTCTGATGCCATTATAATATCAAGCACGTTACTCGCGCAAAACAGAAAAATAAAAAAATATATATTATATATATCAATAAAATGGTTTAATGAATTTCTTGAGAATTGCAAATTCTCATGTTCCAAAAAACTCCATTACCTAGGTACTAGTCTCAATGTGCAGGTGCTCCACATTTATGGGCTTGTTCACATGGTTAGTGTACACAGTCTTTGGGGCCCCAAAAGTTTTCCTTCCGTCCGCTCTGGCTGCCATTTTGGCGGCTGCTTTTCCTAGGAAGCTACTGCTGTACGGTGCCAGCCTTTTATGCCGGACTGATAATGTTCCTGCTGCAGTTCTTCGTTCCATCATCTTTTGAATGTGCCATATATGCGGATCTTAAAGGTGGTGGACATCCCTATCTGAATGGTTTGGCTATAGCTGGCTGCATGTATTAGAGCGGTTGGCAGGCCTAATGCTTTGCTTCTTCATCGGTATTTTCTGGCCATGCGCAGCCATCAAGAGCCCAGGAACAGTACGGCTGAGGAGACGAAAACCACGTGAGTTGACATGGAATAGATTTAGGTTGGAGCTTTTCTTAACAATTGTTGATAATTTCTCAGTTCCTGCCCATTATGTTTGGAAATTAATTATTATTTGAATTAAAATGCTTAAGTCTCAGCAACCGATCTTAATGTTTTTAAATAAAATATGTACCTCAAGTTGTTTGAAGTCGCGAATCATTTCCAAAGCATTTAAGTACCGATATCGTGTTCGCTACTTAAATACAAACTGTGTTTGCAAAAATAGTTATATGCTAACTGTAAAAAAATAAAAAAAAGTATCGCCTGCAACATCTGAGCAAGTGAAGAATAAAGGACAAGCATCCTAACATAGCAGATCAACCATTTTCTAGTATCAGACCGTTAATCCCATATAGAAACAAAGCGTCGATGTCGTTAGGCTCTGACAGCTAAGAACCACTCACTATTAACGATAAGTTCAATCCAAATACTAAAATTTATTCATTATTATTATTTATTTATTAATTATTTATTACGATGTTTAAGGACAACAACAAGGGCATTATTATGTACGATCCGATGCGTATCAGTTTTTTTAAAAGAGAATAAAATAACAGATTCTACCAGCTTACAGCCGACAGAAACTTCCGATTGGTCGTTAGTTTTTACTTAAGTTTACTCATGAGTTAAAAATGTATCCTTCAAAAAATTATTAAGACTCCGAAGGTGTTAATGTATTTCCAATCTGAAAGTATCAGTGAACTGTTTGTTATTGACTTCAAATATTTTATTTATTGAGACACTGATATTTATGGTTGAGCCTTGGTTCAAGGTGATTCAAAAGATCGGGCAAGTCGTTGTCGTAGTTTGGGTTATCCTTGGGCGATTTTAGATTTTCAAAAGAAGCGAACAATTCTTGCTCAGATTCCACTGTTTCTTTGCTTAAACTGATGTTAACCTTTTTGGCATTAAGTAATAAATCGTCATAGATGATCGTCATTCCTTGAAAAATCGTACTGAGCATTTTAAGGTATTGAGCTTTAACAATGTTATCAACGGCCGCTAAAGCGGTCTTGTTCTGTATAATCTTGTGTGCCTCATAATCGTCGATTCCAAAAAGCGCTTGGCTGTTATTTGCATTGACTGTAATGTTTACCATTTCTCGAAACTCATCTGCGAAATATTTCTCTGCATTGGATAGAAATTCAAAGTTAGCACCAGCAATGACTGCAAACATTTGCATTCCAATTCTTTGAAAAGAACCCACAAAGTTACACAGTATCTTTTTATCCGCCTCGGGCAAGATGACAATCGGAGGGAGAGGCGTGGTCGTCATATAATATTCATACCAGTTTATCGAAGAGGAACTCTGTCCGGAGCCTTTTGAATCATTTAATTGGTCATCGTCTGCAATTACTGATGTTGTACTGTCTACTTCATTCGACGGTGAAGTTTCCAAGTCCGTTGGAGCGCCGCATGTAGAGCTCTGAAATAAAATTAAAGTAAAGTAAAGTAAGTAATAACTATTAAAAATTTACCAACAAAGCTGCAGCTGTAATCAAAAAGAAACGCATTTTGCAAAAAAACGATTTATAACTGTCAAGCTAGCATAAAGCATCACAGTACTTATAGGGAAATTTGCATTGGAAAATATATGCACATCAGTCCTGTTTTGATAAAGCTAGTTTTATCAACTGCATTAGAAAAGAATATATATGCAGAAATATATGCATATCAGTCCTGTTTTAATAAAGCTAGTTTTATCAACTGCAATAGAAAAACATTTAAAATGAAAGTTCAACGGAAAGTTTAGAAAATAAAAGGGAGTTGCAATCTTAATGCTCTGGCGTTGGTCGTTGGCAACCTTTTGTGCTTTTCTTAAGTGACGAATGAATGGAACCTTTCGTGCTCTGATCAGTATTCCTTAATAACGCCTTGAAGGAACGCCAGCAAAAAGATGTTCAAAGGAAAAGTTTTTGAAAAAAGAAACCGAAAGAAAAGAACTCAATATCATTGAAAAAAGAAGGAACAGTAGCTCAAAATTCTGAAGCAAGCCAGGAAAGAGAAGGGGTTTAAGCAAAAAGAATGTCAAAACCCTACATGCATAATGCGAACTTTCTATCACTTATAGTTACCAAGATATCAGCTTTTCTAGAAAATGCACTTGGTGGGCGAATGGGTGGGTGTGGCAGAATAATAGTACTAGCTTAAGATGCGCTGGCATCCCAAGACTATACATGCTGAATTTCAACTTTCTAGCTCTTATAGCTACTGAGATTTAAGCGATTTTAGTTTTTCGTGATTTGTGGGCGTTAGAGTAGGCGTGACAGGATGCTGTAATAAGCTTGCCCTGTCCAGGGACCTTAAGAACGGGTATAAAAAGAAGAATTGAAAATGAAACCTAACGAGTAAAAGACCAAAATATTTTGCAAAATAATGAACGAATAAAAATGGGAGTTAATTGAATATGGGAAATTATCGATTGAAAATAGAAAAAGTGTTAAATGATCATTAGGAGGATGGAACGGTATTTGGCAGGCAAGACAGATAATGAAAAGAGAATACTAGGTGGAACACGAGACAAGACAGTTCGCGGTAGCATCGTAAAATTTGTATCACTTCTATTTACCGAGATATCATCCATTCTACAAAAAGCGAAAACCGTCTTTCGAGTTTGGTGGGCGTAAGAGTGGGCGTGGCCAGATAATGGTAACTCTTTAAGATGCGTTGGCATCTCAAGATTATACATATTTAATGCTTTTTTAGCTCTAATAGTTCCTAAGCTTTAGCGATTTTAGCATCTCACTAACCTAAGATATATTAAGTTAAGAATTAATAAAAAATACTTAAGAACTGGTAGCAACGAAAATAATGCGCATTATATGATGGCTCTATAAACCTAAACCTAAAAACCTTAAACTTTTCCGTCTTTGCTATCGTTTGGAGAATCTACTGAAAGTACGGATCAGTACATTGCCGATATTTTTGCTCAGTTTTTTCAAACCACTCACTCACCTTTAATAACAACCACACAATCTTACGCTTCTGATATCCCCCTGTTCAATCTCATCTCTCAAACTACTTTGTCGGTATGTGGAATTATAAAGGATCTTCAGAATGTGAAATCGGTATTTTCGCCGAGTCCAGACGGGGTATCGGACTGCGTTCTTAGGTCCTGGACAAACCTCTTCTAAAATTATTTAATTGTTCTTTGGAAATATCCACGAAATATCCTCGACTAAAAATATAATTCAACCAAAACAATTCCTAGAGCTAAATCAGAAACTGTTTTGTCCAGCTTTCGACCGCTACTCTTCCCCTATAATCTGTTGTGGCCGAAATCGGAAATGTAATTTTTGGCCAAATTTAAGCTTTTTGACAGGTAGGGGGCCGAACTCGGCAAGTTAAGCAAAATTTTAAACGCAAAACCACAAAATGCTAATTTTTCTTGGTTTTTATGGCATAATTCAGCCAAAACAAGTCATAGAGCTAAGTCAAAGACTGTTTTGTGCAGCTTTCGACCGCATATTTTACCCCATAAACTGTTGTGGCCGATTTCGGAAATTTAATTTTTGGACAAATTTTAACTTTTTTGAAGGTCGGTGGTCATAATTTTTTGCAAAAAACGCCAAACCACAAAATGCTAATTTTTCTTGGTTTTTATGCCATAATTCAGCCAAAACAAGTCCTAGAGCTAAGTCAAAGACTGTTTTGTGCAGCTTTCGACCGCATATTTTACCCCATAAACTGCTGTGGCCGCATTCGGAAATTTAATTTTTTGCCAAATTTTAGCTTTTTTGATAGGTTGGGGGTCATAATTTTTTGCAAAAAACGCCAAACCACAAAATGGTAATTTTTCTGGGTTTTTATGCCATAATTCAGCCAAAACAAGTCCTAGAGCTAAGTCATAGACTCTTTTGACGAGCTTTCGACTGCATCTTTTACCCCATAAACTGCTGTGGCCGCATTCGGAAATTTAATTTTTTGCCAAATTTTAGCTTTTCTGATAGGTTGGGGGTCATAAATTTTTGCAAAAAACGCCAAACCACAAAATCCTAATTTTTCTGGGTTTTTATGCCATAATTCAGCCAAAACAAGTCCTAGAGCTAAGTCAAAGACTCCTTTGTCGAGCTTTCGACTGCATCTTTTACCCCATAAACTGCTGTGGCCGCATTCGGAAATTAAATTTTTTGCCAAATTTTAGCTTTTTTGGTAGGTTGGGGGTCATACATTTTTGCAAAACATGCCAAACCCCAAATTGCACATTTTTCTTGGTTTTTATGCCATAATTCAGCCAAAACCAGTCCTAGAGCTAAGTCAAAGACTGGACAAATTTAAGCTTTTTTGGCAGGTCGGGGTCATCAATTTTTGCAAAAAACGCCGAACCAATTTTTCTTGGTTTTTATGCCATAATTCAGCCAAAACAAGTCCTAGAGCTAAGTCAAAGACTGTTTTGTGCACCTTTCGACTGCATCTTTTACCCCATAAACTGTTGTGAACGATTTCGGAAATTTAATTTTTGGACAAAGTTTAACTTTTTTGAAGGTCGGGGGTCATAATTTTTTGCAAAAAACGCCAAACCACAAAATGCTAATTTTTCTTGTTTTTTATGCCATAATTCAGCCAAAACAAGTCCTAGAGCTAAGTCAAAGACTGTTTTGTGCAGCTTTCGACTGCATCTTCCACCCCATAAACTGTTGTGGCCGCATTCGGAAATTAAATTTTTTGCCAAATTTTAGCTTTTTTGATAGGTTGGGGGTCATAATTTTTTGCAAAAAACGCCAAACCACAATATGCAAATTTTTCTTGGCTTTTATGCCATAATTCAGCCAAAACCAGTCCTAGAGCTAAGTCAAAGACTGGACAAATTTAAGCTTTTTGACAGGTCAGGGTCATCAATTTTGCCAAAAACGCCAAACCACAAAATGCTAATTTTTCTTGTTTTTTATGCCATAATTCAGCCAAAACAAGTCCTAGAGTTAGCCAAAACAAGTCCTAGAGTTAAGTCAAAGACTGTTTTGTGCAGTTTTCGACCGCATCTTTTTCCCCATAAACTGATGTGGCCGCATTCGGAAATTTAATTTTTGGACAAATTTTAGCTTTTTTGACAGGTCGGGGGTCATCAATTTTTGCAAAGAACGCCAAACCACAAAATGCTAATTTCTTATGGTTTTTATGCCATAATTCAGCCAAAACAAGTCCTAGAGCTAAGTCAAAGACTGTTTTGCGCAGCTTTCGACCATCTTTTTCCCCATAAACTGTTGGCCGCATTCGGAAATTTAATTTTTAGCCAAATTTTAGCTTTTTTGACTGGTCGGGGGTCATAAATTTTTGCAAAGAACGCCAAACCACAAAATGCTAATTTTTTTTGGTTTTTATGGCATAATTCAGCCAAAACAAGTCATAGAGCTAAGTCAAAGACTGTTTTGTGCAGCTTTCGACCGCATATTTTACCCCATAAACTGTTGTGGCCGATTTCGGAAATTTAATTTTTGGACAAATTTTAACTTTTGAAGGTCGGTGGTCATAATTTTTTGCAAAAACGCCAAACCACAAAATGCTAATTTTTCTTGGTTTTTATGCCATAATTCAGCCAAAACAAGTCCTAGAGAGCTAAGTCAAAGACTGTTTTGTGCAGCTTTCGACCGCATATTTTACCCCATAAACTGCTGTGGCCGCATTCGAAATTTAATTTTTTGCCAAATTTTAGCTTTTTTGATAGGTTGGGGGTCATAATTTTTTGCAAAAAACGCCAAACCACAAAATGGTAATTTTTCTGGGTTTTTATGCCATAATTCAGCCAAAACAAGTCCTAGAGCTAAGTCATAGACTCTTTTGACGAGCTTTCGACTGCATCTTTTACCCCATAAACTGCTGTGGCCGCATTCGGAAATTTAATTTTTGCCAAATTTAGCTTTTCTGATAGGTTGGGGGTCATAAATTTTTGGAAAAAACGCCAAACCACAAAATCCAATTTTTCTGGGGTTTTATGCCATAATTCAGCCAAAACAAGTCCTAGAGCTAAGTCAAAAGACTCCTTTTGTCGAGCTTTCGACTGCATCTTTTACCCCTCATAAACTGCTGTGCCGCATTCGGAAATTAAATTTTTGCCAAATTTTAGCTTTTTGTAGGTTGGGGGTCATACATTTTTGCAAAACATGCCAAACCCCAAATTGCACATTTTCTTGGTTTTTTTATGCCATAATTCAGCCAAAACCAGTCCTAGAGCTAAGTCAAAAGACTGGACAAATTTAAGCTTTTTGGCAGGTCGGGGTCATCAATTTTTGCAAAAAACGCCGAACCAATTTTCTTGGTTTTTATGCCATAATTCAGCCAAAACAAGTCCTAGAGCTAAGTCAAAGACTGCTTTTGTGCACCTTTCGACTGCATCTTTACCCCATAAACTGTTGTGAACGATTTCGAAATTTAATTTTTGGACAAAGTTTAACTTTTGAAGGTCGGGGGTCCATAATTTTTGAAAAAAAAACGCCAAACCACAAAATGCTAATTTTTCTTGTTTTTATGCCATGAATTCAGCCAAAACAAGTCCTAGAGCTAAGTCAAAGACTGTTTTGTGCGCTTTCGACTGCATCTTCCACCCATAAACTGTTGTGGCCAGTCCAGAAATTAAATTTTTGCCGCCAAATTTTTAGCTTTTGATAGGTTGGGGGTCATAATTTTTTGCAAAAACGCCAAACCACAATATGCAAATTTTTCCTCTTGGCTTTTTATGCCATAATTCAGCCAAAACCAGTCCTAGAGCTAAAGTCAAAGACTGGACAAATTTAAACTTTTGACAGGTCGGGGTCATCAATTTTTGCCAAAAACACCAAACCACAAAATGCTATTTTCCTTGTTTTTAATGCCCTAATTCGAGCCAAAACAAGTCCTAGAGTTAGCCAAAAACAAGTCCTAGAGTTAAGTCCAAAGACTGTTTTTGTGCAGTTTTCGACCATCTTTTCCCCATAAACTGATGTGGCCGCATTCAGAGAATTTAATTTTTGGACAAAGTTACAGCTTTTTGACAGGTCGGGGGTCATCAATTTTTGCAAAGAACGCCAAACCACAAAATGCTAATTTCTTATGGTTTTTTTTTATGCCATGAATTCAGCCAAAACAAGTCCTAGAGCTAAGTCAAAGAACTGTTTTGCGCAACTTTCGGTCCCATCTTTTTCCCCATAAGCTGTTGTTGCCCGCATTCGGAAATTTAATTTTTAGCCAGATTAGCAAGCTCTTTGATGGGTCAGGCGGTCACGGTAAATTTTTTGCAAAAAACGGCAGAACCACAAGAAAATGCTAATTTTTCTTGGTTTATATGCCCATGAGCCAGCCAAAACAAGTCCTAGAGGCTAAGTCAAAAGGCTGTTTTGTGCAGCTTTCGACCGCATATTTTACCCCGTAAGCTGTTGTAGCCGATTGCGGGAAATTTAATTTTGGACAAATTTTAACTTTTTGAAGGTCGGGGCATAGTTTTGCAAAAAACGCCAAACCACAATGCTAAATTTTCTTGGTTTTAAGCCATCTAATTCAGCCAAAACAAATCCTAGGAAGCTAAGTCAAAGACGCTGTTTGTTGCAACTTTCGACCTGTACCCAGAAACTGTTATTATTGTTCAGAGAGCTAATTTGGACAAATCTTAACTTTTTGAAGATCGAGGGGTCATAATTTTTTAAACGCCAAACCATCACTAATTTTCTTGGAACATGCCATAATTCAGCGGCAAAACAGGATCTGAAACCTCAGGGTGGTCAGAATTTGTTTTTGGGCGGCTTTCGGCCGCATATTTTACCCCATAACTGTTGTAGTGATTTCGGAAATTTAATTTTGGACAACTTTTTGAAGGTCGGGGAGTCATAATTTTTGCAGCTCATAACCACAAATGCTAATTTTCTTGGTTTTTATGCCATAATTCAGCCAAAACAAGTCCTAAAAAGCTAAGTCCAAGACTGTTTTTGTGCAGCGACCACATATTTTACCCATAAACTGTTGTGTGAGTGGAAATTTAATTTTGGACAAATTACAGCGCTGTGCTAGTCAGGGATCATCCAATTTTTGCAAACTTCCAAACCACAAAATGCTAATTTTCTTGGTTTTTATGGGCATAATTCAGCCAAAACAAGTCATAGAGCTAAGTCAAAGACTGTTTTGTGCAGCTCGACCGCATAATTTACCCATAAACTGTTGTGGCCGATTTCGGAAATTTAATTTTTGGACAAATTTAACTTTTTTGAAGGTCGGTGGTCATAATTTTTTGCAAAAAACGCCAAACCACAAAATGCTAATTTTTCTTGGTTTTTTATGCCATAATTCAGCCAAAACAAGTCCTAGGGAGCTAAGTCAAAGACTGTTTTGTGCAGCTTTCGACCGCATATTTTACCCCATAAACTGCTGTGGCCATATCTGGAAATTTAATTTTTGCCAAATTTTAGCTTTTGATAGGTTGGGGGTCATAATTTTTGCAAAAACGCCAAACCACAAAATGGGTAATTTTTCTGGGTTTTTATGCATAATTCAGCCAAAACAAGTCCTAGAGCTAAGTCATAGACTCTTTTGACGAGCTTTCGACTGCATCTTTTACCCCATAAACTGCTGTGGCCGCATTCGGAAATTTAATTTTTGCCAAATTTTAGCTTTTCTGATAGGTTGGGGTCATAGAATTTTTGCAAAAAACGCCAAAACCACAAAATCCTAATTTTTCTGGGTTTTTATGCCAATTCAGCCAAAACAAGTCCTAGAGCTAAGTCAAAGACTCCTTTGTCGAGCTTTCGACTGCATCTTTTACCCCATAAACTGCTTGGCCGCATTCGAAATTAAATTTTTTTGCCAAATTTTAGCTTTTTGGGTAGGTTGGGGGTCATACATTTTTGCAAAACATGCCAAACCCCAAATTGCACATTTTTCTTGGTTTTTATGCATAATTCAGCCAAAACCAGTCCTAGAGCTAAGTCAAAGACTGGACAAATTTAAGCTTTTGGCAGGTCGGGGTCATCAATTTTTGCAAAAACGCCGAACCAATTTTCTTGGTTTTTATGCCATAATTCAGCCAAAACAAGTCCTAGAGCTAAGTCAAAGACTGTTTTAGTGCACCTTTCGACTGCATCTTTTTACCCCATAAACTGTTGTGAGAACGATTTCGGAAATTTAATTTTTGGACAAAGTTTAACTTTTTGAAGAGTCGGGGGTCATAATTTTTTATGCCAAAAACGCCAAACCACAAAAATGCTAATTTTTCTTGTTTTTTTATGCCATGAATTCAGCCAAAACAAGTCCTAGAGCTAAGTCAAAGACTGTTTTGTGCAGCTTTCGACTGCATCTTCCACCCCATAAACTGTTGTGGCCACGCATTCGAAATTAAATTTTTGCCAAATTTTAGCTTTTTTGATAGGTTAGGGTCATAATTTTTTGCAAAAAACGCCAAACCACAATATGCAAATTTTTCTTGGCTTTTATGCCATAATTCAGCCAAAACCAGTCCTAGAGCTAAGTCAAAGACTGGACAAATTTAAGCTTTTTGACAGGTCGGGGTCATCAATTTTTGCCAAAAACGCCAAACCACAAAATGCTAATTTTTCTTGTTTTTTATGCCATAATTCAGCCAAAACAAGTCCTAGAGTTAGCCAAAACAAGTCCTAGAGTTAAGTCAAAGACTGTTTTGTGCAGTTTTCGACCGCATCTTTTTCCCCATAAACTGATGTGGCCGCATTCGGAAATTTAATTTTTGGACAAATTTTAGCTTTTTTGACAGGTCGGGGGTCATCAATTTTGCAAAGAACGCCAAACCACAAAATGCTAATTTCTTATGGTTTTTATGCCATAATTCAGCCAAAACAAGTCCTAGAGCTAAGTCAAAGACTGTTTTGCGCAGCTTTCGACCGCATCTTTTTCCCCATAAACTGTTGTGGCCGCATTCGGAAATTTAATTTTTAGCCAAATTATAGCTTTTTTGATGGGTCGGGGGTCATAAATTTTTGCAAAAAACGCCAAACCACAAAATGCTAATTTTTCTTGGTTTTTATGGCATAATTCAGCCAAAACAAGTCATAGAGCTAAGTCAAAGACTGTTTTGTGCAGCTTTCGACCGCATATTTTACCCCATAAACTGTTGTGGCGATTTCGAAATTTAATTTTTGGACAAATTTTAACTTTTTTCATGGTCGGTGGTCATAATTTTTTGCAAAAAACGCCAAACCACAAAATGCTAATTTTTCTTGGTTTTTATGCCATAATTCAGCCAAAACAAGTCCTAGAGCTAAGTCAAAGACTGTTTTGTGCAGCTTTCGACCGCATATTTTACCCCATAAACTGCTGTGGCCGCATTCGGAAATTTAATTTTTTGCCAAATTTTAGCTTTTTTGATAGGTTGGGGGTCATAATTTTTTGCAAAAAACGCCAAACCACAAAATGGTAATTTTTCTGGGTTTTTATGCCATAATTCAGCCAAAACAAGTCCTAGAGCTAAGTCATAGACTCTTTTGACGAGCTTTCGACTGCATCTTTTACCCCATAAACTGCTGTGGCCGCATTCGGAAATTTAATTTTTTGCCAAATTTTAGCTTTTCTGATAGGTTGGGGGTCATAAATTTTTGCAAAAAACGCCAAACCACAAAATCCTAATTTTTCTGGGTTTTTATGCCATAATTCAGCCAAAACAAGTCCTAGAGCTAAGTCAAAGACTCCTTTGTCGAGCTTTCGACTGCATCTTTTACCCCATAAACTGCTGTGGCCGCATTCGGAAATTAAATTTTTTTGCCAAATTTTAGCTTTTTTGGTAGGTTGGGGGTCATACATTTTTGCAAAACATGCCAAACCCCAAATTGCACATTTTTCTTGGTTTTTATGCCATAATTCAGCCAAAACCAGTCCTAGAGCTAAGTCAAAGACTGGACAAATTTAAGCTTTTTGGCAGGTCGGGGTCATCAATTTTTGCAAAAAACGCCGAACCAATTTTTCTTGGTTTTTATGCCATAATTCAGCCAAAACAAGTCCTAGAGCTAAGTCAAAGACTGTTTTGTGCACCTTTCGACTGCATCTTTTACCCCATAAACTGTTGTGAACGATTTCGGAAATTTAATTTTTGGACAAAGTTTAACTTTTTGAAGGTCGGGGGTCATAATTTTTTGCAAAAAACGCCAAACCACAAAATGCTAATTTTTCTTGTTTTTTATGCCATAATTCAGCCAAAACAAGTCCTAGAGCTAAGTCAAAGACTGTTTTGTGCAGCTTTCGACTGCATCTTCCACCCCATAAACTGTTGTGGCCGCATTCGGAAATTAAATTTTTTGCCAAATTTTAGCTTTTTTGATAGGTTGGGGGTCATAATTTTTGCAAAAAAACGCCAAACCACAATATGCAAATTTTTCTTGGCTTTTATGCCATAATTCAGCCAAAACCAGTCCTAGAGCTAAGTCAAAGACTGGACAAATTTAAGCTTTTTGACAGGTCGGGGTCATCAATTTTTGCCAAAAACGCCAAACCACAAAATGCTAATTTTTCTTGTTTTTTATGCCATAATTCAGCCAAAACAAGTCCTAGAGTTAGCCAAAACAAGTCCTAGAGTTAAGTCAAAGACTGTTTTGTGCAGTTTTCGACCGCATCTTTTTCCCCATAAGCTGATGTGGCCGCATTCGGAAATTTAATTTTTGGACAAATTTTAGCTTTTTGACAGGTCGGGGGTCATCAATTTTTGCAAAGAACGCCAAACCACAAAATGCTAATTTCTTATGGTTTTTATGCCATAATTCAGCCAAAACAAGTCCTAGAGCTAAGTCAAAGACTGTTTTGCGCAGCTTTCGACCGCATCTTTTTCCCCATAAGCTGTTGTGGCCGCATTCGGAAATTTAATTTTTAGCCAAATTATAGCTTTTTTGATGGGTCGGGGGTCATAAATTTTTTTGCAAAAAACGCCAAACCACAAAATGCTAATTTTCTTGGTTTTTATGCCATAATTCAGCCAAAAACAAGTCCTAGAGCTAAGTCAAAGACTGTTTTGTGCAGCTTTCGACCGCATATTTTACCCCATAAACTGTTGTGGCCGATTTCGGAAATTTAATTTTTGGACAAATTTTAACTTTTTTGAAGGTCGGGGGTCATAATTTTTTGCAAAAAACGCCAAACCACAAAATGCTAATTTTTCTTGGTTTTTATGCCATAATTCAGCCAAAACAAATCCTAGAGCTAAGTCAAAGACTGTTTTGTGCAGCTTTCGACCGCATATTTTACCCCAGAAACTGTTGTGGCCGATTTCGGAAATTTAATTTTTGGACAAATCTTAACTTTTTTGAAGGTCGGGGGTCATAATTTTTTGCAAAAAACGCCAAACCACAAAATGCTAATTTTTCTTGGTTTTTATGCCATAATTCAGCCAAAACAAGTCCTAGAGCTAAGTCAAAGACTGTTTTGGGCAGCTTTCGACCGCATATTTTACCCCATAAACTGTTGTGGCCGATTTCGGAAATTTAATTTTTGGACAAATTTTAACTTTTTTGAAGGTCGGAGGTCATAATTTTTTGCAAAAAACGCCAAACCACAAAATGCTAATTTTTCTTGGTTTTTATGCCATAATTCAGCCAAAACAAGTCCTAAAGCTAAGTCAAAGACTGTTTTGTGCAGCTTTCGACCGCATATTTTACCCCATAAACTGTTGTGGCCGATTGCGGAAATTTAATTTTTGGACAAATTTTAGCCTTTGTGCTGGTCGGGGGTCATCAATTTTTGCAAAAAACGCCAAACCCCAAAATCCTAATTTTTCTGGGTTTTTATGCCATAATTCAGCTAAGTCAAAGTCTGTTTTGTGCCGCTTGCGACCGCATATTTTACCCCATAAACTGTTGTGGCCGATTTCGGAAATTTAATTTTTGGACAAATTTTAACTTTTTTGAAGGTCGGGGGTCATCAATTTTTGCAAAAAACGCCAAACAACAAAATCCTAATTTTTCTGGGTTTTTATGCCTTAATTCAGCCAAAACAAGTCCTAGAGCTAAGTAAAAGACTGTTTTGTGCAGCTTTCGACTGCATCTTTTATCCCATAAACTGTTGTGGCCGCATTCGGAAATTTAATTTTTTGCCAAATTTTAGCTTATTTGATAGGTCATACATTTTTGCCAAAAACGCCAAACCACAAAATGCTAATTTTTCTTGGTTTATATGCCATAATTCAGCCAAAACAAGTCCTAGAGCTAAGTCAAAGACTGTTTTGTGCAGCTTTCGACTGCATCTTTTAACCCATAAACTGCTGTGGCCGCCTTCGGAAATTTAATTTTTTGCCAAATTTTAGCTTTTTTGATAGGTTGGGGGTCATAATTTTTTGCAAAAAACGCCAAACCACAATATGCAAATTTTTCTTGGCTTTTATGCCATAATTCAGCCAAAACAAGTCCTAGAGCTAAGTCAAAGACTGTTTTGTGCAGCTTTCGACTGCATCTTTTAACCCATAAACTGCTGTGGCCGCATTCGGAAATTAAATTTTTTGCCAAATTTTAGCTTTTTTGATAGGTTGGGGGTCATAAATTTTTGCAAAACATGCCAAACCCCAAATTGCAAATTTTTCTTGGTTTTTATGCCATAATTCAGCCAAAACCAGTCCTAGAGCTAAGTCAAAGACTGGACAAATTTAAGCTTTTTTGGCAGGTCGGGGTCATCAATTTTTGCCAAAAACGCCGAACCAATTTTTCTTGGTTTTTATGCCATAATTCAGCCAAAACAAGTCCTAGAGCTAAGTCAAAGACTGTTTTGTGCAGCTTTCGACTGCATCTTTTACCCCATAAACTGTTGTGAACGATTTCGGAAATTTAATTTTTGGACAAAGTTTAACTTTTTTGAAGGTCGGGGGTCATAATTTTTTGCAAAAAACGCCAAACCACAAAATGGTAATTTTTCTTGGTTTTTATGCCATAATTCAGCCAAAACAAGTCCTAGAGCTAAGTCAAAGACTGTTTTGTGCAGCTTTCGACTGCATCTTCCACCCCATAAACTGTTGTGGCCGCATTCGGAAATTAAATTTTTTGCCAAATTTTAGCTTTTTTGATAGGTTAGGGGTCATAATTTTTTGCAAAAAACGCCAAACCAAAAATGCTAATTTTTCTTGTTTTTTATGCCATAATTCAGCCAAAACCAGTCCTAGAGCTAAGTCAAAGACTGGACAAATTTAAGCCTTTTGACAGGTCGGGGTCATCAATTTTTGCCAAAAACGCCAAACCACAAAATGCTAATTTTTCTTGTTTTTTATGCCATAATTCAGCCAAAACAAGTCCTAGAGTTAAGTCAAAGACTGTTTTGTGCAGTTTTCGACCGCATCTTTTTCCCCATAAACTGTTGTGGCCGCATTCGGAAATTTAATTTTTGGACAAATTTTAGCTTTTTTGACAGGTCGGGGGTCATCAATTTTTGCAAAGAACGCCAAACCACAAAATGCTAATTTCTTATGGTTTTTATGCCATAATTCAGCCAAAACAAGTCCTAGAGCTAAGTCAAAGACTGTTTTGCGCAGCTTTCGACCGCATCTTTTCCCCATAAACTGTTGTGGCCGCATTCGGAAATTTAATTTTTTGCCAAATTATAGCTTTTTTGTTGGGTCGGGGGTCATAAATTTTTGCAAAAAACGCCAAACCACAAAATGCTAATTTTTCTTGGTTTTTATGCCATAATTCAGCCAAAACAAGTCCTAGAGTTAAGTCAAAGACTGTTTTGTACAGTTTTCGACCGCATCTTTTTCCCCATAAACTGTTGTGGCCGCATTTGGAAATTTAATTTTTGAACAAATTTTAGCTTTTTTGACAGGTCGGGGGTCATCATTTTTTGCAAAAAACGCCAAACCATAAAATGCTCATTTTTCTTGGTTTTTATGCCATAATTCAGCCAAAACAAGTACTAGAGCTAAGTCAAAGACTGTTTTGTGCAGCTTTCGACCGCATATTTTACCCCATAAACTGTTGTGGCCGCATTCGGAAATTTAATTTTTTGCCAAATTTTATCTTTTTTGATGGGTTGGGGGTCATCATTTTTTGCAAAAACGCCAAACCACAAAATGCTAATTTTTCTTGGTTTTTATGCCATAATTCAGCCAAAACAAGTACTAGAGCTAAGTCAAAGACTGTTTTGTGCAGCTTTCGACCGCATATTTTACCCCATAAACTGCTGTGGCCGATTTCGGAAATTTAATTTTTTGGACAAATTTTAACTTTTTGAAGGTCGGGGGTCATAATTTTTGCAAAAAACGGCAAACCACAAAATGCTAATTTTTCTTGGTTTTTATGCCATAATTCAGCCAAAACAAGTCCTAGAGCTAAGTCAAAGACTGTTTTGTGCAGCTTTCGACCGCATATTTTACCCCATAAACTGTTGTGGCCGATTTCGGAAATTTAATTTTTGGACAAATTTTAACTTTTTTGAAGGTCGGGGGTCATAATTTTTTGCAAAAAACGCCAAACCACAAAATGCTAATTTTTCTTGGTTTTTATGCCATAATTCAGCCAAAACAAGTCCTAGAGCTAAGTCAAAGACTGCTTTGTGCAGCTTTCGACCGCATATTTTACCCCATAAACTGTTGTGGCCGATTTCGGAAATTTAATTTTTGGACAAATTTTAACTTTTTTGAAGGTCGGGGGTCATAATTTTTTGCAAAAAACGCCAAACCACAAAATGCTCATTTTTCTTGGTTTTTATGCCATAATTCAGCCAAAACAAGTCCTAGATATGCTAATTTTTCTTGGTTTTTATGCCATAATTCAGCCAAAACAAGTCCTAGAGCTAAGTCAAAGACTGTTTTGTGCAGCTTTCGACCGCATATTTTACCCCATAAACTGTTGTGGCCGATTTCGGAAATTTAATTTTTGGACAAATTTTAACTTTTTTGACAGGTCGGGGGTCATCATTTTTTGCAAAAAACGCCAAACCACAAAATGCTAATTTTTCTTGGTTTTTATGCCATAATTCTGCCAAAACAAATCCTAGAGCTAAGTCAAAGACTGTTTTGTGCAGCTTTCGACCGCATATTTTACCCCATAAACTGTTGTGGCCGATTTCGGAAATTTAATTTTTGGACAAATTTTAACTTTTTGAAGGTCGGGGGTCATAATTTTTTGCAAAAAACGCCAAACCACAAAATGCTAATTTTTCTTGGTTTTTATGCCATAATTCAGCCAAAACAAGTCCTAGAGCTAAGTCAAAGACTGCTTTGTGCAGCTTTCGACCGCATATTTTACCCCATAAACTGTTGTGGCCGATTTCGGAAATTTAATTTTTGGACAAATTTTAACTTTTTTGAAGGTCGGGGGTCATAATTTTTTGCAAAAAACGCCAAACCACAAAATGCTAATTTTTCTTGGTTTTTATGCCATAATTCAGCCAAAACAAATCTTAGAGCTAAGTCAAAGACTGTTTTGTGCAGCTTTCGACCGCATATTTTACCCCATAAACTGTTGTGGCCGATTTCGGAAATTTAATTTTTGGACAAATTTTAACTTTTTTGACAGATCGGGGGTCATAATTTTTTGCAAAAACGCCAAACCACAAAATGCTAATTTTTCTTGGTATTTATGCCATAATTCAGCCAAAACAAGTCCTAGAGCTAAGTCAAAGACTGTTTTGTGCAGCTTTCGACCGCATATTTTACCCCATAAACTGTTGTGGCCGATTTCGGAAATTTAATTTTTGGACAAATTTTAACTTTTTTGACAGGCGGGGGTCATCATTTTTTGCAAAAAACGCCAAACCACAAAATGCTCATTTTTCTTGGTTTTTATGCCATAATTCAGCCAAAACAAGTCTTGGTTTTTATGCCATAATTCAGCCAAAACAAGTCCTAGAGCTAAGTCAAAGACTGTTTTGTGCAACTTTCGACCGCATATTTTACCCCATAAACTGTTGTGGCCGATTTCGGAAATTTAATTTTTGGTAAAATTTTAACTTTTTTGAAGGTCGGAGGTCATAATTTTTTGTAAAAAACGCCAAACCACAAAATGCTAATTTTTCTTGGTTTTTATGCCATAATTCAAACCACAAAATGCTAATTTTTCTTGGTTTTTATGCCATAATTCAGCCAAAACAAGTCCTAGAGCTAAGTCAAAGACTGTTTTGTGCAGCTTTCGACCGCATATTTTACCCCATAAACTGTTGTGGCCGATTTCGGAAATTTAATTTTTGGACAAATTTTAACTTTTTTGACAGGTCGGGGGTCATCATTTTTTGCAAAAAACGCCAAACCACAAAATGCTCATTTTTCTTGGTTTTTATGCCATAATTCAGCCAAAACAAGTCCTAGATATGCTAATTTTTCTTGGTTTTTATGCCATAATTCAGCCAAAACAAGTCCTAGAGCTAAGTCAAAGACTGTTTTGTGCAGCTTTCGACCGCATATTTTACCCCATAAACTGTTGTGGCCGATTTCGGAAATTTAATTTTTGGACAAATTTTAACTTTTTTGAAGGTCGGGGGTCATCATTTTTTGCAAAAAAACGCCAAACCACAAAATGCTAATTTTTTTGGTTTCTATGCCATAATTCAGCCAAAACAAGTCCTAGAGCTAAGTCAAAGACTGTTTTGTGCAGCTTTCGACCGCATATTTTACCCCATAAACTGTTGTGGCCGATTTCGGAAATTTAATTTTTGGACAAATTTTAACTTTTTGAAGGTCGGAGGTCATAATTTTTGCAAAAACGCCAAACCACAAAATGCTAATTTTTCTTGGTTTTTATGCCATAATTCAGCCAAAACAAGTCCTAGAGCTAAGTCAAAGACTGTTTTGTGCAGCTTTCGACCGCATATTTTACCCCATAAACTGTTGTGGCCGATTTCGGAAATTTAATTTTTGGACAAATTTTAACTTTTTTGACAGGTCGGGGGTCATCATTTTTTGCAAAAAACGCCAAACCACAAAATGCTCATTTTTCTTGGTTTTTATGCCATAATTCAGCCAAAACAAGTCCTAGATATGCTAATTTTTCTTGGTTTTTATGCCATAATTCAGCCAAAAACAAGTCCTAGAGCTAAGTCAAAGACTGTTTTGTGCAGCTTTCGACCGCATATTTTACCCCATAAACTGTTGTGGCCGATTTCGGAAATTTAATTTTTGGACAAATTTTAACTTTTTTGAAGGTCGGGGGTCATCATTTTTTGCAAAAAACGCCAAACCACAAAATGCTAATTTTTCTTGGTTTCTATGCCATAATTCAGCCAAAACAAGTCCTAGAGCTAAGTCAAAGACTGTTTTGTGCAGCTTTCGACCGCATATTTTACCCCATAAACTGTTGTGGCCGATTTCGGAAATTTAATTTTTGGACAAATTTTAACTTTTTTGAAGGTCGGAGGTCATAATTTTTTGCAAAAAACGCCAAACCACAAAATGCTAATTTTTCTTGGTTTCTATGCCATAATTCAGCCAAAACAAGTCCTAGAGCTAAGTTAAAGACGGTTTTGTGCAGCTTTCGACCGCATATTTTACCCCATAAACTGTTGTGGCCGATTTCGGAAATTTAATTTTTGGACAAATTTTAACTTTTTTGAAGGTCGGAGGTCATAATTTTTTGCAAAAAACGCCAAACCACAAAATGTTAATTTTTCTTGGTTTTTATGCCATAATTAAGCCAAAACAAGTCCTAGAGCTAAGTCAAAGACTGTTTTGTGCAACTTTCGACCGCATATTTTACCCCATAAACTGTTGTGGCCGATTTCGGAAATTTAATTTTTGGACAAATTTTAACTTTTTGACAGGCCGGGGTCATAATTTTTTGCAAAAAACGCCAAACCACAAAATGCTAATTTTTCTTGGTTTTTATGCCATAATTCAGCCAAAACAAGTCCTAGAGCTAAGTCAAAGACTGTTTTGTGCAACTTTCGACCGCATATTTTACCCCATAAACTGTTGTGGCCGATTTCGGAAATTTAATTTTTGGACAAATTTTAACTTTTTTGACAGGTCGGGGGTCATAATTTTTTGCAAAAAACGCCAAACCACAAAATGTTAATTTTTCTTGGTTTTTATGCCATAATTCAGCCAAAACAAGTCCTAGAGCTAAGTCAAAGACTGTTTTGTGCAACTTTCGACCGCATATTTTACCCCCATAAACTGTTGTGGCCGATTTCGGAAATTTAATTTTTGGACAAATTTTAACTTTTTTGACAGGTCGGGGGTCATAATTTTTTTGCAAAAACGCCAAACCACAAAATGCTAATTTTTCTTGGTTTTTATGCCATAATTCAGCCAAAACAAGTCCTAGAGCTAAGTCAAAGACTGTTTTGTGCAGCTTTCGACCGCATATTTTACCCCATAAACTGTTGTGGCCGATTTCGGAAATTTAATTTTTAGACAAATTTTAACTTTTTTGACAGGTCGGGGGTCATAATTTTTTGCAAAAAACGCCAAACCACAAAATGCTAATTTTTCTGGGTTTTTATGCCATAATTCAGCCAAAACAAGTCCTAGAGCTAAGTCAAAGACTGTTTTGTGCAACTTTCGACCGCATATTTTACCCCATAAACTGTTGTGGCCGATTTCGGAAATTTAATTTTTGGTCAAATTTTAACTTTTTGAAGGTCGGAGGTCATAATTTTTTGTAAAAAACGCCAAACCACAAAATGCTAATTTTTCTTGGTTTTTATGCCATAATTCAGCCAAAACAAGTCCTAGAGCTAAGTCAAAGACTGTTTTGTGCAGCTTTCGACCGCATATTTTACCCCATAAACTGTTGTGGCCGATTTCGGAAATTTAATTTTTGGACAAATTTTAACTTTTTTGACAGGTCGGGGGTCATCATTTTTTGCAAAAAACGCCAAACCACAAAATGCTCATTTTTCTTGGTTTTTATGCCATAATTCAGCCAAAACAAGTCCTAGATATGCTAATTTTTCTTGGTTTTTATGCCATAATTCAGCCAAAACAAGTCCTAGAGCTAAGTCAAAGACTGTTTTGTGCAGCTTTCGACCGCATATTTTACCCCATAAACTGTTGTGGCCGATTTCGGAAATTTAATTTTTGGACAAATTTTAACTTTTTTGAAGGTCGGGGGTCATCATTTTTTGCAAAAAACGCCAAACCACAAAATGCTAATTTTTCTTGGTTTCTATGCCATAATTCAGCCAAAACAAGTCCTAGAGCTAAGTCAAAGACTGTTTTGTGCAGCTTTCGACCGCATATTTTACCCCATAAACTGTTGTGGCCGATTTCGGAAATTTAATTTTTGGACAAATTTTAACTTTTTTGAAGGTCGGAGGTCATAATTTTTTGCAAAAAACGCCAAACCACAAAATGTTAATTTTTCTTGGTTTTTATGCCATAATTAAGCCAAAACAAGTCCTAGAGCTAAGTCAAAGACTGTTTTGTGCAACTTTCGACCGCATATTTTACCCCATAAACTGTTGTGGCCGATTTCGGAAATTTAATTTTTGGACAAATTTTAACTTTTTTGACAGGTCGGGGGTCATAATTTTTTGCAAAAAACGCCAAACCACAAAATGTTAATTTTTCTTGGTTTTTATGCCATAATTAAGCCAAAACAAGTCCTAGAGCTAAGTCAAAGACTGTTTTGTGCAGCTTTCGACCGCATATTTTACCCCATAAACTGTTGTGGCCGATTTCGGAAATTTAATTTTTGGACAAATTTTAACTTTTTTGACAGGTCGGGGGTCATCATTTTTTGCAAAAAACGCCAAACCACAAAATGCTCATTTTTCTTGGTTTTTATGCCATAATTCAGCCAAAACAAGTCCTAGATATGCTAATTTTTCTTGGTTTTTATGCCATAATTCAGCCAAAACAAGTCCTAGAGCTAAGTCAAAGACTGTTTTGTGCAGCTTTCGACCGCATATTTTACCCCATAAACTGTTGTGGCCGATTTCGGAAATTTAATTTTTAGACAAATTTTAACTTTTTTGACAGGTCGGGGGTCATAATTTTTTGCAAAAAACGCCAAACCACAAAATGCTAATTTTTCTTGGTTTTTATGCCATAATTCAGCCAAAACAAGTCCTAGAGCTAAGTCAAAGACTGTTTTGTGCAACTTTCGACCGCATATTTTACCCCATAAACTGTTGTGGCCGATTTCGGAAATTTAATTTTTGGTCAAATTTTAACTTTTTTGAAGGTCGGAGGTCATAATTTTTTGTAAAAAACGCCAAACCACAAAATGCTAATTTTTCTTGGTTTTTATGCCATAATTCAGCCAAAACAAGTCCTAGAGCTAAGTCAAAGACTCTTTTGTCGAGCTTTCGACTGCATCTTCCACCCCATAAACTGCTGTGGCCGCATTCGGAAACTTAATTTTTTGCCAAATTTGAGCTTTTTTGATAGGTTGGGGGTCATAATTTTTTGCAAAAAACGCCAAACCACAAAATGCTAATTTTTCTTGGTTTTTATGCCATAATTCAGCCAAAACAAATCCTAGAGCTAAGTCAAAGACTGTTTTGTGCAGCTTTCGACCGCATATTTTACCCCATAAACTGTTGTGGCCGATTTCGGAAATTTAATTTTGGACAAATTTTAACTTTTTTGACAGGTCGGGGGTCATAATTTTTTGCAAAAAACGCCAAACCACAAAATGCTAATTTTTCTTGGTTTTTATGCCATAATTCAGCCAAAACAAGTCCTAGAGCTAAGTCAAAGACTGTTTTGTGCAGCTTTCGACCGCATCTTTTGCCTCATAAACTGTTGTGGCCGCATTTGGAAATTTTATTTTTGAACAACTTTTAGCCTTTGTGCTGGTCGGGGGTCATCAATTTTTGCAAAAAACGCCAAACCCCAAAATCCTAATTTTTCTGGGTTTTTATGCCATAATTCAGCCAAAACAAGTCCTAGAGCTAAGTCAAAGACTGTTTTGTGCAGCTTTCGACCGCATCTTTTGCCTCATAAACTGTTGTGGCCGCATTTGGAAATTTTATTTTTGAACAACTTTTAGCCTTTGTGCTGGTCGGGGGTCATCAATTTTTGCAAAAAACGCCAAACCCCAAAATCCTAATTTTTCTGGGTTTTTATGCCATAATTCAGCCAAAACAAGTCCTAGAGCTAAGTCAAAGACTGTTTTGTGCAGCTTTCGACCGCATATTTTACCCCATAAACTGTTGTGGCCGATTTCGGAAATTTAATTTTTGGACAAATTTTAACTTTTTTGACAGGTCGGGGGTCATCATTTTTTGCAAAAAACGCCAAACCACAAAATGCTCATTTTTCTTGGTTTTTATGCCATAATTCAGCCAAAACAAGTCCTAGATATGCTAATTTTTCTTGGTTTTTATGCCATAATTCAGCCAAAACAAGTCCTAGAGCTAAGTCAAAGACTGTTTTGTGCAGCTTTCGACCGCATATTTTACCCCATAAACTGTTGTGGCCGATTTCGGAAATTTAATTTTTGGACAAATTTTAACTTTTTTGACAGGTCGGGGGTCATCATTTTTTGCAAAAAACGCCAAACCACAAAATGCTCATTTTTCTTGGTTTTTATGCCATAATTCAGCCAAAACAAGTCCTAGATATGCTAATTTTTCTTGGTTTTTATGCCATAATTCAGCCAAAACAAGTCCTAGAGCTAAGTCAAAGACTGTTTTGTGCAGCTTTCGACCGCATATTTTGCCCCATAAACTGTTGTGGCCGATTTCGGAAATTTAATTTTTGGACAAATTTTAACTTTTTTGATAGGTCGGTGGTCATCATTTTTTGCAAAAAACGCCAAACCACAAAATGCTAATTTTTCTTGATTTTTATGCCATAATTCAGCCAAAACAAGTCCTAGAGCTAAGTCAAAGACTGTTTTGTGCAGCTTTCCACCGCATATTTTACCCCATAAACTGTTGTGGCCGATTTCGGAAATTTAATTTTTGGACAAATTTTAACTTTTTTGACAGGTCGGTGGTCATCATTTTTTGCAAAAAACGCCAAACCACAAAATGCTCATTTTTCTTGGTTTTTATTCCATAATTCAGCCAAAACAAGTCCTAGAGCTAAGTCAAAGACTGTTTTGTGCAGCTTTCGACCGCATATTTTACCCCATAAACTGTTGTGGCCGATTTCGGAAATTTAATTTTTTGCGAAATTTTAGCTTTTTTGATAGGTCGGTGGTCATAATTTTTTGCAAAAAACGCCAAACCACAAAATGCTAATTTTTCTTGGTTTTTATGCCATAATTCAGCCACTTTCGACCGGAACTTAAAGCCCATACCATTTTTTGGCGTCGTTTGAAAATTTTGTTGGCAAATCTCATATTTGTTGATAGGTTGGAATTTTAAATTTTGCAGGAAGTACCACATTTGCAGCAGTGACTTGACATAGCTAGCTACTAAACCGCTTTCACGAAAGCGCTTTTCACCAACTTGAAAATGTCCAAAGAAGTGAAAAGCCACTTGGTCGAGTCGACTAATTTGTCAAAGGATTTCGGCTTCACTTAGTTTTCCTTTGTTCGGCAGTGTTGTGGTCTTGGGATGTTCTTTCGATTACGGCGTCTAGTTGATGCACGCAGGTCAAAGTAGTTGTAACTGCATATTAGCAGGGATGTTTGGCACGTTCCTTTTAAGACAACTAGTCATGTGGTGATTACACTTGTAACCTGCCAAAACGGTTGGCCAAAGTATTGGTTTCACTACCAAATGAAAAGGTCCGAAGGAATTCCAGAGTCTTGAATTGGTATAAAATGAATAAAGCCAAATAAGTTGGTAACCATTAATAAACACTGAAGCGATCAGACAGATAGGGCGGAACTTTGATTTGAAGTCGTGCTGCTGCTGCTGCTGCTGCTGCCTCTGCTGCTGTCGAGTGTAAGCAAAAGTTATCGTTTAACATTATCCCGCCTCCTAGCATCACTTACCCTTATAAAGTGGCCCCAGGACTACTTCATCATACCGGTAGGAGCATAAATCACAAATCTGATTTACGGCCAAAACTGAGACATAGAGAGGCCTCATCAGTGGCTTTAAACCAAACTCCTTTGCAGGAGCAAAAACAATGACGTAAAAATTTCGGTTGATATTTAAGCGGCATAAACAAACATAAGATTCCGTCCCGAAACGGATGACACAATTTGGGATTCCATTATGTGTTCTGTTGACGAATGCATAATTGAATCTAAAGTACTTCATTTGTCCCATAAACACGTTCGGCTCTTATTTTGCTCACTTATAAATAAACCGCAAAAATATAATAAAAATGGGAAATGCGAGTAAAGGAATTGTTGACGTTGTTGGCGGCGAAAAGCCACGTGCAGGCACAAATAGCAAACAGGCCGAGGAACAACAATTCGATTTCTGTTTAGTTAAAATACACACCCATAAATAATATATACCTTTGTGAGTCCATGGATTGTTTGGTATTGGAGTAGGGGCTCTTTTCCGAGCATCATGTATTGATATATTGGGCCTCATGCCTGGGTGTACAACAATCGAATCGACTGGAATGAAAGGCCCTTGACTTTCTGGTTAGGCTTATTCCGTTCGTTTCATTTTATGGCGTTTTCGCTCGCCAACATTTGTGTGCTGAGCTAAGTTGGATGAGAAAGGATGGGCCGAAGCAGTATTCAGGTACACCACCCACACATTAGTTTAAAAGGCTTCCTTCTGGGCCCGTGTGCATACTCGTATATTCAATTTATTTAATAGAATTGCGTTATTTGTGTGCTAAATGAATTTACCATTGAATGGCGGGGCATGAATGGCCTCAAATTATGACCGGCTGTAATCATCTGATTTCAGTAGCTTACAAATTTCAACCGCCACAAGGGTTGCTGCTGTCAATTTCAAAAACTTAAGCTTTAAGCTGTCAAAATAGCTTTCAGCTAAAAACAGAATCCACTCTGCATGTGTAATTAACTCAATAACATGATAATTTTAATGACATCAGATTTGTGCGCTAAAAACACAGTTAACCCATTAGAAAACCGAGACGTGACAGCCTCTGAAAAGTTTTAGTTTTATAAAATAATTTGATTATTAGTCAACGGGTGAGAGCAACAGGGCGAACGTGTGATGATAGGATCCTAGGATAAGCATATGTTGCTTCTCCTCCTTCTCTTCATCCTTACCGAAATATAGAGTCGAGTGCGAAAGGTCGCTACAGCGAAAAGTAAACTTAATTTTTGTGTTGAATTTTTGCATATTTTATTAACCCAAACAGCCGGCTCAGGACGCGGGGACGCGGCCCCAGCAACCCAATCATAAAAGTTGCCCCTATAGCCACTACCACCGCTGCCGTTGCCGACTTCCTTTAATTTTATGCCCAGACAAAAAACTCCGGACAAAGTTGAGCAAGGGTTTGCTTTTCTGTTTATTTCCGAGCCAAAGAGCATGCTTAGGATTTGCCAGTTTTGCCACGCGAATGCCAGTTTACAGGCCTACATATACATTTAAATTAAATCTTAAACATGGTGTGGATTGTTGAATCAAAACGAAGGCGGATTCGAAGGCGGAGGCGGAGGCAAAGGCCTTTGGTGTCGTAGAATCCAAATTACAGTTGGATTTTAATCGCAGAGATTTGACAAGAGGCAGCTGCCAATTTCCTGGGGCATTTCAGCTATCTCATTTCAAGCGTAGCCAATTGGCATAGTCTACTTTTGGGCGAAAGTCCAAAGAGTATTAACTGGGTCGCAGAACCTTAAAGCGAGATGTACAATTTAATTTGTCTAGTTCGATGGTTGTGAATAACGACTTTTCCTACTTTACGAATGTCATTAAATGGTTAACACGTGCCCGCCTCACTGAGTTTAAGCATCCTCAAGATCTCGATTCTGCCTGTGACCGTAAACTTCTGACCGAGCAAAATGCCCACTGTTTGCTTTCGATTTCCCGCATTTCTGGAAACACACATACGCAATGGAGTCCAGCCAACAGAGCCGATGTACCCGGCCAGTTGAGATAATAAACGGCTTTTGGGTAGCTGAGTATCACATACGGATGGAGATGCAAATGCAAATGCCTGGGCACGTATCGCTTTCGACTTGTGCAATTCCTGAGCTCCCAATTCCGGCTGATGCCAAGGCCAAAAATTGTGCGGGCTCTTGGCATTGCCGGATTTTTGGCTTACGTTTTTGGCCAGAAAGAGGTGGGCACAAAGATATTTTATGCCGCTTATCTTTTCGCCTGACTGACGTTGGATGTGAAATGGGGGATTGCAACTTCTACACAAGGAACAAATTTACCTTTTCAAAATGATTTCATTTATAAATATTGTGCATAGAATATGTACATTTCTATATTCTGAATGAAAATTTTGATTATGATTGTTTTTAATGTGACTGATTCTTGTTTTAAAATATAGATTTAGAGGAGTTATTTAGGTTCTCTTTAAATATAATTAAATCAACTTGAAATCCTTTTCAGTGTCTAAAGTCAGATTAATTTGATATGATAGTTCGTGTTAATGGAGCCAGAACGGCTTTGTTCCATCGACCTTAGTTCTTTCGTGTTGAAGTGCTGATGAACCCCAAATCCGAATCCCTTGACCAACGGGGGGGTTGTTGGACTGTCCAGCACATTAGACATTTCAATCAAAGTGTCATTCCATGTTAATTGCTTTTCTGTTGCGGTTTGGCGACGCTTGTCGCCCGGAAAGTTCAAAGTTCGCCGATTGGTGGAAGGCAATGGCCCAGAACCCAGAACCCTTTTTGCATGAATATTTTTCTCGTATTAGAATGGTAAGCAGTTGAACTAGCGGCAGGCAGCACACTATTATATCCATGTTAGACCTCACTTTCACACATATCCGCCACATGTCCTCCGATCCCTTTTTGTCTAAAATGGAATGGAGCTTTTGAACCCCACAGCCACATCCACATCCCTATTTCGCACATTTTGCCCGACGGACGGCACTTTTTTCAATTTGCGTCTGCCACAATGGGTTATCAAATGACAACGTGCAAAGTGCTCGGCATCGCCACATCCTGCGGATCGAACGATGGCGCTGAGTTGAGTTGAGTCGAGTCTATTCAATTCCAATTGGAGCCTGTTTCAAATCGATTTTTTTTATTATTTTGCATTTATTTTTTATTTTCCCCTTAGTCCACCACTGCTGACTGTGGATCTGGGTCGGGCATTGTGGACCAATCAAGGTGACCGTCGATTGACATCGGGGATGTCGTTAAATCCACCACAAAATCTCCCGCTACCGCCGGCATAATGCCAGGACAAATTCTGATTAATCTGAGTCTTTAAGCTCAGATTTGGAGTGGTCCAGCTGCCGGGGACAATTGTTCAGTAAATGGCTGGCTTTATAACGGAGGGGGTGTAGGTCATTCCTCTCATCTCAGCCCACCAAGAACTTCGGCTAATTTCTAGCTCGTGGCTAGGAATTGAGTTAAGTTGAGTCCAGTGTACCCCCGCTAGACTTCAGAGATAGGAGCTGGGGAACCTGGCAACTGAAATGACTGACTGTCTACCCTCATTTGCCTAACTGACATGTCAACACGTGTCGGCAAAGACAGTTAGGCCGTAAGTCCCATCATCACTGCTCCGCAGGAGCTGTCACCATGACTGATCCGTCAGCTTACCCACGCGTAGGTTAGCGTACTTATTGTTTGAGTTTATTTATGGAGCTATATTAGGAGGCACCGAGCAGTCTATGGATGCCATGTGTGAGACTTGCAATTGGTTTGGTCCCTGTGAGAAAAAGGGTAAAAGCTTGGGCGTAATATATACGACAGGGGCGTGTTCAATTTGCTTGATGGATGCCAGCCATTGTGGCGGGTCGTGATTCCCCGCCATAGTGAAGAGACTGGCAACTGATGTCCCCATTATCCTAGGGATTTCCCAGAATCTCATTTCCGAAAACTGCTCTTTGGTGGAGTTGGCCCAGCATTTCGCTAACAGATGATGACAAACGCACTGAACTGATTACAATGGTATTTTTCAGCATGAAAAAGTAGCTTCATTTTCCCCAAAAATTGTATCTACTCGTGTCTACAATTTTTCGGTCCAAAAATCAAAAACTGTGGAACCAATTACATCGCATGGCATCTCTTCACATTTCTGGCTTGAACTTGTCGCGTCCTTTGGCATGGCTTTTATCGAATTATGATCGATTTTAACGCCGGGAGTAAACGAAAGGCGACTCGAGAAATTGTTGGCAATAGCATTAAATTATTAACGTTTCAATTACTATTTTTAATGGACATTTTTCGCAGCAATTGAATTTGCATCGAAAATCTTTCAATTCAAAGGGCGGACACGAGGAGGAAAGAACTTCTAGAACCCCATTGCAACAGGCTCTAATTGAGTAAGGAGAGTCGAATGGAATATTTAGACAGAATGATGGGTCCAGAAACTCTGTGTAGAACGTGTACTACTAGCTTGTTTGTTTCTGTTGACATGCTATTCCTCCCTGTGATCCCAAGGACTTTCGATGTAACCGCATGTCCTGTACTGCGCGTACCACTGAATACCTAATGTGATGAGACGAGGACCAGACATACCAGCAAACACACAATGCCTCGTCCTGGAATTGTGAAGCGAGCCATGTAAATATGTATGAGAGCTGCCACAGCTTCCGGCGTCTCGTTGATAAGCTAAGGAATTTGAGGAGCCTTGACTTACTAGCCACCCCTCCTCCTGGCTCTTGGCTTCACTCTCCCGTCTTTTTGACTCCTCCAATCCGACCCCTCATCCGATCTGTCCTTGTTAGTTTGCTTTAAGTGTCCGTGTACTGCCTGGGGGCACGGCCCACACTTCGGTTGGTGTTTGTGTTGTGGTTGGATTAAAACATACACACGCACAGACCCAACATCTGTGCCAGTGAGTGTGAGAGTGCACTGGGACGAATCATGCATCTGTTTAAGAAATACCCATATATAAAATAAATAAATAAAATAAAGTAACATGCAACATTAAATGATCTTAAAAAATGTTTGGTACTTGTTTCAATTTTGTTAGTAATCCAGCAATTAAACTTATAATATAAAATGTATTAATCCTTATACAATAATATATCCAGATATGTTTCATTCAGTGCAGTCATATCTGTGTCCCGTCTGGCAGTTTATGAAAATATGCGTAAAGTGTTGAATTTATTTGTCTAACAAACATTTTGACTTCTCGCTTTTGTTCCTAAGACTTTTAATTTGCCTGCCTTGTTCCGTTTTGCTCGGCGATGAGTGGATGCAGCCGGAGAGCAGCTTGTGCGCAATTATTCATGCAATATGTCTGCTTACTTCCAGCCATCATGACCCTGGACCTGGGCCCCGTTCCACAGACCCCACGGCGGATGACGAACGACGAAGTGATGCCCTGAGCGGCAATCAGTGATTTGTGGAGCGGCATAAATATTAAAATATCAAAAGCCCACTCTTCGTATGTGTTTGCGAACCTTTTCATAATATTTAGTCCTAACAGGAGGCTTTTCTAATGCGAAATTAACTGAATTAATTGTATCCTTCCGGCATTAGAGCAGCCGGAAGTAGGGCAAAAGGACCAAACGGCTTGTCCTGGGTCTCAGCTCAATGCCGTTGTCCTTGGTCCTTTTTGTGCGTTTTAATAAATTGTATTTGTCGCATGGCCTGATTAGCAAAAAGAGGCAGGTAACCGGAACGGATGAAGCAACAGGTGTTAAGATGGGACGATAAATTTCCCTAAAATGCAAACAACAACATAATTTCAGCAATGTATAACGAAGGCGATAAAATTATGCCCGTTGAGGTTTTGAACGGGCTATCAAAAACAGTGGCACACACTCAGTTGGCCTCTAGTTGGGCGACATTGTGGCTCCGTTTGGCGATGACAGGTCAACCAGGCTGCCACTTAATGCGCCATTGTTTGGACCCACATCTGCAGATTATGAGCCGCACTCGGGGTAAAATGGATATGGAAATTACGCAGCACAAATTAGCTTGGACCTGATTGTTTGGTCATGGCAGGATTGGACAGGATTTGGCCGCAGAAGCCACAAAACACGTGCAAACAGGTAGTGCAAATGTAATTTGATTACATGGATTATACGCTAGCAAATATGTTTAATTTATGGCCTCGACGGGAAGTCCATCAAAGGCACTCGGTCAGGATGAGTTGTGAAAAGCAGCGTCCATTTGTTGCCTGCTCAACTTGGCTGCTCCGATTGATTGCATAACAATAAATTATGCAACGCACCATGATGCGGCCACTGCTGTTGCTGCTGCTACCATCTCCTTTCAGCATTGTTGATGTTATTGGTGAGTAGAGGTCCTGGACAAGGACCAGTCCGGCTGCCATTCACTTTTAAGTTTCAAGTGCTGCTGCGGGTAAGTGCTTTTAATATTCATCTAATGCACTCAACGTGTTGTATGGCATGGAATGGGTACTTTCAGGGGTATTGGAACCTCTTTACGGAAAGAGTACATCTATGTTTAAGAGCCAAAATATATTGGATTAGATATATGTGTTAATAGGCGTTTAATAGCTCATGAAATTCAATTTTATATAAATTATAGTGCCTGAAAAACAAGAATATTGGGCTTACCCAACCTTCTTAGGATCTGGCAACAATATTTAAACATTGATAAGGTATGAAATAACCATAAATCATAAATTTTAATTAAAAGGAGATGTCTACGGGACTATAAGGTTTCAGACATTGAATATTTCAATAAAATAATTTTAGAAATCTTTTAATTCAAATAGCTTAAATTGCAGTATTTCTAATCAAAAACTGGAAAAATCTATAGCTTCATTAATTTAAATATAGATTTCCTTGAACTCTCGGCCTTCTTAAAGTACAAAGGAAAAAGTTATAAATGATAAAAATATTTAAACATTTTTTTCACAGAATCATGGGTATCTCGTGCTTGGATCGAACCACCTACACATTTTGCATTAGCTTCATTTTTCTTTGAAAACTCTCCTTGCTATTGCTGCTGTTGTTTCGAGATTGCTGTGGCGTCTGCATCAGGCAGCTGCTGCAATTGAATCCTGTCCCGCGATGATTTCACCCAGACGTGTGGGTGTGTTAAGTGAGTGTTGCCACCTGCGGGATGCAGGAAGCAGGATGTCGGGCTTTAAGGTGTGTGCAAGCGTTCAGTGTCCAACTTAGTATGGTAATCATCAATGTGGCATCGGCAATGCTGGAATCGATCCTAGAGCAGCCAGTACCAATACTACGCATGCAACTCGGGAGCGCACGTGACGTATGCGCAATATGGGCAGATATGCCCAAGTTGTTTATGCATTCATTTTATGCATTGACTTTGATTAAGTAGTGCGGTATGCAAAATGCCTTAGATATCGATACGGGGTCGATAAATCCACTTTGTATGGCTATTTATAATGCCAATGTACCGCAAAACGAGTTGTTGTATTGTCTTGAAATAGATCTCTGATTGATTGGTTTTATGCCATGTCATCTCATCTTGTTTTCGAGCGACTCCCCCGCCAAATGTCAGCGACAGTCTGTCTGCCATCGTGCAGTGAACTCAACAAGACTGGGGCACAGAAGCCATACAAGCCAGAAAACGTGTCCTTAGCTGCGGTTTTGGTCCCGTCTCTAATTGTGCTAATAAGGCGCTGGTAATTATAATTTAATAACATCTCTGACGCTGGCTTTGCTTTTGCCTTTGCTGGCTGAAAACTCGCTCGTGTTTGCCATTAGAATTCTCTGTGTGTGCAATTAACAGCCAACCAGGCAACAAGGCAACCAACCAGGAAGGACCAAGGACGAAAGGTTGGCATATAAAAATTGATTTATGCCGCCTTCAAGGGCGGGGAGAGCTGGGCAATTTAATTGTAAGTCAAACAGTTCTTCGCAAAGTTTATGCAGTTGAGATTTAATTTGATTACACGCCGAGCTGGAGAGCTGGGTAAACATCTTCTGATTGCCTGAATAAGCAATGAGCAAATGAGCTCTTTCCTGCCACTTTTCTCCATCCGAATGGGTTGATGCCAGCAAGCACAAGGATCACTTTTGGCCAGCCGGCGTGGAGTGTATCCTTAAACTCCAGCAGGTGCTGCGTGGCACATGAGCACTGGGCCTCCACTTGTGTATTAATAAACAAATTACGCAATTAATAACACACGCTGAGCGCTCAGCTGGGCGCAAAATGTAACACTTGGTGCATCCTTGGGGCTACGGGCTAAAATTAAGTGCACCAGAAGCTGCGTTTCGCGAATTTATGGCGGCGTGCAGGCGCAACTTGTGCAGCTGCCATAAATGGCTGAGTGAATTGCTTCTGGAGTGCGGGAGCCCAAAAGTGGCCACTGAACCCACATCAAGTGCCTCGCTCCGGCTGTTGGCATCGTTCCGAGTGCTTTCTTTCTTTATGGCCCGCATGGAAATTCGAGAAAAAAAAAGTGGCAGGGACTGGGACAGGGACAGGGGCAGGGAAATGGGAACACTCTGAACTGAAAAAGTATAAAAATGTGCCAGCTAGGCATTCTTTTCCGGCTCTACCTCCAGTTGTCTTGTGCGCTCACACGGAAAAGCAGACAAAATGTATCTGTGACAGCGCAGCCAGGAGAAATCCAGGATAACCGAGCGAGACGGGCGAAGGACGGAACAACAAACGAATATTTATTACAGGTGTTTGCCTTTGACTGACAGAAGGCGCAATCTGGCGCCGGAGCTTAGTTTTGGGCATCTAACGGGGAAGTCCCTTAACTTCCAGCTTTAAGAACCACCAACATAACACTCCTTTGTTCGATTGTGGCTGCAAATTGATTTGGCATCGTCAGGTGGTGCGAGTATCTGTTATCTGGCCAGACGATGGAAATTTTGCAAATCCGATTTGGGCAAAAAGTAAATTTGAAAAATGAAACTCGCTGCAGACCCAACCGGAATTCCTGGAAAATCTTCATACCAAGAGCGGGATATAGAAAGGCTAAAAATAACAACAGAGGCCGATGGATTCATTGTGTTATATTTTTCACTCATCCTTGGCAGCAACGTAAAGTTTAAAGACCAGAATGGCAGTTTTTTCACGCATTTCACTTGCGCTGACAGGACCTTCGGGACAACTAGAAAAGTTGACAATCAACGTTGGAAAGTGGATTCAACTAGGTAACTATGCAAATTCACGTGAAACTTGCTGCAAAATATCTTTTTTCTGCGGCAGCTGAGATTCATAGACCGACAGGGATTGGCAGCAGGATATAGAAAGGATACGATTATCATCATCATCATCATGATGTTGGTGGTCATTTTGATTAGAAGCCCTAAGGCTTAATGAGGAGTTGGGAAAGGAAATCGGGTGGCTGTTCATGTGCTCGTGATGTGTAATTAATTTTCGGCAACATCTGTTTATCCTAATTAGAGGCGATACAAATACACACATGCCCGTGGAGGGGGCGTGGCCAGAGGCGTTCTCTTTTCATTTATCATTATTACTGGGCTAGACCAAAACAAGACCAGGCTAGGCCAAAAGGTCAGTTAGATAAAAGTTGGAATGTGAGTCGATTAAACGGGCCGAAATCAAGTGAATAATGGCCACAACAGCTCTCGCATGGCAAGTGCCCTCCGTTCCCACAGTTGCGAAAAAAGGGAGCTCCATAATGAGTTCGCAATCATGTATTGGCCATAGGCGGAATTGTAAGCCAAAACTTGACTACAAATCGTAAAAAATGGGAGGACGCAATCAACGCCTCGCTCTAATGGAAAATTGGGCAAATTGAAGTCGGGCAACTTTGTCATAAAATGAAATTGCTAGAAAAATCAACGAATGGTATAATCAGAATAAGGCAGAGCGGATGGATGGCCCATCCAAAAAAAAAAATTAGGAAAAAAGGGGAGAGTGTGTGTCCTTTTTTCAGCCAGCCAGTCCTTTTGACTGACTCTTCACCGAATTTGCCAATTTATTATGCGTGCCTTCTTTTATTTGGCCATGGCCAACAGTCTGTCTGGTCTGGCCGAAAGGTTAACAAGCCAGAAAGCGTCGCAAATCAAAGGGAATTTCAACTGGCTGCAGGCGAATGCAGATTAAGGGAATCAAGGGCTTATAATTAATCAGATCTCTCGTTGCCTTCTTATAAGTACATAAAATCGCATGCGATTTTCCCCTCAAACGACTGTTGCGCCTTCTTCTATTCGGAAAATTCTGTTTTGGCTGTGCAAAACGTTCTTCATATTTTCCAATGTTCCATGCTTCACCTGACTGCTTCGTGTTCCATTACCATTTCGTTCTACCACGATTTGTGGTGCCAACAGTTGGCGTTGGAAATTCAGTTCGTGTTGAAAATTCTGCCGAGTCGGTTGTGCGAATTCGCACGAGCGGAGAAAATAACTGGCTAACGGTACTTGCCGACGGCACATAACGGTAGAAGACAGTGTTAGTGTGTGGGTGTATTGAAGTGTGTGTTTGTGTGTGTGTGTGGAAAAACCGAAGCCGATAGCCTATGATCGCAAAAAACATCTGTTTTCAAAAGTTGAATTTTAAGAGTCCTTTATCGGAGCAAAAGGATATTTGTTCCACATTAACCATTATTAATAACCGAAGCCTAAGCTCGAGGCGGCTACGTGCTTTCTGGCCATACAAAAAAAAAACAAACAAAAATATTTAAAATCTCAAAAAAGCGCCACGAGTTGCAGTGAGTGCATTCATAATGAATTCGCGGGTGTGAGACGAGTGTGAATGTGTCTTATGTGATTTTATGGGGTTTTCTTCAGAAACCTTTTTCTAGCTCGTTTTTCGCAAATCAAAACGCTGACTTTTTTGTTACATTTCGTTTCGTAATTTCCCTCATTAGCAAACAATTTGGCATTCTATCAGCGAGAACAAACATAGCATTGTCAAAAGTGCAATTTTCATAATTGTCCCGCTGTCACATTTGCACATAGTCGTATGCAAAAATAAACATTTCTGTTTATAGATGATCCCAAACATGATGTCAGCCAACCAATCAGAATAGAATTTCTTTCGATTTTTGTTTTTGTTTTGTATTTGTTACAGCAATGACAGCAAATAATTGTTTTGCCATAAATTGCCAGCACAATCTTGCCAATCTATGCAATTAACAAATAAAACATATTTCAATCAAATTCTAGCGCAAACAAACTATTAATTTCACAGAAACCCGGCCTAACAACGCCCCAATAATCGAAAAAATCAACAAAACATTGAGAATTGAAAACTCTAAACCGAATCTGAGAACTTTAAAACCATTTGGCTCAGTATGGAGATTTTAGGCAAAGTGCGTGCAATTATTCAACGCATGACAACCAATTAATTGGCAAAAGAGAGCGAGAGCACAGCCCGCGGGCAGCAACAACTAGTTGAGAGACCCCCAGAAAATATATATCATATATCTGGGGAGCCGGTTAACGCCTGTCAGTGCATCGGAAAGGCAACAACAAACGGTGCGGCAAACACTTGACCGCTTTTCCAAAACGTTTCGGCGACGGTCGCTAAGCTAATCTCACCCAGAAAACTACGCTCACAATCGCCAACGACATCGCGATGATTTATGCAGGTGAGTTAGGAACACTTTTAGCAATTAGACATGGAAAAACTCATTATTATATATTTCAATTGGGATATAGATAAGGAAATATATATTTATATCGGGAATTATCTATAACTGATAATAAATAAAAAAAATTATATTACCATTAGATGACATTAGCAAAAGCACTTGGCCATAAAAAATAATTAGCCTATTCATACGCCTTTTATGATACTTGTATAAGCACTATAAAAAAACAAGAATTTTAACATATTTTAATAAATTGATTTTACCAATATTTATTGGCCCCGATAATATAATAAATTAATATAATGGTTTGTCTTAAATCTTAGGTAATTATACTTATATTAACTATTTACTAAGCGGGTTGTATATTAATTTTTTTTCTATTGGAATTCAAAGCTTGTGAAAAAAGGAACATCACATTTTTTAAGTTAATTTCAACAGCATTATGAATCGGTACCAGCAGAATATCCGAAGCTGTAGATCAGGCACTGAGAACAAGCATTAGTGGCAAGCGGAACGGGCTATAAATCCATAGACTCAGTTAATTGCAAACCCATATCAACATCCACGAAGGCGACGACGCAATTACTAGGAGGGGAAGACGCGTGGCATACAAATTACAAAGCAAAACGGAAAAATTCGTCAAGTGTTTTTTGTGCATTTTTGCGGTTGTTTTTGTTTTTTTTCTTTCTTATTTTTTCGCCCAGAGCTTAGCACGTGCCCGTAGCCCGCCTTCGGTTACAGATTTTGTTTATTCACTTTCGGTAGCCTAATTAACTAAATTGGCTTGCCTGTTGACAATGGAAACCAGAGTGCGACCTGACAGCACTTGGGAAGAGTTCAGACTTCCCAGTGCTGTTGCTCCAAAAGTGTGAAGCTTAGCAGACACACACAAAGGCCAGTTGACAGGTGAAATGGGGGCAAACAATGGAAGTTGTTTTGACAGGGCCACAATGGACCGACCGACCGGCCCAATAATGCGGACAGACAGACGACGACGGTTTAGTTGGCTTTGCCAGCCCAGCCGAGCAGGGAAGCGACTGGGAAATGTAGTAATAAATTAGGTTTTTTAATGTATCCCCATTTATTTCAACTTAAAGTGTAAAATACCAGGCAGCCAGACTTTTATTTAGTGACACTCAAACAGACATCCCCAATATGCGGCTAAAGTCACGACTCACTGACATTAATTACCCCGCTTTCCCGAAACCGAAGCTTTAGCTGATAATATGCCAGAAAATAGGAGCGTTCTGAGATTCAGAAACCTATAAGATAACACCGTTGGAATATTTAAATATTTTTGTTGAAAACGTGTACCCCTACAAACTTTAAATTTTTTAATCATTATTTAAATTAGACTTGTAGTTAATTTATGTTAAATGTCATAAATAAGTTAATAAACTCTTTAGTTGTTACTTTACTCTTTATTTGATAATTATTTATAAAAATTAAACGATTATCTTTTGTTACAATAATTTTTTTCTTTTAAATGCAAATAAAACCTTTTTTAAGCTATTGAAAAAACAAAGAAAAAACTTCAAGTTTCTTAATGGTACGCAACCTTTCTTTTATCTTTTATAATCCCTTTTATTTTCTGTAATAATTAATATAGTACAAATTATAACAAAATGTATTACATAAAGTCATTATAAACAAGACTTAAGAAAATGATGTCCAAAAATGTAAAACCAAAAATCCTAAGTTTTTTCCCTGTACTGAAATCACGTTTTGACCAATGTCCCTATAGCCATCTATGGCAATCTTTACGCTTGGCCAAGCACCGGGAACTTGGAACTGGACAGGGAACTGAGCATTGGAAACTGCGAACTCCGAGTGGTAACAAAGCTGACCGTACCATAATTCTGGGCTATGTGCAGCGCTCTGTGAAGGCATTCAAATTGCTTCCTTGTCCAGCTTGAACAACAATGGCAACCTACGTGCATAAGCCACCGAAACCTGAGATTCTTTACCCGAGTCGAACACAAAAGAGCGTCAGCATAGAATTGTGCAACCAGCGAAGCAAATGACTTGCCACTCGGCCCGAGGGTAAAACTTTGCAACAACGGAAGGGAAAGCCCACACGTACTTGGCAATAAAACAAACCAAACCAGTTGAAATATATTAATGGGGCGGGCATGAAATTGTTTTAGGTGTTCGCTGTTATGGTATGTGTGTGTTGGCATTAAACTTGGCATTAAATAACAATAACCTGGCAATAACAAAAAAGTGGTGTAGAATGAGCAGAAGGAACCCTTTCACTTTCAATCCTACACTCACTTTTTGCTTTTCTTTTTGTTTACGTTTGTGCCCCTTCATTTCGTGCCACTTTGCAGCTTTATTTCGAATTTCTCACCTCGCGTCCTGCTGCTCGGCACACACGTTGTATACGCAATGGGGCTCATGTAAGAAGAGACAAGAGACAAGAAAACAATGGCAAACACACGATATTACGTATGCGACGTGTGGGACGCTATCTGCCCAAAAAATAAGAGAAAAAGCCATGGAAATGAAAAGTACATATCTGCTTAATGTATTTAACACTCAGCGAGCACTTTTTATGTTGCCAGCCTCATTTCATTTGGCTCCTTCGGGCAATGATTTTGTTTTGTTGTTTAGGTGGAAGGCAATCAAATATCCCAAGGCCAGATCTCGTAAAAGTTTTGATTGACACGCAGTGGCCTGCAAATTAACAGCTCATTGCAATGCAGCCACAAAGTGGGTGGTGGTAGGTGTTTCTTGGCGAAATGAAGCATAAAGAAGGTTGGCCAAGAGCAACTGAAACGGAAATGAGTTCACTGCTCGTGGCGGGCTTAGCTCTTGAAAAATCACCTAATTCAAAAAGGACTATCGCCAGCGCCCTGTCCTCTGGAAAGTCTCAAGTCACTTGGCTTGGCTTGGCTTTTATCTGTAGAAGTGGGATACCAACGAGGACGAGGAGGAGTCGTCGTTGTCGAGTCGACAAACTAATTTAAAAATCCACTTGCTAAGCGTTTCCCACCTCCGAGTTCCATCAGACCATCGGCCGAAGAGGCCACTCTCTGGGGCCAGGGCTATTTATTTTTTCATTCCTTGCCTTTTATGATGATTTTGCACTGCGTGGAAATAGTAGAGCAAACATTTTAGCCCCCAAGTGTTTAAATATAAAGCGGAAATGAGCTTTACTCCAGGTCCTTAGGCTCACTCCAATGGGTTTTCTTTCTTTTTTTCCTTTTTTTGGTTGAAACGTGCCAAATGAACTGAGGTCTTTGCTAAGAACTTTTACTCGCCAGAGTGTCTATGTCTATGTATATATGGAAATGCTAATTAATGACTGCAACTTTCTTCGCCAGACACTTTTGAATTAATTGCACACCTCCACTAGTCAGTCCAATTCCCATCCGAGAATCGTGCAAAATGCCAGACACGAGCCATGTTTGGGATTCCAACGCCCAGCCACGCCCGAGCAATATTATTGAATAGATAAAGTCACATTTGCGATTGCATCGAATGTAAAAATAAAATGTATTTCTGTACTTTTGCTCGGAAAAGCAATTTATGGATTTGATTTCAATTGTTTTGTCATGTTGATTGGCAGTCGGAATTGGCAACAACTCATAGTTTGGCAGCTCTGGCAGCTCTCCTCCAGCTATCTGTTCGATGTCGATGGCAGATCATGATTGTCTCACCCATCTCGTTGCTCGATTAGTCAGCAACGAACTTTAACCTCTATACCCCGAAATCGAATGGAATCAATTGAAAACCGAATTTGGTTTCCTGGGTGTGTGTGTATGGCTATGTAATTAATCTAATTTGCAATTTGCCTGCCGGGCAGCATTTGGCTTTTGTGTGCCATTACGTCTGTGCGTGTTGACAAAAGTCAAACCCAATTCCAATCAATGGATTTTCTGCAGCTGTTCATGCATTCACTACAGTGACTTTCATTAGTTAATTGATCAAGCGTGGCGAAATTTGAAACTCTTCGGGCTTCCAACCCATTCAGATAACTTTTTCAAGCATTTATTTTCTTTACTTTTTTGTTTACTGCAATGGTTTTAGTTTGTGCCATGAAAATTCTTTTATGACAGCATAAAATCCAAACACAAATTATTTCGCACATAAAAAAGCATAGCAGCGCGAATACAAATGTCTAAAAAAAACGGCCGACGAACATAATGCGACATAGACAGCCAGAAGCCGACATAAACAGACATATCCAGGCATAAAAGGAAAAGTTTTATATATATATATAGTCTTGCACTATACTATATAGCAGGACGATTCCAGCGAGAGTGTGTGCAAACAGAGAACCAAAGTGCCCAAAGCGTTTTCACAGTCAATTTTGTATGTAAAGGCAAAGACAAGACAACGCCTGACATGTGAGTTGGGGAATGGTGATGTGGATGAGGATTCTGTCTGCTGTGAGGAGGACCAAGAGAAGAAGGGTTTGGCTTAGTGTAAATTTTTATATTTCGTTGTGCATGGCACATAAAACCTTTTGTTAGACGAGCTGCATGTGTGGGTGGGTTTGTATACATTTAGGACGGCAATGAGCATGAAAGCCATTAGTTAACTCTCACACACACATACTTACGAGTATGAACAATTTTAAAGAATCTTCTTGGCTACTAAAATCTTTAAAATGTTATGACCAAAAAGGTTTATACAGAAGAAACCAATTTGGTAAATGGGTTAATCCGTTTAATTTTTAAATCTTCTAACTGCTTTAGCTTAAACTTCATTTTTATTTATTTTTTGACATTATAATTTTACCCAGATCATGTCATGCAATTCGATTAATTTAAATTGATGCTAAAATATTACTTTTGGGAGCATTTTAAACGTTTATCCTTAACATCTGTTCATATTTTCCATGCATTAAATATTTACATTTAAATGGATGAAAGAGAAAAAAAGATATAGGAAACAATTTGTGAAAAAATAAAGCTGTCTATCCAGTGTTAACCACAAAATGTATAATAAATTAAATATCCCTTAAGGGTAAGCCATTCCCCAAAATTGATTTTCCCATTCAGTAGGCCAAAAATAAATGTGTATAAATACAAACCCGCTGTATTAACAATAATCCTGTTTGGCCAACACAAACTTTGAATAAAGTAAACAAGCTGAAGAAGGCATAAAGTAAGCCCCCGTCCAAATGTTGGTTGTTGTTGTTTTGCCCAATTTTACCTTAGCAGTGGCACAATGAAAAAAGCTACACTAAGAGAGAACGAACAAACAAACTTGTAAACAAATGAATGCGGACAAAAAGGAAACGCGAGGCGAAGGCAAATGTAATGACACTTAAGTGGCCCTGAATCTCAATCTCTTTGCAGTCGAGTGATTTCGCCATGTCGCACTTGGCAACACAGAGCCATCCACTTGGTCACCCCGTCCTCGATGACGTATGTAGACTGCTCTTTATGCCCTTTTATTTGTGTTTCCTTTTTTACGACCATCTAGGGCATCATTATCGATCTGGACAATCTTAACCACTTGAAATCTTTATTACCATGCTAATATCAAATTCATATTTAATGAGTCTTTATGTGATTTATTCGCTGGATTGGATGTTCCCAGAATTTTGTTTTCTTTGGTTTAGCAATTCATATGATTTAGCTCTCTTGGTTTGCTTTGTGTTTACTCAAGTTAATGAGATTCTGTTGTTGTTACACATTTTCCACCTTTCGTTGCGGGAATTCTCTTCATTTAAACTCGAAAATTAACCCCTTTGTGTCTATTTACCGTTTTTTTCTTTTTGACGTATTTGGCAGTCAACTAATTAAGTTTACCAGGCCAGTGAATTGTGTATGCAACGCACACAGTTTTCCCCTAATTCGTCGGAAGTCACTCGTTTTCCGGTCTAAGGATAAAAGTGCCTGCACATGACATGGCCCGACTCTGCGAACGGTGCACATTTCCAGCTGAAAGCCGGTGGGTTGATTTAATTTAGCGAACACGAGCTTAAATGAGATCAGTATATGGCTGGGGCTCAGCGTTACAGGTAGTGGATTATGGCCATAATAGCGCACAAAGGGTCTATTAAATTTACATACTTGTTGGCCATTTAATTCCATGAAGAGGGAGTTGCTTTAAAATGAATCAATGCCTTCGTGTTGGCCGGTCATAAGGTAAAAATGAATATATTTATTAATAGGTGTCCACACAGGATGATCCTGGGTGTGCCACAGGACACGGGCCACTGGCCAAATGTGAATAGAAATTGGCCAGGCCTAAAGGAAGCGAATGCTGAATGTCATTAAATACAAATTATGGTTATTAGCGGACGAAGGCCAGTCCAGGCTTGGCCAGGCCCTGACAATGATTTGACCTTCTTTTTTCGGGCAAAACGCGTCGAAAATTTAAATGACGCATTCGGGCATTATATTCATTTATAACTACTTCTTGACCAGAATGATTTGGGGGATATTCTTATTAAAATATTACCATTAAATATGCGCGAAGGCGCCACGAACTTTCCATTTTGGTCGCACCCATGACTTATTCAATGTTTACAATGTTGACAGCCGTGCCGCGTTTTCAGTTCGATTCATTTCGGTTCAGTTGGCCACGGTCAAGGAACACGCTCAAGTTATTAAACATTGATTACCTATCGATTTTATCCTTGTTTTTGTTACATTTCCGCTCCGATTTCACGCCCCTTTGTCTGCCGGGCCGAACTCGAGTGTTTGGAATTCGAAAAGTAAAAGATGGCTGGCAGCAAATGCAAATTACCTGTGAAAATGCAATTTCTCATCTTTTCACAGTTGCCGCAACGCAGTTTGACATTTAATTTTCGGTACCAAGGAAAAGGCCATCTGGAAATGCCCCTGTCAAGTTGACAGCGTGTGAAATGGAAGAAAATGGAATAAATTTGGAGGCTCTGTATACACAGACAGACAACTAAAAGGAAATATTCTGCGAAATGGGCAAATTAATCAGAGGGAAATGGGCGGAAAAGACTTTAAGGATTACAAAGAAAATGTTGGGAAAACTGCATGCAGCAGCAGAAAGTTGGAAAGGGCTCACTCAATCAAGATTGAGTTACTTGTCAGTTTTTGTTGAACAACTTACTTGTTTATTTATTTTTCGCATAACTTTTCAATAGAATGCAAGACTTGAAAAGTTTCACGTCTTCTGCACAGTCACTTGCAAAAGTTTCCTGTCAGGCAATTAGTAAATACTGATAGCTTTTGTCAGTCTCTGGCAATATTCCCGAGAAAACCGATTGGATTTATTGATTGTCATCTAAGTGGCTTGCACAAGAACTTCACCCAAACCGAAAAGGAAAATCTTGCCTTCTGCCCACAAAACGATTTGAACTATCTGGTGATTTAAGCTGCAAGCAACGTGACAATTTAGCAAAATAATCTAGTGCATAAAACAGCAATTGGCAGTTGAAAATTGCTCTTGATAACTTCCTAAGCTCACATGAACGAACTGACAACAATTGTCATCATAAGTATTCGTGGTGTTGACTTGTTGAACGTTTAATAGCGAATGCGCCTTGTGATTGATACAAATTTTATTCTATATTTGTTTTTATTATTTTTCAGATATTTCTAGCGAAATATTCTGCAGGACTGGCAAATAATTGACATCTGAGTGTATGCTACACTAAACTTGTTTGATATGTAAACCGCGGGTCCTGTAAACAATAGTGTAAACACCGATATATTGCACTCCACGATTTTCGACTATTACGGCCACATATTGACACTGACTAACCTCCTGGAGTGCAGTGGTTCTGGATGGAGACAACCTGCGGGTGCCGGGGCCCACGAGACGCACAGGAATCAACTGGAGCGACGGCATCGGCATCAGTATCGGTATTGGTATCACCATTGGCAGGGGCATCGTCAGCGGCATTGGCCACCGGTTGCCACGAGAAACCGCAGTTTCAACAACAGCAGCCACATCAACAACATGGCCATAAAGCAACAGCACCGAGCAAGCTGTAATTCATGGTTACAACTACCCAACGAACTGCTGATATTGGTAAGTAGATGAACTGACTTCTCAAAAGGCAAGGTGGGGTGTATTTACTAAATCAGTGGGTGTCTATTTATGGCAGTCAAGACTATCTTCTCTTTTTCTGCTTTAAATTTAGCTCAGAAAATGGATTTGATATTAAAGGCTTTTATTTTTAAAGCTGTTGGTAATTTAAAGAACAAAAACACCTCATGATAGAATATAATGTATCACAAAGAATAACGAATAAAAAGGCTTGTTTCCTTATTAAATATATAATATATAGTTAGCTTAAGTAAAACATGCAAAATTTATGGGTGTTATATAATTAAAAAAGTTTTTGGAAGTGTTAGTCTTATTAAGCGTAGAGTCAACTGTTAAAAATTCTTAATTTATAATTCCTGTTTTGGTAAAGTCAACAGAGACATCTTTGTAGTTACATTTATAAATTTTATAGTAAATATGACGACTATGATATGTAAATGTCACATTTGCCGGGGCTCGAGGTCTTTTTTGATTTCCATCAAGGGTTCAGTTTCTAGGTCGGGACTGGCTACCCAACTGCTATATCTTGATTTCTCTGACAACTTACACAAACAGCAATCAATCAAACAATTTGCTTGCGACTCTATTTACCCAAAGGACTTGTGAGAAATGGAATGCATGTCGCGCTCAATTAGTCAACCTGCTTGTAGAAGTTGTGCTGTGCGTTAAAAATTTAGTTGGCAACATTTCCTGTTATTATTTCCGTTGTGGCAATGTGGCACGCACGTCCTGGCTCGCCTCCGTTCACTGAGCCTCATCAGAGTATACGAAAGGGAGTAAACTTCTGCTTCCATAGAAGTAAAATAGTTGACAGTCGTAGGCACGTCCTAGTTGTGTGGCCATAGCTGTGTTGTTGCTGCAGCTGCAGTTGCACAGCAGCTGTCAGTTGCACATTTCGCCAACGGCGATGTTGAATTTGTCCTCCCAGTACTGCTTCGCCTCCAACATGTCCTCGTGAATGTTGCAATCAACTCTGACACGATGATGTCTGTGCACCAGACATTGATTATCTTGTAGTTGTCTGTTTGCCTAGCTACTGCACTTTACCGTTGGCCAAATGAGCGGCAATAAATCCAATGAATATATATCCATAAGACGGGAGACACTTTTATGTGTCTTCTCCGGCAAGTGCTCGTAAAGCTGCGTATGCTCATCGACCCATCGTCACACGTTCCATCGTAAAACAGCTAAGAAAAGTGAAAAAGCAGGGGATCTGCTAATGGCCCAACTACTTAACATTATCAGCCGGGCGAGCCATTAATTAAATTTTAAATTACTTCAAGTAATCCTCATAATAAATCAGCACCCACCCTAGGAAGAACAGATTCTTGACAAGACCACTCCATCCAGTTATCACTTAAGCTGGCTCACAGTTCTCAGCCTTTGGACAAAGCCAGCGAACACATCGAGAGGCTTTGGCCCTGTCATTTGCATTTGATTTTCAACAACGTAATTTGCAGTACTAAGGATTTTCAAAAGCCTAAAGCGAATTTAGCCGAGGTTAGTTTTTGAATGTTAAAGTTCAGGCCTGACTGCTTTTATTTGGCCATAATGGTTGGTAGGTTGGTTGGAGGACTATCCCCTCCATGTTATTAGGGAGCCATTCGCGCGCAATTATCAGAATTAAAAGTTTTTGCGGGAGCTGTCGTCGAGCAATTGCAGTTGGCAGAAATCAGCAAGCCGCAAAATTGTTTTATCTGCGTGGGCGTTGCCTTTGCGGCACTGGAAAATGGTTCGGTTTCCGGTTATGTGGCCACTGGAAATTGTTGCGAATTTCGCGTTTTAATTTAACTCATTTAGCGACCGAAAGTACGCGTCTGGCTAATTGGTGGAAACTTGATTTTACACCACAAATGATGCGGCATTGTTAGACCAACTATTTTTCATCTTTTTTTTCGCTTTCGGAAATGGTTTTTCACTTATTGTACTAATTGAAATATCCTATTACTGGCGAAAAGTAATTTCATTCTAAGCTGATTACAATGCGTTGTCGTTGTTGGGAAATTTATTTTTTGTTAGCCTTAACGTTCACTTTTTAAATTAACCAACAAAATAAGAATAAAAATGTTGCCCGAAATCTGAAAACGTCATTGCCTTGCGGCTTAATCAACTTGTTGCAATGCCCCTGGCAGCTTGCCATTCATCTCTTTGCTAACTTTTCAGAAATATGATTTGGTGCAATTTCTCCAGAGGTTTTATTTTCATTGCCCTTACTTTTAATTTCCTCTCTTGCTGGGCCAAACAAATTGAATTCCCCTTTTTTCGGGGGAGAAAGTGTAGTGCATTTATAAAACTTCACCTCCTTTTCGGGGTCACTGTGACTGTAATTTAATATTTATTTTGCTATAATGGAATTTTATGCTTAATTTGTATGCACAAGGCATGTCAGCTAAAATGTCTCTATTGTTTTTCATTAAATATACATTAAATATTAAGGCTTGGTCAATAAAAGTAAAGCACTTTGCTGATATTCGAGACGTTGAATTTTATTTAGAAACGTATTTACTTACAGGTTTGTTTGCCTACAAAAACGGATATTAAAGTGACCAATCAAATTAGAATATGTAAATAACTTTTCACTGATATATTGAGATAGCATTTAAAGTGATATTGCTTCTGTAGAAAGAATAAAAAGAATAAAAGCATTTAAAATGAGCCATTAGTAGGATATGAACGTGTAAAAATAACTTGTAAGTGCATATATATATCTGTATATGACTCAGAGAAGTATATTTAAACTTTTTTACGCCTTTTGACATTTTAATTTTTTCGTTAAGAACTCTGCTAACTTTTTAATGCTGCGGTAATTAAATTTAATTTGCTTCAAAGCGCCACCTCTGAGCTCCTTCTCACTTTATATTTTGCTCTTTATGTCATCGTCAACTAGGCGTATGCGTAATGCGACAAAAAAAGCAGCATTGCAGCAGCAAGCTGAAGTTTCAAATACTCTTTAAAAAAATCAGATAAAAACTTGGAAAAATAATGAAATTATTTCAAATTTTATTTTATAACATAAACAATCTTGTGACAAGTTTGAATTACAAACCTGCTGCTGTTTTTTTATTCAATTTTAACGGCAAATCATTATGCAAGTGTATTTGCGTGGGTGAAAAAGCTTTCACAACTCGGTTTAAATGCCAATTATTTATTACGCTCGGCAATTTAATGTTGCCGAATTTCAGCGTGCAACTCAATTTGGGCATTTCTCCTTATTAGCTGCCACAAAGCAAATTTCGGCATGCAAATTTTGTGCGCCAAGAAAATGCCATCAACTGCTGTCAAAATTTTACGGGGGTTCGAGGAAAACCTTCTCCCTGCCTCAAAACCTCCGGCGAAAATGCTTTTAAACTTCGCAACTGGCAACAATTTTCACTGCCAAGCCTCCTCTTTGGCCTTTGCATTTTGTTTGTCATGTGAGTAATTTATGCGGCCCTCGTGCACGCACTTCTCGTTCCGGATTGGCAATATTGCGGAATATCCCCTGGCTGGCTACTACTTTGCCAAATGTTGGGCATATTTTGATTAACCTGACGTTTGCCTTCAAAAGGTTAGCTAGTCGCACTTAGTGTGCACTCATAACAAAGTGCTACCTTGAACTTAGCCCGTAATCAATGATTTGCCAAGTATAATTTACAAATCGATATGAGGTTATATACTGTCGGTTGATTGACAACTTTGAGTTTGAACAGGTTCCCATGGATCTGGACTTTTGTTATAGGTACCTTTTTTGCCAAGTGCCCTTCAGTTCTGCATTATTAAAATCACCTTACAAAATATTGAACTGACCAAAAACAGGTGTTCTTTAGCACATGGTTTAACTTGCCAAAAGTTCACACAATTTGAAGCAATGTGTGTTTCCACCCAAAAAGGTGGATTAGTCTTAAGGCGAATGTATATTTTAATCGATTGGTTGCGTGCTGTGAATATTTCATGCCCGGCAATTACCCCGAAAATCGACCCACGGGAGGCTTTTGAATTTGGTGGCTCTTTTGCCAGTTATTTTGGTATTTGGGTGCGTGCCTGGCAATCGCCGTTGAAGCCATTAAAGTCAAAAATAATTTCAATTATCGATTAGCACCCAAATCGTGCGCGAATATTTAATGCGTCAATGAGCTCGTGTTTATGGGAGTCGATTGCTTGTTTAGCTGATTTTGTAGTTTATCGAGCATTATGTCCGACAATATCAGCCATTTCAATGAACATCTCTTCATTCAGACTCTCAATAATGGAAATGTGCTGTCAATGCCGATTCGCATGCCAATTCATTCATAGATTTCACCAAACAGACTCACATACACAAATACACATTGCTATTATAAACGACCGCAATTAATTACGGCAATTAAATTGCAATGTGCAACTGCAGCTGAATACGAAGTGGGAAAGAAATGTTATGGCTACTTCCTCGCCAATTCAGAGAAATTCCCCCTTATGGCGGCATTATGTATCCGCAAGTATTTAATTTTCCATTATTGGCGCAGGTCAGCATCGGATGAGACTTGAAGGTTGGGGCTTATGTTGTCTTACAAAACAATTAAGCAAATACGCCAACGGGCGTTATGGTTTATCCTTTTTTTTTTCATTTTTTTTTTGTTATTGTTTTTGGTCCTCCCACAGCACATCCTTCCTCTCATCTTACTTTTGCCTCTAATTGCCCTATTTTTATATTTATGGTTTTGGGCGATTTCATATTTTGTTCTTAGCTTTTCATTTTACTTGTAGCGCGCATTAAAGACTAATGAAAAGAAAAATGTTAAAGTGTTAAAATACATGACCAAAAAGGCACCAAATTTTCGATATATATATTTTTTTGTAGTTAAGTCACCACTTAATTTTTTTTAAAATTTGTCCCTTTAAGACTTAAATTAACTATAGAACTTCACTAAATTTCAATTAATATTCCCTAAGTTCCCGTTTATAATTATGTAATTTTTAAGTGAAGCTGTTTTCACGTTTTTCCTTGTTTTCAAAATAAAAGTAATGCCTTTTAGTCATGTCTAGTACACGCACATTAGTATTTCATTTGGGTTTCCTTGTTTAACGACCACTTCATTCACTTTTAGGCTATTTATAGACCAGACTTTTTATAAATTAATTAGGCACGCGAGGCAGCCAGGTTGTGGTAGCAATTAGTAAGCGTTTCCTTTTGTTCCAATGTCGGTTGCAGATGGTGAACACAGATACACACCCATCGCAACAGTACCGCCATGAATGAGACAGAGTGCGAAGATCTCATCAAATCTGTGAAATGGACGGAACCAGCCAATCTGATCTCCCTGGCCGTACTCGAGTTCATCAACGTTCTGGTCATCGGTGGCAACTGCCTTGTGATTGCCGCCGTCTTCTGTTCGAATAAGTTGCGCAGCGTAACGAACTTTTTTATCGTTAACCTGGCTGTGGCTGACCTTCTGGTGGGTTTGGCGGTGCTACCCTTCTCAGCCACCTGGGAGGTCTTTAAGGTAAGTCTATAAATTTGCAACTTTGTTGGATTTATAAAAAGGTTATTTTTAATTGAAATTTGATTTAAAATGACCACCTCATATACACCATTTTTTTTAATATACCTAATGAAAAACCTATCTTAATCTTATCTTATCAAAATAACTATCGTAATTAGTCAAAAATTCTTTCATATTGATCCAGTAGATATACTGAGATATTAGTTTATTAATTTTGTATATCATTTAATGCAAATCCAAAACAAATATTAACTATAGTGAATTAAAAGCCTACTTCCTCAATAAAATCCCATTTTTTACCGCTTCAGGTTTGGATTTTCGGGGATCTCTGGTGCCGCATTTGGCTGGCCGTCGATGTTTGGATGTGCACGGCATCGATCTTGAATCTGTGTGCCATATCTCTGGATCGCTATGTGGCGGTCACGCGACCCGTCACCTACCCAAGCATTATGTCCACGAAGAAGGCCAAGTCCTTAATCGCTGGCATTTGGGTACTCTCATTTTTTATTTGCTTTCCGCCGTTAGTCGGCTGGAAGGATCAAAAGGTAAGTTTCAAACAGTAGGTGACCCACAAGGTTGACCCATTGCGATAAATTAACGAAGGAAGCGCGGTTTGTCTCTGCCAGCGATGAAACCCGAAAAAGGCCGACAAAATTGAAAGTCGGTAAACTGTTTTTAGCACGCTCAAGTCTCGTAAAGAACAACAGCCAAGCGACTGCCAAAAGTCTTGTTTTTTCCTGTTGTTGTTTGGGGCTCCCAAAAACTGAGGGCCATTCTGTCATTGACACCATTTTGGGTCCGCTTGGAACTGGTGGTTGTGTGTGGTTGCTCAACCACAACGACAATGGCAACGACACTTTAGCTCGTGCCAAAGACTGCAATCCGGCTCATTTGTGCCAAAATTACCGTAAAACAAGACACAAGCTTCGTCCTTTTTCGACAGGGGGTCCTGTTTCTAATTTTCTACTCCGCCTTCTAACATTCTGAGCATTATTCTTACGCAATGACAATGGTAATGATGTGTTACACATGCCGCAACAACAATGTTAACAATTTATGGGCACCCCTGTCAGTGGGTAATCAGATCAGTTGAGATACATGACTACTGGCCCTTTGGCCCAGCGCCAGTTTATGGCTCTTTGGGTCGTTATTATTGTGCCCCGCCAGACATATCAATCTCGTTTGCCTCAAGGTGCCGATGAAGATATGATGGCTTCCTCCGTAATGACACCCGCATAGCTGCACACGCGAAAATGTATCTATCGAAGGACACTCACTCATCCTTCTCCATATTCCGCATTCGACTCAATTCAATTCGATTCAATAGAGAACTGCAGCGGCTGAGTGCAGTTGAATGGGCCACGTTTGAATGGATGGCATTCAGCTGGTTGCCATATTGAAACCCGGTTATCGAGTCGAGGCTGTTGGCATCGATTATTATTACGCCGCTCCACTCCGTTCGATTTCAGCCAGGATGCCAGGATGGGCTTTGGGTAATATCGTGTTGGGCCAACATGCCTCACATACAGCTCGCGGTATTTATTTCGTCAGGCTGTTGGCTTTTTGTTAACGCCACCTTTTCGTCCGGGTACGGGTAATATTTATGCGCAACACGTCGGCGAATATCTCTGGCAATATAAACCGCTTTAAGTTGCATTTTTATTGGCTTCTTAGCGCAGTGAAGAGGGTGCCAGGACGAGGCTGGAATTTTAATGGGCTCCTCTGAATATCAAGTGACATCTCATGATCCTATGTCTGACTCTCTATCTTTCTATCCCATTTCAGGCGGTCATACAGCCGACCTATCCAAAGGGAAACCATACGCTTTACTACACCACCACGATGTCAAGCTCGGAGGATGGTCAACTAGGCTTAGATAGCATTAAGGAACACGATGAGGCATCAGTGCCTCCGCCACCACATATGGGCAATGGCAACGCCTACAATCCCTACGATCCCGATTTCGCCCCCATCGATGGATCGGCGGAGATTCGAATAGCGGCAATTGGCTCGACCAGTACAACAACAACAATAAGGACGACAACAAGTTCTAGTACAACGGAAACTGAAATGGATCTTGATCTGTTGAACTTGCCACCGCAGAACAGACCTCAGACCATTTCCGGCAGCTGCCCATGGAAGTGTGAACTAACCAACGATCGAGGGTATGTCCTGTACTCCGCCCTGGGATCCTTCTACATACCCATGTTCGTAATGCTCTTCTTCTACTGGCGCATCTATCGAGCGGCAGTAAGGACCACCCGGGCCATCAATCAGGGCTTCAAGACCACCAAGGGTAAGTCACATCCGTAGCTAACTGACCCAATAACCACCAACATACCAACTCATTTGGACACGATTTGTTTGATCCTTGTCACCCACCAATTTGTCCTAACGTGTGCGTAGCTAACAGTTTGGTTTTGATACTCATCTCTCTTTCTATATATTTACATATATATATATATTTGTTCGATTTACCAAATAAGTAACGTAATCACGTAGCTAGTTCATTTTATTCAAGCTTTAATATCGATTGCTAAACAAGTTTCAAATCTCTCAACGTGTAGTCAATAGTGTGACGTCCCGTTTGTCCCGTTTTTTTATTTTTATTTTTGCGTTAGCTTAACGAAAAGTGTACAGATTTACACAAAGCATTCCACGACAACCCTCAAGTCACCCAGTTGACCCCTGTCCTCGTCCCTGCCAGAAAACGCCTGAACCCTGTGAAAGCATAAATTGTCGGCGAAGTAAATAAGAACTTACTGGGAATGTTCGTGTTTTGGTGCTCAGAAAATATGAGGAACTGTATAAATCGACGGCGTAAAAAGCGGAAAAAAATGAAAAAAACAAAATTGACAACTAAATTTACATTCATAAATAACTACTCGCACACATCCAACACACATGTATACATACAATTATTGTCGGCATTTTGTTTTTGTGTTTCGCACATAAAAAAACATGATAAATAACCTGGAAATGAGTAAATCTATAAATATATATATACATATGCATATACACTTAGTTAAAGCCCAGGCATTACAAAGATAACCCTTTACAACCAAATGCAAATAGAGCTCTGATTTTTATATGTTACGACCAGAGAAAGAACTTAAAATCCCAATAAAAAACCAAACAAAAACTCTGTAAAATACGGATTAAATCTAAAGTCCCTGTAATTTAAATCCCTTTAACATAATTCAAATGAATGTCATAATAAATTAGCATCGGAAAGCCCTAATTAACTCATAAATATTAATAAGCCTAGTGTACCCATCTAAGTGAACAAATACAGATGTGTGATTAACAAACACTTCATATCCAAAGTTAAAATTGTGAATAACCACCTGCTATGACCCTGAATTTCCCCAATCGAATTTCCAAAAATACAAATCCTTCCTCTCCTTTAAGAATTCAATCATCCCCTAAGACCCGGAATCAACATCCGTATTCATTTTAAATTATCACAGCATTATATCAATCACATGCTCAAAGGAGAAGTCACGCATCATAATTAGCATTATATTCCGTGATGGGCAAAACATAGAAAAAATCGATGATGGAGGCTGAGGGAGCACATCAAACAAATCGGCTTAGATAAAAAGGACGACGGGATTAAATGAGAGTCGAGATTCAGCCATTAGAGGCATCCAGAAAATGGCAGACATAAAAGCGAACCATCGTCTAAGACAAAACAAAAAATAAGATAGGAATATGACTTCCCTGTTACATTCTGTTTTGCTGTTTGTGCAAAATTTTCTATTTTCTTAGGTATATGTCATTTTAGGCCTCAGTGGTCTCCAGAGGCGATAATCCCTATGGAACAGAGATTCCTTTTGAAGTTGCGGGACCACATTAAACTGGCATTGAATGTTTATTTTAATATGTGCCACATTACTCGGCCAGGGCCACAGCGCACTTTCTTCCGCGTGATCAGCTCATTGGGCACACTTCTCGGCTATATTCCATCATAAATTTACATATATATATATATCCATAGCAAGAGCCACGCATTCGTTGATAATCTGCAGTAACTAAAGCCAATCGGGTGACCGACTGACTTTAGCGAGAAAATCAATAGTTAACCCCCTCGGCTAATATATTAGCCATATAAATCCTGCTGTCTGCCGCCCGCTGGGATGTATGCTACTAAAATTGCATTTTAAAAGTGATTGCATACTTTGGGCACTGACTGCCGCCATATTGGAGTTAAGTCGATTTGAAAAACGGAAGTGGCAAGTGCATTTCGGGGCTTGCAGCTTAAGTCCAATGTTGCCGTCTACATTCCGCACCCGTTGCCTTGGATGTTGTTTTTGTTTTCGTTTTCCCACTACCATGTCGTTAGTTGGCGCCATTTTGAGCACAAAGCTCAGATTTGCCAGAAGCAGCAGCAGCGGCGAGCAAACACCCATCCATCCACCGCCACATACCACCCACTTTCTCACCAACACTGGCGAGAATCAGCGTGTGGCAGCCTTGAAATATGCTTTGTCTCCTGGCTAACAAACACACTTATACACTCGGAGACAGCTGAGGAGAGGTGTTTACCAACACACCCACACAAGGGGCGGATCCTTATAGTTTTCCTCAGAAACAGTTTTGTTCAAAATAAAAGTATTCAAGTAAATGATAATTGTCATTCATTTTTTTTTTTTACTATTTTTATACATTTTGTATTTTTACTGAAAAGTGAATCCTTAAGTTTAACTTTAAAATGTTCGACCTAATAGCGAGACCAATAACACTATTGGTTATTTTCTTAGAAACATCTTTCTTTTTGAGTGCATTTCTATATTTTTCCCAGTGTGATTATTTTGAACACAGACCATATACATGAGCAACTTGCCTGTGCGTGCAAAAAAGTCTGAAATCGCTTCGTGACACAATGCTGGTGGTGCTGATGCCTTTTGCCCGGGGTTCCCTTTATTTTTTGGAGGTAGGTCTACCAACCAACCCACGCGCCTTTTCAGTGGCTTTTGAAGGTAATCAAGTTTCAAGTTCAAAACTTGCCTTGGTTCATGGCGCCACCCGTCGACCACCAAAAAATGAAGGAAGGGGCAGCACTGTTATTGTTAGGCTTTAGAAATTTCAGAAGTGTGACCCTGGCCCTGTGTGTCAAGAACAGAACAGAACGGAACGGAAAGGATTCATGCAACTTTTAGTGCGAGCTGCCCCTGGCAGCCAGGCTTGAGTTGAGACCTGGACCTTGACTGCAACCACTTGTCTCCTGTCCCAGCCAGGCCATCGTCCAAAGGTCAAAAGCTGGCGACAACTACACATGCATGCATGTCCGCGAGCAACTGGCGGCGGAGCAAATCAATTCTGGCTAATTACCCAGCGACATTCAGAACTGTTTAATTATTATTAAATGCCATTCAATTAAAAGCCACACACAGCGGCCACAAAAATGTGGCGAGTGAATTGTAAATGCCAAATTAATGGACGAAAAATAACACCCAGACAGGGTTCTTTTCAATGGAATGGAAAGCATAAAGGCTGCCCCATCATTTCATTTCAGTGTGCATTTATGTGCAGGGATTATCCTTAGTGGAAAACAAAAGTTATACATTTATTTAAATCAACAACGCCGCAGGATGCGAAACATCCCGAGGCATAGGGAAAAGTAAGGCTTTCGCCGGGATTGCGCCTTCATATCTTGGCATATTTACATACATTAGGATATTTTTTCGTTATATAAATGTATATTTGTATACAAATTGTTTGTTTAACTTTCATTTTTTCTTCGGGCGGCGAAAGAAAATCAATAGTGTATCCTTTTTTTATTTACTGTATCCTGCATATGCTGGGCTCCTTGTTTGTACACATTTTCCTTTCGCTCACTTTCGTTTATTCATAGGCGAACCATATTTGTTCTCAATAGGTTTAATATGGTTTATGCAAATGAAGATGTGGCATGTTTCGCTTTAAATTAAGATGACTCCGTATGATACTCTGTGTTGACTTAACATGGATACATAACTGTGTCGCCGTCAATATTTATTCTGTTCACAACTCTGAAAAGATACCCGTCTGTGTTGTTACAATAACCAATAAATATGGGACGGGTCTATTTGAGTTAATTACTTAAGCCAATTGTAGAAAATATGGCTAAAATCGATTGGGACAATTCATTTAAGTATCCCCAGCTGACGTCTTTTGTTTCCCATCGAGACGGTATTGTTCTTAATTTTTCCACGGAGTACATTTAGCATTTCAATTCCATTTCCAGCCCTCCCCTCAAACCCTTCCGCACAATCCCACATAGAATAATAAATAAAATTAGGCCAATAAAGCCATTGCTCAGCGGGTGAAAAGCAGCTCGAACGATGAAGCAAAAAAAAGGCATTACAAATAGAACCCCAAATAAATTAACCAACTTATTTATAACAATTAATTAGCAAACAACATATTTTGCATTTCTAAATTATATGATCAATATCCATGAAACCCAAGTCCCCTGTTTAAGATATGCCTGGTCCTAGTTTTAGTCAACCGAAAATTAAAAAATTAAAAAAAAACAAGGAATATTTGATAAATCCCAATATCTGTACGTTTTTTCTTGTACTAGATTTTTATATATAATGGAATGAGCCCTTTTCTCTCTATAAATAATATGTTTGTATTTACAAAAGTAGAGCAGCATTTTTTAATACTCAATTACTCGTAAGTTTATTCCACCATTAAACCTATCTCAATGTAACATTTTTGTAGTTAGTTAACCGCTCTCTGTGAATTGTCAGTCAACAAAGTTTTTACCTTACTCAAGGGCAAACGTATCTTGCATCTACTTAAACGAATGTATCTAACTCAATCACCTAAATACAGCAGCCAACCGCAGCCACAGATCGTCCATTTAACCACATGTCCATGTACTATACAAGCTGAATGTCTGACATCCATGTAATCCACATTCACACAAGTACACATACCACCCAAAGAAACCACAAAACCACCGAAATTAATCCATGAGAGGTCACCGCGAAGCAAACTCCGCCAAATTGCTCCCACTCACTAATTGCAGGCAGTCCCCGGGAGTCGGGCAACAATCGGGTGGATGAGTCCCAGCTGATATTGCGCATCCATCGAGGACGACCTTGCTCCACGCCCCAGCGTACCCCACTCTCAGTGCATTCCATGTCCTCGACCCTCAGCGTGAATAGCAATGGAGGCGGTGGCGGAGGTGGAGCAGGTGGAGCCATGGGTTTGGGTGCCTCGGCCGAGGATCATCTTCAAGGCGGTAACCCCAAGCGAGCCTCTTCAATGCGTGTTTGCCGTCAGCGGCACGAGAAGGTGGCCATCAAGGTGTCCTTCCCGTCCTCCGAGAATGTCCTTGATGCGGGACAACAACCACCGCCTTCGCCCCACTATGCGGTAATCAGCAACGCCAACGGACGACGTGCCTCCTTCAAGACGAGCCTCTTTGACATTGGTGAGACCACCTTCAATCTGGATGCAGCTGCTCCAGCCGGTGACCTGGAAAGTGGACTATCAACCACATCACTATCGGCCAAGAAAAGGGCTGGAAAAAGGAGTGCCAAGTTCCAAGTGAAACGCTTCCGCATGGAAACCAAGGCGGCCAAGACCCTGGCCATCATTGTGGGAGGGTTCATCGTGTGCTGGTTGCCATTTTTTACGATGTATCTTATAAGGGCTTTCTGTGACCACTGCATCCAGCCGACGGTCTTCTCGGTGCTCTTCTGGCTGGGTTATTGCAACTCGGCCATCAACCCGATGATTTATGCCCTCTTCTCGAATGAGTTCCGAATCGCCTTCAAGAGGATCGTCTGCCGGTGTGTGTGCACCCGCAGTGGCTTCCGGGCGTCGGAGAATTTCCAGATGATAGCTGCGCGAGCCTTGATGGCACCAGCGACATTCCATAAGACCATATCCGGATGCTCGGACGATGGTGACGGGGTGGACTTTAGCTGACTAATCGGCAGTTACGAGCAGAGTCCGTTGCAGCGTAGCTCGTCGCTGCCGCAGGAGGCGGAGTGCTCGGGTTCTGTGTCCGGATCGGGACGGAGGATCCGTCGTGGTGGATTCTGCAAGGGAAGAGTCCTCTAAGAGCAGGAAGACAATGCATTTTGCTTTTTTGATACTTTTGTAAGCACCGCCAGACGCAGACGCATCCCATTTCTCAAAACTGTCAGTATTCGCATTGAACGACGTTGTAACTGTATGGCAATAATTTTCATGTATTTACCTAGACCTAAGGCTATGTTAAACTATATATATATATATATGTATTACTCTACTTACCATATGAGATATGATACAGATACATCACTATGAGATACACCTGTTAGACGTAAGCAGCCCATTGTTTTCAGTTTCGTTGTGTACATGTGTTAGCCGCTGAGGAAAACTCACACGCATTAGTTATCCAGATATATATATATATAGGTATATTGAATGTATATGTATGTGTGTGTATAGCAGCTGTGTAAGTCGGCTGCATTTTCAATAAAAGTAAAAAACGAACAAATCGAAAATCAATCAGAGAGTAAGCACAAAAGATAAAAACAAGTGCCGACCACGAAGACAGAAATTGGCAAATACCAACGGACAACTTGCGGGTATTGACAGAAGGCCAACATTCCGTGACATGAAACAAGTATCATAGACGTGGCTAACTTAACCGACGATCTAATACCCTTTCACTTTTATTATTTTGATTTATTAAGCAGGTCTTGATGAATACGAACTAGCCGCTATCCTTAAGATGAGAAATTTATATTTATTAGGAAGAAAAACATATTTTCTGACTTTATCTCTCTCTCTCTCTCTCGCAGATTTATCAAAATAAACTTTAAAGGAATCAATAGATAAAGTACACATAAATGTACTTTTTTCTTGTAAGAAAGATCTTAAGAAGACGATTTTTCACCGAATCTTTCTGACTTATCCTGATACAAAAACAAAGTAATACCCAACCTTCTCAGTTACCAAATTAATTATCCCTAGGAGAGACATAAGACTTCAGGCAGTCAAGCTAGCAACTCTTATAGCCGGATACTTTATTGTTAGATTTTCGGATCCCACTCTAATAGCAATACAATTGAATTGGACTTTCTCGGTTACTCCCACGCAAGTTGGCTGCCCATTCAAATATCCATAAACTCGAAGCAGACTTAAAGAGCGTTTTTCCTTGACAATAAGCCAGCTCTTAGTGCTTACTGCCAGAGAAGCAACAGGGCCTGTAATGGCTCGAGTAAAATAATGCATTATTGTGCCGATTATTCATTACTCGTCGCGGGTCGAGTAATGAAAATGTATTCAGCAGTTAAACGTGCGTATGAGTAATAAATGCAAAACGAGCACAGGCAGCCAACATATGCGCAGGATGAGCGAGCGAGAAAGCGAGGATTATGCAAATGGTTGTGTTAATGAAATAAGGTTCGCTTTGAAGGCGGCTTAAAGGCGACTACATTCCTTGAAAAGCCGAGAGAGGGGAAGTTGGTTGGGAGAGGGGTAAACATCGAAACGAGGACTACGACAACGTCGAGTGCTTGTCGCGTTTATGGCGCAACATTTGCATAATTACGCGTTTAATTTGCTAAAGTGCAAGCTGGCAGGCAGGCTGGCAAGCTGGCTCTTTTCCAGTGGCCCAAAAGCCGTGAAGTAGGCAACGAATTTCGAGTGCGTGCACCAGGGCGTATAAGCGATATTCGATAGAGAGAGAGGGAGTGAAACAAGCAATATACAACACCACCGAAATGTAATACTCTGTGTACTGATGTTCTTACTCTTCTTCTTCCTCCTCCTCCTTTGACCAGGTTCCAAGGGCATCGGTTCGCGCTTCGAGGAGCAACGTCTGACACTTCGCATCCATCGTGGCAGAGGCTCCAATCAACAAGATTCCATGCACAGCAATGGGAGCACCCAGAGCACAACCACAACTCTGGGCACTCCTTCTCCGGAAAGACTATCAAAGTACGCCACTCGAAGGATGCACCACCACGACAAGATCAAGATCTCGGTTTCCTATCCATCTAGTGAGAACATTAATGAGCTGGCCGGGCATGGGGATACGGGTCACGAGCGACGTCCATCGGGAAATGCTTTGTTCGCTGTTCACTACAATGGCACCAATGGCCGGGAGTCTACGGAGTCGCAGCTCTACAGACAGCAACAGCAGCACGGCGGAGCCAATACCTGTTACCTGCAGGTGGGCAAGGGTTTGCCGGAGTTGGCCAGAAGGCAAAGCAACACCAGCGAGGCCGGAGGATCTGGACCCTCTCGTCCAGCCAATAAAAAAATGGGCAGGCGTAACATTAAGGCCCAAGTGAAGCGCTTTCGCATGGAGACTAAGGCGGCCAAGACACTGGCCATCATAGTCGGCATGTTCATCTTCTGCTGGTGTCCCTTCTTTACCATGTACATTATTAGGCCGTTCTGCCAGGACTGCGTAGATCCGCTGCTCTTCTCCGTGCTTTTCTGGTTGGGATATTGCAACTCGGCCGTGAATCCGATGATCTACGCCTTGTTCTCCAAGGACTTCCGTTTCGCCTTCAAGCGGATCATCTGCCGGTGCTTCTGTTCTCGGCAGTCCGTCTCACTGAAGAGTTCCCGTCGTGGATCCGACATGTCGGCCATTCGCATCCGGGCCCGGACGCCCAGCATCACGCCCAGTGCAGCGGCTCACAGTTTTGGGGACGAGAGTGACCTACACCACTCCGAGATGAGCAACGATCCCAGGTGACGATCGTTTGGGCCCAGCTCAAGCTCACAAAGCAGCTTGGGTGGGTTGCGTAAGACGAGTCTTAAGGTACCCGTCTATGAGATTTGCCATCCGCTGGTCATGGAGACGGCCTGTTACTCCTATGTGGAGGCCACCAGCGAAGGAACTGCCTCCTGCTCCGTAGTCGGAGGCAGCGGTGGCGGTGGCAGTGGTAAGAGGACACAGTTGTAGCCACGGGAGCTAATGGCGCTGCGCGGAACAGGGATCGGGGGCGATTCCATTACCGGGGCAGCGACCAAGACGCGTGGTTCGCATCGAGTATAGCGATGCCAGGGTCTAGAATTTCAGAAGCTGAGGTAGCTACACTGAGGAAATATGTAACAACACATACTCTAAGACTAAATTTCTTTTTAAAATTGAAGAATAATAATTTTTGCTGAATTAAATTTTTTTTAAGTTTTCACAAACTATCTCAACTAGAATCAGTAAACAGTAATAAAGAAGCCAAAAAGAGTATCTCAGAACAACTTTTAAAATAATTTAATTGATTAAAGAAATTTTCTTTATCTTAACTGAAAAATGTATTCTCCCAAATTTCCTAAAAGGACTTTTCCTTAGTGTAGAACTCAGCCAAATGAAAGCTAAACTGGCAGCTTAACTGGCAACTGTAGCAATCCTTTGACAGAAAAGGAGGAAGGAAGTAGGATGGGAAGCCACCGCTCCAAATGCGGATTTTGCCTTGCTTTGAGCAAGAGCCTCTGTAAGCCAACCATTGTACATTGTACATAGACACCAGGTGAAGCCTGCATCGATTTATATTGTAGCTAAGAATGGCCATATGGCGAGGAGTTGTGTATATAAAGTCTAGCTAGGATATCACTGGCACTTGAGAGTTGTACCTTTTAACTTCCGTATGAATATTGATATCTGGTTGTTAACAAACTAACTAAGCAGAAACCAAAAATTGTTGCTAAACGCAAATAAAACATTACCCAGTGCTAAAACCAATTCGTAACTAGTAAAGTGTTGTTAATGTTGTACTCTCGAACCCAAAAACATATTATCCAGAGATGCAAATATCTATATATCTGTGTCCCGAATACATGTTAAATGCAATAAACGAAATCCCCTCTGCCTACCAACCTAATGTACGCATAATGACAAATGCAAATACTATACCAATATACGATCCTCAAGTTAAACGTTTTTGTGTGCTACAAATAAAGGAAGTTTCATTTATTCGGCAACTTAAACTGCGAGAGTGTCTTTGAGTTTTCCTGGGCTTTATGGAAAAGAGTTGAGCTGGGGCTAAATGGACAAGCATGGTTTTAATTAAGCGGAAGTACTTGGAACGCGGCGCTACAAAGTCGCCCCAAAAAACACAGAGGGGCAGCAAAAGGTGAGTGTGATAAAAGAGTTGCAGCATAAAGAAATTGCCGAGCAGCTGGCAGCTACAAAGGCCAAATTAAAAGCTAGAATGCCCCAGGCACTTCCGCTAACTGAATTAAAGGCTAAAGTGGGTAAGGTACAGTACGGAACACAACAGAATGAGTCCTGAATTTAAGTGTAGATACCAAGAACACATTCTCTTTTGATTGCTTCCCTCATGCGGCCACATAAACTAGACAACATCAAATGAGTCGGCCCACTAATTTATGCCCAGAAAATGAAGATTCTCACTAACTAAGCAACTTTTGCGTTGGGGCCCCGGGAAATCCAATTTATTTGCTTCACTTTCCGCAAAACAAGAAAGTGTTTTATTTGATGGAAATCAATTGATAAAACGCATTAACTTGGAGCTAAAGTTTCCGATCCCATTCCCTTTCCTTGTTGGCCACCCTATAAAACTTGGCTAAGGAGTATGCCTACCCATCACGGGCAGATAAAGTCGACTATTACCAAAGGCACATTCAAAGTTTGGCTATTAACCTTAACAAGATGTACCGAGATCTTGGTAGAGATTCATTTTCCAGGCTTAATTAATCAAAATGAATTTAATTTTCGATAGCTTTTACCTGGGTTTTGTTTCGGTGAAAGGGGGCCAAGGAAAAACAATTTTAGCATTCACCCCGGAATTCAGGCAATTCGCCAAAGTTTACCATGAAATATACATGTAGACATGGCAAATTTGCATAAATATGGCAAAAAGTTAAGGGCCCCAGAAGCAAGGTAGTTGATAATTGGGCTAGCAAGTGGTAGAACAAACTGGGTAGACGGCATAAATTACAAAAGTTTCTGATTTCATTATATAAACCCACACATAAACACGAGACAAATAAACAGTTCGGACTACTTTAAATACTGACCCTCTTCTGCTATCCTCTTCGTTTTTCTACAGACTTTAAAGGCATTCAACAATGGCCAGGTTCACACAGATTTAATCAAACGGCACTGAAACGTGGTCCAAATGGTCAGACTGTCTGAGTGCTTTTGGCTTTGGATCTTTGTTTGCACTCCGAGGTGCAGATAGATGGACACGCCGGCCAGCGGATACAGAAGCTAACGGTGCTGAAGGCAGGCAAATTCCTAACGCTCAACGGCAATCGATAGAGCAAACATTCCCCAATCCCAGAAACCCAGAAAAACATCCGCTGGGCAAAGTGGAGGTGGCACTTTAAAGGAATGGCCAGAGCACACGAGTCAAGAGATCTCAGGGCTTTAATCGATTTGATTGTGTTGACTGATTTTAAAAGGGGGCGATAAAAATCAGTTCATGACCTAATATTGTGAAGTTTTATTCGAATTAAAACTTTTTATAAGATATTATATGAGATCTTAAAACAATAATAATGAGTCATCCAATTTTTGTAATTAAAATAAAGCTCATAAAAGTCAATATGTTTTGTTTTCTAATAATAATTTTCTATAATATTGCAATCAATTTACTTTAACCCTGGAAAATGGTTATATAATATCTTTAATACTCCAAACTTAATGTTAAATACTATTAGAGTTTAAACTGTAAAAACCTCAATAGTTTCTTAACAGCATGTGGGCTTTAGATAAATTTTGTTTTCCTTTGAGCTTGCAAAGTTTTTCCTGCCCCTGAGGCAACTTCGATTTTGCATCCAACCACTGACGACAACAAAAAGCAGTCAGAAGCAAAAACAAATAAGTCAGCTTGCAAAACTATAAAGCCGATTGACAAATGGAGCGGAAATAAAAGTGTAAGTTCGAGTGTTTCTCAAAGATCACAGAAAAAGAGAGAGACACACACATAGACACAGAGACATGGCCAACAAACCAGTTGTTGGCAAGGAATGGGAATGAGAATGCGGAAAATGGGAAGGCAGCTTAGCGAGCTGCAAACTCAGCGAACTGTTTACACACTCTTACGGGCCAAAAGTTTCCCATTTGGCCAGTTCAGGGGAAATGTATCGAACATTGTTATCTGGTTCTGGGACTTTAAGCTGCTGGATGGTTGGGCTATTCTAGCCTTGTTAAGTGAGAAAGTTTGACAAGTTGTTAGTTAACATTTTACGATAACTCGAAAAAGTTCAGAATCGCTGAAAGCATCTATTAAATTCCCGCACAGCATCATTAATGCATAAATACATTTTTGGATGATTTCAAAAAAAACAATTCTCAAACTCGTTTAAATCAGCTAAAAACCTTTCGATTAACTTCCTTTTCCTACTAAATACACAACAACGGCACACACTTAATTGAGGCTACCCAAGCAAACCGAGTGCTGACAATTTGCGCCAAGCGTTAATTCCATTAATTTACGCCTAATTGTTATGGCCGCCTGAAGTGCAATCAACGGACAGGCCCACCGGGCAAGTATTTTGTTCCCAAAAAAAATTTATATATATATACATGTAGGTGTATAATACCCAGCACGCACAAAAGCCGAAAACAATTTTTGCAACCCACAGACAGTCAGAGGACACAGGACCCTTGGGGAAAAAGTCCGGCGGTGACGCGTTTAACGAACAAGCCAGCAAGTCCTGCCATCCGCAGGACCCTCGTGCGGTTTCCAGGCTGTCAGCCAAAGTGCCACCTGCCACTGGCCAGGTGATCGGCCATTTTGCAGTTCAATAACCCATTTCCTCTCCGCCGATTGCCACCAAAATGCTCGGCACAAATAAAAAGTATAAACAACAGAAATTGTATCGCCAAGAATTTCAAGTTGGAGTTTGCGTTCAAGCGGCCAATCCACAAAAATGGCAAACAATTTGCTTTTATGGCGAAACAAAAAATACAAAAAAAAATAAAACTCTGCCTGTATATCCCTTGAACCAGGACATTTTAGGGCTTCTACCACTCTCACTCCTCAGGCCATCGAAGTCGATTTCCGCTTGGGTATTTTCTGTTCGATATTCCCTTTTCGACTCGGATTTGTGTCACTCGATAAGCTGTTTAGTTATTGTTGCTGATAATTTGTTGACGGAAGCAGACGTTCCGCTCAATTCAATAACTTATTTGGCTCGATTCAATTATGATCCGTCAAAGGTCGTCCCAACTAATCGCTGACTAGCACTGGATTTGGCTTAGTGGTAATTTTATTTCTTCGCAGATTAGATCATTGATTTGACACAACTTGGTATGTCTGTCAAAGAAATCTGCCCACTAACTTGGTTTTGGCCCGAAACGAAGAAAAATTAAATGCTGCCTGCGGTCATTCGTACATGGAAAAACTTATAACGAACGAAATTAGCAGTAAAACAAGAAAGGAAAAGAATACAAAAGTTTTTCTCATCCAATTAGCTAGGTATCCTCAAGCGCTTTGTGTAAAGTTAAGACAAAAGAAAAGGTCAGTGTTAAGTAGTATTTATTTATTTTTCTAGGGATTAAGAAAAATTATACAAATTTAAAGGCAGACTCAGAGTCACGAGAATCTAAAAGGTTTCAAAGTGATTTATAAATTCCTAAATATATCTTTATAAGAGCTTAAATTAAAACATAATATGATATTTTAAAGATGTCCTTATGATGTTATCTTAAATTTAGAAGTGATTAAAATGAATTTCGCTTTACTGTTGCATTGAGAAGCAATAGATGGTGGGACAGACATTTAAACTCATTTTGTAGACATTATCCGGAAGTTTACTGCCAGAAAAGGCACAAAGAGCGTAATTTTCGACTGGTAGCCCTGGCTATTGTTTGCCGCCGTGTTTGCGATGCACAGATTTATGACTTCCCCATAAATCGCTCCTGGGAACGAGGGACGGGGATTTTGGTCCTGGCTCTGCAGAAAATGTCGAGAGCAGATGGACCTCGCCCACCTGTGCGCAGATTTCATGTTTTTATGACAGTATTCTCTGGTGGGCATTTAAATCTTGGGCGTGTGCTCAATGGCTTTTCATAAAATTCATTTATTTCTCACAAAACTTTAATCCCATAGATATATATATTATATATATATGTTTTTTATTTAAAGCTAGCAATGTAGCGTGCCAGATTTTGTGCCATATTAAGAAATATTTCAATCAACTTTTGGGCATGCCATTTATTTTTTCTTTTCAGCTCGCCATCTATCATTCCTTTGGCTCTGCCTCAAATATTGCATTGAACTCAAATCCACATGACCCTACATCAATTCATTTTCATTTTGGTTTTCATTTACAAATGAAAATTACAAAATGCTTCGAATTTTTATTCAATAGAAATAAATATGGATTTCTTAAATACTTGAATTTAAGACGGACATCCTTGAAGTGTTTTTAAGATTTTTGTGGCTTAAATTGTAATACGCAATGTTGTGGCCAAATATCTCATTTATTTATTGCGTGGGAGGAAGTATTTTCATTCTCAACTAAGATCAGGCATAGCCTTTCAGAAGTCGGTCAATCGTCTGGGTTGAAAGTATTCTTCCCACGCCCACTCACTTCCTTTTCCGCCCACCCGTGGTCACTCGAGTGGGTTTTTGAATGCGAAATGACTGAGCAACAATCTCCCGGGCTTTCCTAAATGTCAGCCCGCAATTGAGCTGGAAGAGTTTTTTGCCACTGACAGTAGCAAGATAAACAGAGGCCCTGCCGCTCGGTTAAGCTGCTACACTGGTAAATAAATTCGTAGTAGAAAATAATCCTTTGATGACATTTTTATGATTATGAATATAATATTGAAAATTATATCAGTAAAAAAAAAGAATTCAGTGCAGTGAAACTTTTAATAATTTAAAAAATTGCTGTATATATTTTTCCCAGTGTTCCTACCACCAGCAGGTTACCGAATACCAGGATGGCATTAAACAGTTGCATGCCCCTCAACTTGGCCGTATCGCTTTCGCGAGTTTTTGTCGCAGTTTTTCCCAAAATGAAAATTACACAGCCAGGCCGGGAACCACCCACTGATTCACCACCCACTCACTTACCCAGACGATTCCGGTTCAATGTGCAGTTAGGCAAGGTTCTCGTTCTGGCCATCGTTGTAGCTGGGGCAATGGCACAAAAAATGCGGCAATCTCAAAGTTGGCAGTTGCGGCTTTTTGTGTTTCGCTGGCGGAAGCATGACAAGCCTGCAAGTATGCTACACTTTTTGCGCCGAAATGAGAGAGAGAGAAACAATCGTTGGAAGCCCAACGGCAGCAAAATACAAGTGGATGGTAACTTTGAACATAAATGAAGTTGTTGCCAACAAGGCAAACACAAAGCTACTGTTCCTTTTGCTAATAAGTTTTGTCCATAAATCAATTGGCAGGCCGGCAAAAGTTGGCAATTATGCGCAGTTTATCAAACTTATCCAGAGCGCACGTTCACGTAATTTGTAATATTTACACAATAATAATAGGTAGTTTTTGCCATGTCTGCACTACTTGCAAAGATGCAAATAATTTGCTGAAAAACTTTACTTGAAAAAAAGTACACTGAATAGCATCAAATTCCTTGTTGATGTAGTGATTGAAAAAATCTGCCAGGAACCCACGCACTCTTAGCCAATGACGCAAATCACCAAAGGATGTCCGGCTGAAGGGTCTAGGAAAAGCTGTAGAAGAGACCCACCTAGGTGAAACAGTGAATTGGTAAACTTATCACGCAATTAGAGGCCCCACACCTGGCCATAATTTATGGCCGAGCACAGAAAGGTAGGCAACACAAAAATTAAAAGCATGCCAAAATGAAAAACAAACGAGAGGGAGAGCCTTAAAGGAAAACAACAGCATTATGCACGGCTACAGTATAAACTTGAAAAATGATGTGTACAGCCTGGTGAGTGCCGTTATTGTTTGTTTTGGGCCTTTATAGCGAGAACTTTGCACTTTCGTGGCCAATACAGCAACCGCTGAAGCTCGGATAAGATTAATGCGTTACAATAAAAGATGATTTGTTTTTTCCTTCGGGTGGGTTGCCTGTTAACAACAATATTCCCGGGCAGTGTGAAAAGTCAACAACTGGCATAGCAAAGCCAAGTCAAAAGCATCAGCATCACATTTCCCAGGTGTCCCGGTCCAGGTGTGTGTGAGTGTAGACAGACCATGCGTATACGTGTTCTGGGGCTTAGTGTGCTGCATGCAAATTGGCTTGCTTGTGGTTTCGATGATTGGTGTTTAGGCTCCTTCTTTGGGCTCTTTTTGGATGCTCGTCGACTTTGGAAAAAAGGCCTGGCATAAAGCCGGAACGAAATTGAGCCATTTTGTGTGAACGAGCTGGGCAAATAAGGCAATAAATAACCCGGAACCGAAAGTGGATCTTGAGCTGCGAGCGCGTTCCCCTCTTAAATGTCACTTATAGGCTTTACTCAACGCTGGGGCTTTATTGCCTTCAAAAAAGAAGGAATCAAGTGTCATATTCACTTGTATTGGCTTTGATATAATTGGTTTTTACTCTGTGTGTGTGTGTGGGTGTATATTTACCAAAAAATAATAATTTAACGTAAAGCAAGTTAAATAGGTTTTAGGTCTTCTGAAAACTAAACGGATAAATTGCTTCAATTAATTCTTACTCCCCGTTACATCACAGTTTTTTCATCTATTACCCAAAAAGGTCAACTTTCTGATGCGTAAAAGATTCTTGGTACACCAAACGGAAAGGGGCTCGCTTATATGGGTGCACCGCCATTTTTTTGCGATGACTCATCGGAATTATTACTCGAACTGTCGCCATATCAACAGGTCGCCGGATGGATGACAAAATTCAAGACAAATACGAAGGATGGCTGCGAACTTGCGTCATCAGTTCTTCTACTTTTTTGCTAGGGCACGAGCTCCAATAATAATCTACAGTACTCATAAATGGTGAATCCCCATGAATCGAGCAAATAGATAAAGCGGTCTGGTCTCCCTCGATGTCTGCCTCGTGTCGCGGCAGACATTTATGCAAATGGATGCCTTCTGCTCTATGAATAGCACTTGGATACACACAGCCTTTTCCGAGGACAATACATTCAATTATCCAAGGACTGCGCCAAAGACAGGCCTTGGTTTTCTATTCAGCTTTTTCCGCTGGCTGTCACAGACATCGGCGGTTTACACAGATGACTATGGTCCTGGTGCAACTGCTGAGATTGTGGCAGCTGTACTCGAAGTCCTTGCTGTTAACACCAATTACACGACATGACAGGGTGAAGCTGGAACGAGTAGTAGTTCGGCCTCTGCAAGATTTCTTCCTCCAACTTTGGTGTACAGATTTCTGTCTGTTTCCAACTCAATTTATGAAAACATTCACCCATCCCTCCGGAAAAAATAGAAAAAAAAAGATGGCCCATTTCTGCTTCCTTGGCGTCAATGGTCTATGTGTAAATTGCACCCAGAAGAAGGGAATTTCTGGGTGATAAGGGATCAGGCGAATAAACTGGAGCAAATTGATGTCAGACCAACTGGCGGCACCCAGCCGATAAGTCGCTTAATGTTGGTCTGCAGTATTTATGGCATATTCGACGGCTTTCAATCGGGATCCCAGGCTTAGCACTTCAAGACGGTTAGATTGCCCGACCGAGGATATTGCGACTTATTAAAGTCATTTCAAAATGAAACAAAACTGGAAAAGCTGGTGCTTTTTACATCACAATACATATATATATTTAAGGTATTTAGGTACAGCACAATCAATATTAAGAATTGTAAAGAGATATTTGTTGCTTGTTATTTTGTAAATAATTTATCCATTAAGGATACCAATAATAACCATAAGCGTTTACGAAGTAAAGATTTAGAAATATTCAAAAATTAAGGAGCCAAGCTTCACATCTGGAAGGCTGTTTAGCTTAGATCTTAGAACATACTTCTGGACATGGCTACATTGACTCTATTTAAGATATCTCCTTCGCCGCATTGTCTTTAATTTTATTTCCCTTCTTGCAAGAATATAACCAATGCCATCCAACCAAGAAAAGTCAGACTCCGAGAGTGTTATGTGAGTTTTTTTGGCCGCTTCTGGTTAGCTTGGCCCCCGGGGCGCCGCCTGTGCTCGTAAATGTTTTGGTCATTAGCCATGGCGTGAAAACCAATAAACGCGTCGGGTGCCTATAGAAGAAATGAAGATGGCAAAAACAAAACCAAGACCGGGCTAACAAAAATTGCAATCAAATCAAAAACTACAAAACAAAAGCAAAATGCCTTTATGATATGGCCATAAAAGCCGACCACGCTGTCCCAACAATGGGCCAATTTGTGGCGCTCAATAAAAATAATAAAAATATTGCAACTTTTGTTAAAGCCAACCATTTTGGCCACACTCCCTGTCCGTGTAAGCTCTTTAGTCACTTGTTTGTCTGCCTGTATCTGTGTCTGTCTCTCATATTTTTTGTTCCATTTCGGCACGTTTATGAGTTATTATACGAGGATAGGAGGCAACTGAGTGGTGTACAATGGCTTGTGGTTTGATGGCCAGCTGCCAGGCCCACTCCTTAAAAGAAAGCGGCTTTAATAACAAACCTTTGATTTATCGTATATTTAATGCGGTTTTGTCTCGCTATCTGTCTGTCCGGCTGCGGTCTTCGATGGTTAAATTATTATTGATGATTTGGTCAAGTATTTGGTGAGGAACATTACATTGTGACAGGTGTAAAGCCATTGCCAAACACTGATGGGTGCGAATTCCCATTGCGTTCCCATAAATCATTCTGTCTGACGGCAAGCGGAAAGGCAGCGGACAAAAAAGACCAAAATTATTCAACATAATCCAATATTCTTTTATCGAATTTCATATTCCCACAAACTTTTTTTATTTCATACTCAATAATATTCAACCATCGCTTTAATTTTATAGCAGTCGGCCGAAACTGTTTTTCCAATGAATTTCTCTCGTAAATGCGTTGGCCACATATTAAATATAAAAGTTTGCTGCCATTTAATTCAGTTCTCGGCCATGCTTTTCACACTTCAGAGCGCCTGCACTCGTATAACTTCTCACATCGCACATACGCCCCATTGCCCATTACGCATTCGCCCAGTGGTAATCATTTCTGTAAACTGTTTTCGATCTCCACCCCGTGCGGTCACCATCTCCTCCCCCCGCTGGAATTGCCATCCATTCCGGACACGTAGGGAGAAACCTTTTCGTCCTTTCGTGACGCACAAAAAACCCCACACATGGAAACCCCGTCCACGGAGCAAAGATACAAATGGCTGTCCTGGGCAACTTGACTTGACTTGTCTGTCAGGCGGCAAAACAAATGGAGGAGCCCCAAAGCCACAGAGAAACTATTTATATGCTGCCCCAGGCGTGTGCCGAGAATCAGGAGAGCTTGGGGCGATTGGCAGTGCTCCACCCAGTCCCAATAGATGGATGGATATTTGGCGGTTGTCCATCGCGTTTATTGGCAACATATTCGAGCGCATTGTCTGCATCTGCGGTGCGTCTTTGCCTTGATTAATCGACATGCGGACATTGAATTTTTGCAGCGACAGCAATAAGGAATCTCAGTCAATACTGCTGGCATAATTCCACGTGCCTGTCGCGTTCCAAAGTTTCTTCAAGCCTAATTGGCAGAAACTTTCTCTAAGAAATTACACTTGTAAAAATATAGTTTGTTATTTACAGAAGAAACGAAAAGGGATATTAAGGTAGTAAGAAGAACAGCAAGAATTTTTGAAGTTTCTACAAACCTCTTTTCATAAACTGAAGAATGAAGAAACAAAGATAGTTTATTATTTGGATTTTATGAACCATCCACTGAGAAAGTGTCATTATTAATTACTAATATTTTTATGTTTTTATATATTTCGTCCAAAACTAAGAATAGTCCTGCCTCTGGTGATAAAAACTAATAACAAAGCTCCCATTGGAACGTCAAACTTTTTGATGAGTGTAAAAACACCCACATACGCATCAACCGCTATCTCAGCTGGGAAACGCACGGATGGGCAAGCAGAATGCCCCGACCCCGAGGTAGACGACTCCATTACCTCCGTGGCTGGTCTTTCCCCCGGCTCCTGTGAGTAATGTTGTTGCTTGTGCTGCTAAATGCTAACGATGACTAGGCCAGGGAATGCAGGAGCGGCAAGAGGATTGGGAGAACGGAAATGAATGCGTCACAGGACGATGATGATAATGGCCTCGTTGCCATTACTTTGTTTAGCTGCCTGCTGGCGCAGCTCCTTCTGGGCCGTGTGGCTGTTGTTGTTTCTAGCTTGTTGGCTTAATTGATTTAGTTGAAGCTGCACAGAGTTTAATAGTTGCTCATCATTTATGTGGCGCCCCAGAAGCCACAAGGAGCTCTTTTCTCCACATCTCTAGCTCTATATGGCATGGCATTTAATTTTCTCGAGCACTGTGATACACATTTCGACGCGCTAAAAGTTTCAAAACCGGTTGGTGGAAATATCTAAGAGCCGTGCCACTACACCCGACGTCGCATGCAATCGGGTCGGGGTATTGAATCAACGCCAACTTGGTGCTAACCACTGGTCAACAATGGTCAACCTCCCAGAGAAGCTCAGATTGCCAACTGACGCCTGAGAGCCATGAATGGCGTTTTATCTAATCCGTAGCAAAACAGCTCGCCGGCAGAAGTTGGTGAATTTAAAAAACCATTTTAATTATTTATTACCAGATTAAGCAGTGAGAAATTTCAAGAATCTGGACTGGATGCTGGAGACAGTGGGAGAGTTGCGGTCAAGTCGACAGCTGTGATGCCCTATATTAGTATTTGCACAATATTTTAGAGAGAAGTTTATACAAGCCTTAAAAAAATTATATTGAGATTAGTAAGTGAGGAGTAAATATGCTCTTAGAAAATATGTTTTTTTGGCGAAAATTCATTGATTTTTTAATATTTGATTTGTTAGTAAGTTGTGGCAAAATTTGTTAAATGTGTAATGCAAAATGAAGGCAAAATTCCTGATATACAACTCTTTTATATTTAAAACCAATTAGTTCTAAAAGGTTTTTTATTTTCATGCAACATTTTATGGTTTATGAATGGTGGTTTTAAATGACTTGTTAGACTTTCATTTGGTTTACGCAATGCGGGTGGCTTTTGATTAATAAAGTAAAGAAAAAGGTTTAATAAATGATATTCAAAGTTAACAATTTACGTAACTATTAACGGCAAACTCTACAAAACTTAAAAACCCTGATCTGATTAACAAGAAATGTCTTGTCAACTCCATATTTGTCTTCTTGTAGGACAGCCAACGTTCCGAAGACTGGCTAGGTGTCAATCAAAAAGGCCAAGTTCAGGTGTAACTGAAACTGCGTCTTTTTGATCCGCTGCTCGGGAGTTATGGTGCACATTACACACATTAACAAGATCATTGTCTCTCGTAATTGTTGTTGCTGCAATTAGCGTTGGTAGCTCTTGATTTATGCAGGTGCCATGCAAAGTGGCAGCAGCAGCTTCCAAGTATAGACAATGCCGCCACTCGCAATTAATCAGCACTCGGAGCCAGCGATCCGTACTCACCGTATAAAAGCTGGCCTAGGGCATTGCCAACCGAGTCAGTCCCGCCGTGTAAGCAGTCGAGCACGGACTCGAAGGGATCAGTAAAAAGCTCTCGGTGAAATGCGTAATACAGTGGTGAGGGTGATGGATTGAGGAATAATAGTACGCCAGATCTGGAGGTTAACTCATTTTTTATTTCCTTCAACAGTTTGTCTTACTAGGCCTTTTGGCCATAAATTACTTGGAGGATGCTACCGGTCATGTGGTGCCCGTAGCCCTTCCTGCCGCTGGTACCTATCTGCTGTCTCCTCCTGGACAGGTACTTTTGCTGGTCCAACCACCTCCCCCGCCAGAGGACGATGGCTCCTACAAGCCACCTTCGAGTGCCGAAGATGGCTTGTGGAAGCCCCAGCCAGGGCTGGAGGGTGAGTACACGGAGCCAGCAATAAGCGAGAGTAGTAGTGGAAGTGTTGATGGGTCAGATGCTGGTGCTCTGAGCTTGGATGCCTCTGGATCTGCTGATGCCCAGGACGCTCCAGCTCCGGCACAGGCTGGAGGAGCAGGAGAAGCCGGTAAGGCTGGACAAGCAGGAGGTATTCTCGGTGGAGCTGGTGGAGCAGGTGGAGCTGGCGGCGGTGGCAGTGCCGGAGGTGGTGGCGGTGGAGGAGGGGGCGGTGGAGGTGGTGGAACAGCAACCTCAGGGCAGAGTGGTGACAGTGGCCAGCCGGGAGCACCAAGTCCCGCGGGACCCCAACCTAATGGTGAAGATGGCGCCGATGGAGCCGATGGGCCCGACGGTCCGGATGGGTCAAAGGGTGGAAAGGGCGGCAAAGGTGGCAAAGGGGCACGAAATGGAGCCGGAGGCGGCGGTGGAGCCGGAGGAGCTGCTCCTCAGCCACCGCCAGTAGCGGTTTCAGTTCCAGCCGTGTTGGTCCCTGCTCCCGTTTGGGCAGATCAATAGTTGAATGTGATGTAAGTGAAAGAATTACCTGTGAAATATTTCCATCAGACTAACTATTCTCTCACCACACTTGCAGTCGCGTTGTGTAAGCTTCGAATGAACTTTTTGCCATTTTGCCTTAACCTCTTTTTGGTAGCCGATTAAGTTAGTCTTAAAGCTAGTCAATGTTTGTGGAGCTCACATTTACCCTAAGCTAAGGCAAGCGAATATTAAAATTCGATTACAAAGTACTGTTTTTTGTGGGTTTTTATTGCTTAACACACACGTGGGGAGCAAAGGTCAACGTGCGACCTTTTGCCTAATGAAAATGGGTTAGGTTTTCCTATTCTACTCCCCGACTAGTCTTTCTTCAAAGTGTTCTATTTTTGAACTGAATAAATATTGAAACAACATTAGCATCAGACAATTAGAAATCGTTGTTCTACAAAAGCTCTGACAGCAGCTTTCAAATGTCGGGGTTTGGTAGTGCATAAATTATGCCTAAAAGTAGGCAATGTAATTTACATACGCTTTTCCCTAGCCGTTTTTCCAGAGAAAAATACTAATTACATGTCAATCAGTTGATGGTAATTTTGAAAAGGGAATGGCATACATATGATATTTTAGCTAAAATGAAAATAGTCGAATTTATATACCTGCGCACTTACATCGTGTCATGTATGTGGGTTTTCAACAATGAATATTCATGTGGGAAAAGGTCAAAGCCTGAGGAAACTGTGATAACCTTTGGCTATCTTAGATAAATGTTTTTGAAACGTTTTTGCTCAGATGATTTTACTATTTTTTTTGTTCCATGCCAGTTTTTCACACACACACTTGCCACATCTTTTGTCGGTGCCAGAGTACTTCTTATTAGTTCGATTTCCTCGCTTTCGTGTGGCTGACTTTGTTGCACAAATTGCGCGAATTGCTGGAAATCGAATTTTCAGCATTGCACTATCCTCCTTGCAACAATGATAGCCGTGTGTGCCTGCTTCATTTGAGCGGATGTCTTTGAAAGGACGCACAAAGTGGATGAATCCTTATCGCAGCTGCGACAAAGTATCGCCAAGTGCTTTTCCGCGATTCCACTTTCGTGGATTAAAGTGAATTGCTTACCAATTGGAATATCAATCGAAGTACCCCAAAACAACAGAAACCTTTTACTTAGAGGTTTAAATGTTGAAGAAAACTTTCAGTTGTCGAAGGTTCTTTGCAAGATTCTTCTAATTACTTAGAAGAAAACATTAGTTGGTTTTCATCATTAACATTAATATTATTTATATAATTTAATGATTCTATCTTTAGTGGAAAAAATAACTCATTTAATTGTTATTATTATTAATGCTTTTTAAAGTTTCAACCTTTTAGTCCCTCTTATGGTAAGTCACATCATATGATACTTTGAAATCCATCTCAATTAAAAGTACAGGTAACATATTTTTATCCGCCCAAAAAAATATTTTTAACATACTCGTATGGTTCCTTTCCCATCCGCATAGCAAATAATATATATTTTTGTACAACAATTACCAACATATTTCGACACTCCTGCTATTGCAACATGTATTCAAATCCGATCAATTAGGCCATAAATTAACGCCTCAACCATAAATTAAATTGATGCAAAACATAAAAGCCATTTGACCAAAGATATGCAAAATGCGGCTCATGCAACGCCCACCGTAAAAATAAACTAAACTAAAGACAAGAGAGCGTCAGAATGGCAGGGCCCAAAATCGGTTATGGATGGTGTTGGCTCACAAAGTTTTTGCTTGTTTACTCAACGGCTCTGTGTGTGTTGCAGTTAGGCAAAACATGGGCCCTGGGCGCAGGGCCAAATGGCAAACAACTGGCCACAACAACAGTTCTGGCCAAAAAACCACAATGATCTTCGATTGGTTTTCCCAACTAGAGGCAATGCAAATGTAATTCTTCAATCCGAAATGAAATTTTTGAAAGCACGGAATGAGCTCTGAGAAGTGAGTGCAAATCAACACCGGCACTTGCAATAATATTGTTTGGTTGAAATTAGTTGGCAGCAGCAGTGCAGCGTTGCACATTCACTTTTGCCTGGAATCGGACCACGCCCCAACACTTGTGGCTGGCTAACTGGGCGGTGGTTCCAAAACTTCTCATTCAGTGGCCGATTGGTCAGGCTACTGCTTTTTTGCTGGGTGCCAAATATTCTGAACTGCGGATAAACACAATCCCACTGGTGGGTAATTCGAACAATTTCGGCTTTTATGTGCTGCCTGGCGTGTAATTAAATTAACTGCCGGGTCAGTAACCGGATCGAAGCCGACTGAATACTCTAAGCCCCACCTGTCCCGAAGGTCGACCATACTATATATATATATATATTTTAAAACCTATTTCACTTATTGCCACTGTTAGCCGACAATTGGTCGTAAATCGAAATGCCAATGCATGCTTAATTAAATGGCAAGCAAAACCCATCCCTAAAGAAATCCCGAAATTTACGATAAGTTCACTTGGTGGGCCGAGCCCGTGCTTGTTTATGCGTGGAAAATTGAAAATCGCTGGCCACATTTTCACCTGACCTTTGCGTGTTGGCCAACTAAGGGGTTGTTAATTTTTAATTAGCTTCCCGGCCTGCGTAATAAACTAGGCCTTCCCTCACCTTTTGGCTCAAGGTCGCCGATTGGGCCAAAAAGGTTGCACTTGAATTTATGGGCCCAGGCACAAGGCACCATTCTTCGAGCTATTCAATTCCCTCTTGACAAATGCCTGGCAATCTATTTACTCAAATTGTTTGCCCAGCTTCAGTGCGGCAATAGTTCGAGTCACCCGAAGTCGAGTGACACATTCCCTCGCATAAGACACACAATTTTGCAGGCGGCTGGGCAAAAAATACAAGACTCATACCGCATTGATTGATTGTTTGTTCGCTCACAGTGTCGTGCCACATGCAGCTATCCTCTGATGGGGATTCAAATGCCACGCCCACCGCCCACAGCATAGTATGACTCCCCCTAGAGGAGGCATTTCCACATAGCCAACACACACACACCCACACATACACATGTGAGGGTATGCAAATTTCAATCGTGGCATTGCAAATATTTATGTTCCTTTCAATGCAGTCACTGTGGGTAGAAAATGTGGGCGATGAGGGGTAGCCGGTGGTTTAGGTGGTTGTTCTGGGTGGTGCCATAGTTGACCTGTGACTGGGAAATATGCGCCAGTGTTTAAAGGAAATGGAATTTCCCACAGACACACCGACGAACTTCATAACAGGATGCCCTTTTAATTAATATGACAAAACAATAGGAATAACATGAAAAATATGCCGCAAAGATAAATCCAAATACGGGCGCATAAATTAATTTGAAACAAACAAAAAGACATTTCAATGCTTTAATGAAAACTAAAACCAAAAGTCAGGTAATTTATAATATATAAGCATTTAAAATAGCGACTTTAAAACCTGTTGAAGTCAAACCACTAGGTAGCCAGGCAGGGGCTTTTAACATAATAACTTATTTTAATTTAGAGTCGGGTATTTTAACAAACAAAACCATAGTTAAAATCTCAAATATAAGCAAAATAAATGTATTGATTAAGAACCATACTCGCACATAAAATCTTTACCATTATTTGAATGAACAAATTAATGCTTAAATATTCATATCAGAATTTTGAAGCATTGCAATGAAATTCCTGAAAACATTATAGTTGCAAGACTATGCTCGTTTCTTTACTCTTATTTGAATGGTATTTATTTGCTGGGCTTATTTAAACACTTTGTCAGCATAAAATTCCGCACAATGTAGGTTATCTGAAGAGAACTATAGAGCCTTTTCTTCTGATTGGTCCTGAATCGTGAAACACAATAGGTGCTGATAATCCCACATTCAATTCCAAACACTTGAAAATGTGATCAAATACATTTTTGCAGTTTATTTTTCTGTTTGCAGTTTCATATAAAATATAGATCTATATCTGGTCAGATACATAAAGATTACAACAGTTATTTACAACATACTCATACAGCGTTTCTCAATAGTTACAGTAGAAGAAAGATATGGATTTTTTAGGAAAAAGAAAACAGGAAGAGAAAGTCTAGAGCTGAGAGATGTAAGTAGGTAGATATGTGTGCTGTGACTGGGACTTGAATCCAAATCGATCGAAACCCAGCGGGCAAGGAAGCCTTACTTCGAAGGACTTCAATCTCCCGTGTGTAGTCGCTTTCAGTTTTCCGTGTGATTTAAGTGGCTTGTGTGTGCATTTCTCAAAAAGTGAAAGATAGTTAGAAGAATAAAACAGATAGAAAGACAGATAGATGATAGAGAGTTGGGAATGCTGCTTAAAAGTCGCACTTGCGTGCGTATACGCAATACAATGTTACGCATACGCCACATTGGATTCGGTAGTCGGTTAGGCAGAGTGTTTAGAGAATGCTCGTCGTCGATCGGAAGTTAAACCCCTCTTAAGTACCGACCCCTTACTTCTTAGTAATGGTCATAGTGCGCATGGTACTGGCCATCATCCTCGTGTCCATTACCGCCATAGTAACCACCATGGCTGGCAGGAGCTCCATGTCCAGCGGCAGCCACAGCGTTCAGATGCGCAGCGCGGGCATGCTGAACCTCTGCGGGCTCTACGGGCACTCCGTTGTGGATGACCGGGATATGGATGGGTCCCTTGTGCGCATAGCCGGTGGCGTAACTGTTGTGGCTGCTGTGGCTCTGCTCCCAACGTCCGTCGTAGCGGCCATCATCCCAGGATCCGTGGGAAGCTCCACCATGAGCGGAAGCCTGCGACAGGGCGGCGTAGTGGGCGGCCTTGGCGTGCTGCACCTCGGGCGTATCGACGGGCACACCGTTGTGGATCACGGGCACATGGTAGCCACCATGGGCAATTGGGGCAATGGCATGTCCTGAACGGGCGGCAGCGTGAGCGGCAAAGTGCGCGGCCTTGGCGTGCTGCACTTCCGGCGTCTCAACGGGAGCTCCATGGGCATGGGCAACCTGTCCCAGGGCCTTGGCGTGGGCGGCATAGTGTTCAGCCTTGGCAGCCTGCACATCGGGTGTATCAACTGGCACACCACCGTGGGTCAGTGGCACATGGGCAGGCTGTCCGTAGGCCCAGCCTCTGCCGTAGATTGAACGCTTGTACAGATGATGTCCGCCGGCATTGTGAGCAGCAGCAGCATGGGCGGCGGCATGAGCAGCCTTGGCATGTTGCACCTCGGGGGTATCGACGGGTACGCCTCCATGAGTCAACACTGGGATATGGATGGGTCCATGGGCGTAGGGTGCATAGGCGCCATGGGAGTGGGAAGCAGCATAGACGGGAGCAGCATGAGGAGCTTGAGGCAGGTTGGTGCCCACAGCATTGAAACCATGGTGAGGATCAGCGGTATAGGACACGGACTGCACATGACCATGACCGTCCACATAGGAGTAAGAACCGTGCGTGGTGCCATCATGACCACGAGTCTCGTGCTTCTGTGAGTTGGGATCGGCGTATCCGTAGGAGTAGGTGTGGCTATGAGGGTCCAGGTGCTGATACTGTGTGGAGACGGCTCCGTGCCACGATGCGGACACCGTCGAGACCAGCAATGCTGCGGCAATAAACTAACCAAAACGGGAAAACAAAACTTTAGTATCACTGCACCAAAAAAATATTTTTCTTAAAGTAAAACAAAACTATAAAACCATAAAGACTTTTTGATGATTTCGGGATAGTGAAAAATTTTCATAAAATAATATTACAAAAACCTTAAAGACCAAGAAAAAATATTCCTTCCTATGTATACATATCTTTCACCTTTTTCTCTTAGTGTGAAAAGTGTTAGTCGTGGGATTATGCCACGGTTCAGTAATTACTCCTCTTGCGGTAGGCACCGCCTAAAATCTTTAATCGCAGGTGTCACTCAATGGGAGCTTATAAGCCGCCTCTGCTAACCTAATTACAGGCTTTGCTTTTCTTTTCCTGCGCTGGCGCTTGCGCGAATGTTTTCCTCTCGCTTTTCTTTGCCATACACATCTCTCCACTTTTCCTATGAAATCGCTTTTCCAGCGCCGCGAAGCGCAACCATTTGATTCGATTCCGAGATAGTCGTTCGACCAATATTCGTTTGTAGATATTACCGCATGCGGCGCGATTATGTGTACCATATATTATGTGTCAGCACAGGTGAGTGGGGCAGTGTGGTAGTGTAGCAGCTGGGCAGCAAGGCAGAAAGTGGTGGAAAAACGGTTAAATAAACTGTCCGACATGCAACATGTCAACAGCTTATCAACGGGATTTCGCACAGAATTTGATGGCAACTGATGGTTTTCTGGGTGGTTCGCTCTTAGCATGACGTGCCACCTTTAATTGACTCTCGGATGGAACTGAAGGATTTATGTGTTTCAGCAGCAGCCGCAGCACAGGTGGTATTTTCATACGGAGCGGAATTTAAATGAATCGAATTAATTTCATAGAAGCAATTTCCATTTGATTTCAAAATAATTGAGTTAAGACAGGTAAAGAGAATGCAAGAAATGAATTTATACTTTATGCCAGTCATAGCACTACTTATCATTCAAAATGATTTGAAAAATCTATATTGACATAATACCATTTACTTTACCATTTAATTTTTTAACTTTCCGCTTTTTGTAATAAGACCTAAATTCAGTTTTTCGCTTAAGCTAACGGAAAATTCATTGAAGTAGGCTTATATATCCTCCACTACCTTGAAGTATAATCTCAAAATTTAAAGTTGTTTTCCAACTTCGAAAATAAGAACTGAATTCAACCAATTTTTTAAGATGATAAGGTTATAAAAATGACATCGGCTAAAACTCCTAAACCTAAGAATCCTATTCTTCACTTCATCACTGATTTTCGACATTTTGTATAGATCCTTTTCCTTGGCGTTATCCTTTTTGATCCCTTGGCTTATACTTACGAATGGCTTCATCTTAGCTTAGATCACACGTTTGAGCTTCGAAAAAGGAGTTTTCGGGGATACACTGGATGGGATGAGCGGAAAACTAACTACACACGACACGACACAAGCACTAGTCGCTGGACGCTGGTTGAACCTCCTAGAACCACGACTAGGACTGTTAACGAACTGTGCTGTCTGCTGGCTGGCGGCCCTAATATATACCGCCCGAGACTGGCGACTGGAGACTGTGGGAGCAGAGACACCGAGCTGAGACGCCGGCGCATGCGCAACATTGCTAACAGAAGCATGCACGCCAGCAACACCAGCCCAAAAAAACAACAATATCGACCATACAACAATGGCAACAACGAGAGCAAGAGCAGAACAATGTGGTACCAGAGTAGCAGAGTAATCGAATTACCACAATAATCGGGGCTCGAAGCGGGTTTTAGCCAAAGCCGAAGTGTGGATATCGAAGCCGCAGCCGAAGAATGTGTATCAATCGCTTGGCTAGGAGAGCACTGCAGCATGTTGCTGGCTTGCAGTTGCACTAGCAACATGTTGCTCGTGCGTTTCCTTCGTTGCGTTTGTCACTCTTAAAAAAAAAACCGCTACCATGACCTTGCTTTCAAAGCGATTTAATTGCCGGTTTGATTTCAACGATTGATGTGTTTTTTTTTTGGGAGGGGGACTATCTCTTTGACTTCCGCGCTACGAACAATTAGCACTCATTATTTGGCCACGGGATTAGGCCGATCTTATCGCTCTCGATGCCTTTCAAAAAACGCCCAAGAGACCCGCCCCAAGCTGGCCGGCGATCAAATTAAAAAATTCTTACCCACCGCTTGCAACATGCCCCAACGGCGGGGGCCATAACGAAATGTGAGCTGGCCAATTTCTGGGCGTTTGCCTCTTTAATCATTGAACTGCATCGGAAAACGAAACGAAAAGTTTGCAAATTAAAAATAAAAACAAGAGCACGGCCCAAAGAAGCCAGCGGAAAACAAAAGACAGCAAAAATGGGTTTTCTATTCACTTTTGGCCACTGACGCTGCCGCTGCTGTTGCCACATGTTGCAGCATTTCTTTGCCAGTCAGTTAATCTAGATGTTGCACTCACAGATGCACTCAAAAAAAATATTATAAGAATAGTAGACAATAGGAAATAGAAGGATGATAAAATCAGAAACTGGCATTGGGCAGACATAGGTTGCTTTCCATCTCTCCACTATACATTCATTTTCATTTTATAGCCATTACTTTTTATTAACCTCTTTGCAACTTATATATCTACAGTTTTAAGGAAAATTTAATTACATTTTTTAAGCAAAAAAAATCATATTTTTCCTTTCAGTGTACCCAGCGAGCCTCCTTGGTCCGTTGCCATATAATGAGTGCTTGCACTCTGACTGACTTCGATTATTTGCATTCGATAAGCGCCATCGGGAGAGCGGGTGGCTATATTGGCTATATAGCTCTAAATATCTATATAGGTATGGCACACTCCATATTCTTTTACTCCTATCGGCAACTTAATTTGTTTGCCTTCGCCTGCCGCCAATTTAATTTGAATAAACCAAATGCAAACTGCTCTTTTGAACTTAAACCAGTGTGTTTGTGTGTATGTGTTTTTATGTGCGGGCGGGCGATCATTTTGGGGCGTGTTTGACATTTTTGCAGTATGCGCAACATTATAAATTATATTCCCGGTGCCACTTTTGTTTTCATTTTATTAGCTCGGCCCACTGTCGACAGCTGTGGGCTGACTGAATCTAGCTGACTAGCTGGCTGGCTGGCTGGGTGACTTACTGACTGGCTCAAGTGCAATCCACACATTTGTGGATTGTCGAGGTGCCCACCTTCAGCCAGTTCCAAACCCAATCCAGCTCCATTTGCGAACGTAATTATTGTCTTGGCTTTCCATCCGAACGCTACATGCTCGGGTGTCGGGCATATAAATTCTGATTGCTATCAGGGCGAAAATTAACTAATTACCTGGTAATAACACGTATTATGCAATCAGAATCAATTTATCTAAATGCATTTCTAATCTAAAGCAACCAAGCTTGTATGCAATATGTTTCCATTTTATTACTAAAAAGCACATCAAATTTATGTACTAGAAACTCGAAATCATAAAGAAAACTGTTAATAAAAGTAAATTTACTTGGGTAAAGATTGACAGACTTAGGATCAACAACATGTTAAGCTACTCTAAGCCCAAGATCATAAAATATGAAATATTGTGGTCTTTGAATTAATTATAAGTAATAAGTAAATTTATAATTTATTTACAAACATTTTTATTAGTCACTTGAAAAGCTTACAAAACTGCAACTGTTAAAAACTATTATCCAAAATTATTTTCAGTGATTGCTTTTTCAGCTTACTCATTGTTTGTTCAGCACGTACCAATGCCAAACTGTCTTTCGGCAAGAAAAATTGCAATTTTCATAGCCATTTAACTTTGAACCACTTAAGGCCACCCAGAATTCTCTATTTCTGAATTTGTACATTCGTAGATATGTAAAAGGAATGTCTAACAATTGCAAACTGCAAAGATTTTCAAGTGGGCGTGGAACCTCCTTCGTTTTGTGCCTTTACTTGTTGCCTTTTGACCGATTTGAATAAATGCAAATCAAGCCTGGATAGATATTTTTTCGATAAATTGCCCTGTCGATTTCAGTTCTTATTTAATTGCTGTTATTTACAGTTATGGGCAGGAAAAGAACATTTGCATCAGCATAGAATAATTAAGTCTTCAATGTGGGCAGGTGTTGTCTCTGCAATCATTTGTCTTTTGAATATTTACCCATGGCTAAATCATGTTCAATTAATTGATACTAGCTGTTAAACAACATAATTAAGATCGATAGCGGGTGATGGCATTTTATAACTCTAGTTTACTAGCTGAACACTTGCGCCCCACCATTAGGCAAATGAAGCGTGGTCTGCTTCTAGCCGCGGCAATTAATTGCAATTAATATTTAAAATTCTGCCCGCAAGACAATAAAATTCTTCATGGCGTGACGCAACACAGAAACTAAAACTGGATTGGCCAATAGCAATTGCAATCGGAATTAGCATGGCAACACCATCGTTGATGCCTTCTAACCTGGTCACGCATCACTGAGCCAAAGTGACCAAAAAAAGCAGTGGATTTATATAGTCTAAAAATGAGTGTAATGAACAGCTTGTTAGCATCGACACTTTAGAAAATAACAAAAATTAACAAAAATATATATAAATATATTATTACTTTAAAATTGTATAATTTTATATTTTAACTAAATATTTATTCAATAGAAACAAAATCACACCAATTTCCGCGATTCCATCCCATCGTACTCCATTGGCATTGAAATTCTTCTGGCAGTTGGTTTTGGCTACAACTGCTGGCCATTCAGACGGTCTGCCCTGCTTTGCCCAGCGATGCAGTGAAGCGTTGAGTGACTTTTGGCCAGGCGGATGCAATCCAAGCGCTCGCGGGTGTAAGTGCCCTCTTGGGAATGGCTTATTGAAGGCAATGGCAAAGCAATCGCATTTGTCGATTTCATTCTTTGCTTCATTTTAGTGTTTTTTGTTCTTACACAAACTGTTGCTTCGAATATTTGTGGTGAATTAAAAATGTTAATTGCTTCGGCCAGTTGTTGGCCATAAGACAAATGAGTTTATGGTGCGAGAATTAAGTATTTCTTGGCAACAGGGTGTTAATATTGGTTCTCATGGTTCTCTTTTGTACGTTATATTGCAGGAAATAAAGTATGCGCAATTTAAACTCCGTTTCCCAACTATAATTGCCATCTGTAAGAATTCTATAAAACACCCTGTTTGCCGCATTTCAAGAATTAATTCAATGTGCTAAGCGTGCCAAGCTAAAATAAATCATTAAAATTTATGAATTTAATTGGCTTCAATTATTGCCAACAGATAAAATGTAAAGCAAACTGCAACAGCTCTAATCGAATCGGATTGAACCGCCAGCCATGAGCAGGCAGTTATACTCATTGGGATTTTACTTGGGATCGTGTTGAGTGGTTAGGCTATTCGATTCAATTTGATTTCATGAACAGGGGCCACCCTAACGTGGAATTATGAAAATTACACCAAGGAACTTTGGCCAACATATTATTAGGGTGTAACTGACGAATGTACCGGGGCCAAGGGGCCGCCCCAAAGGAGGCGGAACCCGTCATCTATAAGTATCTGTATCTGAATCCGTGTATCTGTATCTGCTTTTGCGAGTGGCATTTGTCACATGGCGAGCCAAGCTAATTGGCAGAATGCTGGTGGGGTTAACCAACCCAGAGTTGCGGGCGTAGCTAGGGGAAAATTAAATTGCAAATTTCTCAGATGATTGATTGGCAACGGGCAGAGCCTGAGCTTGGCTTTGGGATGCCGCTGTTATGTACTAGGTGCAGTTGCGCAGATTCATTCCTAGATGGCCGACGTGGGTTTGGGGTTCTCAACGGTATCGGGCCGACGATCTAATGGCCCAGTTCGGAACTGGTCAAAAACACAGCGTGGCAGGCATCCAGCCATAAGCAATTTGACACGCCACAAACGGGTTTCTGTTCACTTGCAACATCTGGGCCAGTAGCGAGTGGTTGGTTCACCAGCTGGGCGCCAGGTTGAAACCCTCGCTGCGCCCTCACATCTCTCCACCACACCGTAGGCCACACCTACACACAAACTGTGAATCGTCGGATTCCTGCAGTTGACACACACGTGTCCTGGCCAAAATGTCGCACAATCACGAATGGGCAGCGCGCGCGGTTTTTCGGGCCCACCAATTTGATATTTCCATTTGCTAACAACGCAAATCCGCCGCATGACAGACATCGCCATCCCGCAATCTGGCGACCCCCATGACCATAAAGTGCTACCAAGCCAACGGCCAACATTTTTGGAGGCGCACCCGCCAATCTGGCCAAAAGAGAGAAAGAAAAAAGACATGAAAATCCTTAGTTAACCCACATGCATAAAATGAGACCTTAAAACTCCAAAACTGACCACCCAGAATCGTGGGCAACGTGCGGAGTCAGCCAGGTGAACATAAAGTTAGCCAACAAAGTAAACAACGAGGATGGAGCATAACGAGCGGCCATAAAACCTTAGAGAACGGGCACCTTGATGTCTATTTTATTTTGTCAAAAAAGTCATAAAGAGTTCCTTGCAAAGTTTAAGATGGCCCAAAGAAAAATACTTGAGTCATAGGATAACAGGATGACGTAATTTATTGCTGGCATAACAAATTCATGCTTACATTAAACCTGGATTAGAAAGACAACACGCGCATTTCAGACCTGTCAAATTCCTATTTTTGCAAATTGATCCCATACTTGCAGAAAGCTTGCCTCACGTATAGTGGCACCTCCATTATTCATAGCCCACTTATGAAGGTCACGCCTGGAGACGCCCACGAAATCCCCTCAAAATGTTAGTAAAATGTCGACCTCTGGCATTATGTGCGTCCGCTTCGATTTTTAGGGAAAAGCGAATCGGACTCAAGTGCGGCTCTTGGGGCTCTTATCTATCTGTCAAATCGCATATCTGACAGCCCAGCAGCCGTCTCACTTTCAAATCCACGAAATGATTTGGGGCTTTCGGGGAGATGTCAACTAAGAAACAAAGTAACAAAGGTCACGTTCGGTGTCACCAGAACGAGACTTTCAATTGATGGATCGGGTCAGTTTCTCTGTTGGCCGTTCGGTTGGTGGTTTCAAGGCTAATTAGGACAAAGTGGGAAACTGAGATCTGACCTGGCCCGACATTCTCGTGAACTGAAGCAAACTTGAAGGCAGGTTCATGACACTGAAAGGGATTAAAAACTAATTAGACGAGGGCGTAAAGGAAAAGGAACGATGGCAAGTCGGATGCGAAAGCGAGTAAGATAACAAGAAAAACCGCAAGATGGCAGGCGGTTTAGTTATCTCTGCTTTTGATTTTAAATAGTTGAAGAAAAAATCGATAGAAGGACAAGCATCCTCCTGCTGGCTAATTGCTCATCATTCTCAGCATCAAAAGTTTCTTTTCGAATTTACTCCTTCTACAGATTATTTAAAACTTTATCCACTGGTTAATTACTGCAATCCCATTTGCATAATCCGCCGCAATCGATTAGCACAATCACAACCATAATATAAAAGTTGGCACATCAAGTGTGAAAGTCTGTCAGAAAAAATTGTACTGCAACTGCAATCAAAGCAAATCAATTGGAATTAAATTGATTTGAACGGAGTGCAGACCGCTTGTTGCATTGCATTGCAACACGTTAACCACATTAGTGACAAGTGTGGCAAATTGCTGTCGACCGCACCAATTACTCGGCTCGGTGGCGCATGCGTGCTCGCACACCACTGCGTATACGCAATCTCAGGGACAGCACCCAAATAAAACCAGTCGCAATTGTGCAGTTTCCCGCCAAACAGGAATTCGTATTGAAAGTCAATGCCATGGTATCTAATACAATGTCGAGGTGCGTGAAAATCGAACACGCGTCGCTTAGAAACAACATCGAATTGAATGGTTTTCGACTGAGTTTACAGAGTTCATTGAGAAAATTTAACTCAGGAGTCGGAATGAGCAATAGAAGGAACCATGACCATTGCTTCAAGGTATTGGTTATCATTCATTAGGAACAAGGAGGTTAACTTAAAGTAAAATAAAGTAAGGTAAAGATATAAAACACTTTTACATCTCAAACAAAAATTTGTTTAGATAGATACATAGATTAGAGTGCTAAAGGTTTTTAAAAAATTAATTTTAAAACTTATACAAAATCTTTTCTAAATAGATACTAACTAACTGGCCATCAATTTATGTGATACATTTAACTTAGCTTAACTACAAACACATATTGCCCAACTTGAGGTATCTTGCTGCATGCAATAACTAACATTAATTGGCCGCAAGTCCTTAGCTTTTCATTTCTCTTAAGCTCGGAATTAGTTAAGCGATACATTTCCATATCAATTTCCTAAGCCCGGCTTGTTGCAATTTGGCTAACGACAGCAATAGCCACTCGGAGTCGGCATGCAAAACAATATCAAGCATATCAAATCCCAGACGGCAGCGCAGCAAAGCCAAAACCACCAGCGACTCAGTGACTTAGTAACTAAGCAACTCAGCAACACCTTTGCGCATGCGCAACGCCATTTGGGAACTGCAGACGCTGGCGGGTGGTCTGCCTGTCAGTGGGAACAACAGCAACAAAATAAATAGAAGACATACTCACTGCACGGAAAATAAAAATCACTCTAAGTTAAATATTTACTGCTCATAAATAATATATCACTGTTTTGTAAGATTGTTATGATGTTAACAGCAATTGTTTTATAGTATTATCCCACAATAATATTATAGTAATTTATGGAATGGCATAAGCAATATGGATTTCTTAAAAAAAGCTATAAAAAGTGTTGGTTCAAAATGTAGTTGCTTTTTATTAAAAAATAAACGTAATAAGCTGTTTTAATACTCACATTAAGGGACAAAACATTTTATTTCTCACTTACAATTAAACAATATTATAATACAATTTGCTTGCATATTTGATATTGTCTTAAAAAAATAAAAAAATTTAAAAATTAAATACAGAAAAAGATTTGATAGTGTTACCTTTTGTTTCTAAGGATATTGATTGATTATTTTCAAACGAGATTGTATTATATTGCATTAAAAATTTTTTAACCAAATTAATGATCGTGTGATCTTGTTTTTTCCGAAGTGTGCAAAAAAACCAACCAGCCGCAGTTGAGGCGCCGCAATAGCCGGCAAAGTGCAAAGTCACGGATGAATAAGCCAGTTGGAGTTGGCTGGAACTTTGCTCCAGCGATTCGTTTTAATTGATTTTGTTTTGCTGCAGGAACTAGACTCATAAAACGCACCGCTTCACACCCCACCTGAACTGAATGGTAGGCCAAAAAAAATCACCGCTTGGCCAACTAATTTCGGCCAAACATGACCGGGCTGGCCAAGGAGTTGGCAAATATTTGTGGCCATTTCCAGAGTCTCCTAATTGTGGGCACCCTCTCGCTTTTGTTGTTGTTTTTATTGTAATTGGCACGGTTGGTAATTCTTTTTTGGCTAATTTTTGGATATTGGATTTTAGTAGTTTTGTGTTTTTTTTTTTCGTTTTCATTTTCATTTTCATTCGAACGCCCGTTGCTGACAATTTGCAATACACAAAGTTGCAGTTTGTTTATTTTTTTTCTTTTTGTTTATGCAATCAAAATTCTTGCCGTTCCCGGGGGCGAAAAACGGCAAAAGGCAGCACAAATGGCTCGAATGGCACTTGTGGGTGCAATTGTAATTATCCTAATTTATGTTGTATGCGGGTCGCTCTAATGCAGTTTTCCGCCGGTTATTCTGAAATGGCGGGCAGATTTATTGGAAATTATCTCACAGCCCGACAATGATCGATAGTGCAAAATTTATAGTCGCCACAGCAGTTTCCCCCATTAAATTTTGTTTATTTTTTTTTAGTTTGATTTTCTTATAAAATGCCGGCTATATTTACCGGCTTTTGGTTTTTTATTTAAAACGTTGGCCACTGTCGATGCTGACGGTTGTGTTTCACAAATAATTAGACTAATAAATGAGGCCGCAATGCTAGTGGAAGTGCATTAGTGAAATGGAAACGTGATTTCCCGAACACCAATATGTAGATACAAACTACGTACAGATGTGCGGTGCTGAAATTAATTGACCTGTGCTGATGGTAATGTAATTAAAAAAGTTATTTGGCCTGCCACCTCGCGACCCATGAATATTTAATGTGCCACACGGAATGGACAAAGAATTTAAATACATTAAATGCACATAACACTTGGATGCTACAATTTTCACACACGAACAGAGCAACGGCCTCTGTCTTTCACTCAAATTAATTAAACCAGAGTGCTTAATTATTAAATCACCCCATAAAAGGCATTCAAATAAAAGGGAAATCTTTTTATTACACGAACAGAACATCGCTAAACAAACATGATTGACAATAGTCATATTCAGGTGTGGTCTTAGCCAATCAAAATGTAATTGAAATGTTCTTGTCAGCTGACAGCAAACAACGTGAGTGGATAAATCAATGATTGTGGGCCTGAGCACAGACAAAGGCAAACTCCATTGATTTATGATCTCTTAGCGGGCTTTAAATTAATAAAACTGCCCGACTGTCAAATGGAGTTGTCAATAGCACATTTTGTTTTGATGAATTTAATTAGCATTTACAGAGGTATGAACAAGAATTGTAAGTGTTTGAATTATTAGCAAGTCGCACGGAATTATTTACATAATATTGATTAATACCCATACTGAGAAAAGTTTTAAAGATTATAATTAAGGAACTTTATCTGGTGTTGCAAAAATAATAAGATTATTTATATATTTTTTAATAAAACGCCATATTATTAATCTGAAGATGTTAACTGATGGTTTTAAAACAAGTAATATATATATTATCAGTTTGTTGTTAATAAACATTTTATGATAATTAGTTTCGAAATATTAATGAAGTTGTTACATAAATATCTCCTGGCTTAGTAATTTTATTTGTGTTAAATTAAGATAAAAATGTTATTATAAAAATTAGTTTCATGAAAACATCCCCAATGAAACATCACATCACATTCACAGGCTGCTTTGTGACGAATGTCAATGGGCCTAAAATTCTGTTTCTGGCGATCTCCTATGGACAGGTGAGTGGCCATGAATCACATGCATTGCCGTCGACGGATTGAGAATAAGACCTTACCAGTTGCATACTCAACGTTCTATATCATCTCGTGGTCGTAAAACAGCAGACAGCTCAGTGTTAAAACCCCGGAGCGATAACAAGCAGATGGATCACTACCAAGTACGGCCTTAGCAGCTTAGTACTTCTACCATTTAAAAGCTAAATCAGTTTTAGAACGACTTCCCAACGCTGCAGTAACGCTCTGGAAATCTCGTACAAGCCAGAAGCCTGGAATCTGAAGTGTTAATTGGTGCATTGTGGTGCAAACGCAACGGGCAATAAAGTGTGAGTGAGAATTACACCTTTCTTTTGGGGCGCCGAATTCCAATTTAGGTTATACGAATTTTCCATGTACAACAGTTCGACATTGCTGCCTGTCGACCGGTTTTCCTAAGAGAGAAAAGATAGAAACACTTTCATGCATCACGATGAGTTGCAATCCAGGTGGAAACTTGTTTTAGGGTAACCTTGAAGTGCGAAAATGCAGAAAGGAACTTCAACTGACTGAAGTTCAGTTGAAAGCTTTTATTTCCCTCGGTTTTGTGGGCATCTAGTTATTCTGTCAATGCACCAGTTTTATTGAACTTAAAAAAGACTCGTTTAAATATGAAGAATACTTTTTCAAGTTTGTAGGTGTTTGCAAAAATACTTCTACTTTGATTTTTTAAGAAATCTTGAAAAAAACACACGATTTTTTAAATTAATGATTATTTTTATAATATTTATATATTAAACCACACATATATATCACGAGTGTGCTTTATAATGAACTTTTTTGAAGTTAAATCGTTATAATGAATGAGTTCAAGCTTGCCGAACATATGATTATCATCTAATGATTAACTTATTTAGTTTAATTAATCTGGTGTCGATAACCCGAGTTCAGTCGTCATTACCCCCGCTGAATCCCGGCCACAAGCAAATGCGATATACTCGATCCGATCCCCTAGTATATTGTATTTACATCAATTGATTGATTCACGATTCGTTCGTTTACCTCTTGCAAACCTGATGCCGCAATCGAATGTGTGTTTGTGTGTTTGTGTATCGTCGCATGTTGGCTCAGTGGGTCATGCGTCGACGGGTTGGTCTTGAACCGCAGATCAAGTGAACACAAAAGCCAATTGAAATTAGAATCCATCGGAGCGTTGGCAAATTGCATAACATTTGCTCTAGGGGCTGCAGGCCATCTCTACCCCCCTTTTCGAAAACACACATATCGTATGTTGCAGTTATTGCACAGTGCATGGACCATATATAGCAGCATATACTGCAGCAGCAGCAGCAGCATGTGGGATTGACAAATGGACGACGAGTAGTCGGTAGTCTAATCTCGGTCATAGTCGCTAATTAAAAGGTTTAAGGCTAAAATTAGCATATGAAGCAATCGCCATTTCCCCCGACAGCATAAATACAGATACATTCGCACTCATCTCACACAGATACACCTGCGTGTTCGGTGTTCATGAGACTGAAATTCATACATGACGTGAACAAAAGCCATCCCTCCCCGGAAAATCTCCCCCTTCAAAATGGGCATATATAGGTATATATGCAAAGTGAGAACGTTTACGGGCGTAGAGAAGGAGGCGGCGAAGCGGTGTTCTAGGCACATTAGATGGCATCGCATGCCACCAATTACCCGCATAATCTTGTAATACTAACCCAAACCAATTGCCCGCGCCCCGTCGCACTTTGAAGGGCCAATTTGGGTTTCGGTTACGCCTCGCAGAGCTTTAATTCCCTTTAAATAGTGGCAGTGTGATGGGGATTACAGCCCAATCTCTCCTTCCCGAAAAACACGTGTGACTGGAGTAGTTAGTGGCGCCCAATGACGCCATCTCCATTACACTTGAATGGTCAGGCTTAACGGTTGAGTTATGAGATCTGCTGACAGCCCTTAAAGGGCGATTTCAACGGGAATGCATCTTCTATATCTGTATCTGCAGAGTATCAGGGCATTCCTTGCCATACCAAAAGCTTAGTTCCGATCCAGTGGGTCCACTCGAGTATGTAACCCGTGGCCAGCAGTCCGTCGCCGGTCTGTGCAATTGTTTTGTGAAATTAAATTAAATTGATTGAATTTAGACGCTCTTTGGGCAGAGGTCAATGTGGCGGTGCTTGGGTGGCTGCTGTGCACACGAAAAAAACAATATAACTAATTTAATAAAGCCGCTTAGTTGAAAGTTAAATTGCTATTTTCCATATCAATAACTTAAGTTGCTCTTTTATTTCAATTTTTACTTTGCCAAAAAAAAAATTATTTCTGGAATATTTTTATCGCTTTAACTAAATTTAATGGCATTTAAAGGCTATTTTATCTTTTTTGTGCAATCTTAAGAAAGTAATATTATTAAATAATATTTAATATATATTGCGATTAGAAAATTATTACTAAATTAAAATGAAGACTATAAGCATCCTATCTTTTGTTTTTTCGTATAAATTGATTTCTATAATCAAACGTAAGATTAAAATTTATGTGAGTTACAGATAAGAAAATCAAAATAAATAATTTATAACATTTCAGAGATAAGAATTTATTAGTCATTCATAAGATTTTTAATATATACAAGTATATTCCATACATACTTTATAACCAATCAGTTTCGTGTTATTAGTTTGTTTTTTCCGTGTACCTATTGCTAGAGAGGCGCGTTTGTTATTGTTTGTTATTGCTAGTCCAGTGATAATGACACAAATTTCTGAACGATCTGCTTTGTTGCCGTTCCTGTTGATTAACAGAGATATAAAGGCGAATTAATGAATCTATTGAGGTTAATGGGTCAAATCAGTGCAGGTATTAGTTGGGAAATATGAAATGCTTAATGTCCTAAGTCGAAAAAGTTTAAGATCAGCCTAAGTAGTACCACCCCTGACCCCTAGAGCTGAAGATCCATTGATTGCATGTTGCTAGTTGCTGCTGCGCCGACTGATGTTGCTGCTGTGCCGCCGCTGATATCGCTTGTTGCTATTTGCCGCTGCCGCCGCTCAATTGGTTGTCGCGCGCCGTGATTGCGCATCCCCATGCGGCGCTTTTAGTTGGAAATGCGAGCGCGACTCGGCCGCAGTCTCCGTTCTCCAGCCTCCGATCTTCAACCTTCGGTCTCCGGTCTCTGGTTCGCCGTTCTCCGGCTCTCCATTCTCGGTTTAAGTTACGTCCCGTTCGGTTCGCCAAACTGCGTTGCGCGAAAAATTGCGTTTAATTAAAGTATAAAGGCCAGCGAGCTCCTCAATTACGGCTGCTCGTGGGATGAGTCGCCATAGCCAGCTGAAGCTAGCGATGCCCTCGGTGCACGAGGCTCCGTCTAAGGTTCCTGGCTCGCCTTCGTCCTCCAAATCCAGGAGCGTTAAACTGGGTCTTGGTGTTAATCAGAGGACAGGTCGGGTACAATGGTGTCCGGGCCTGACATGCTGCAAATTGCTTCTACTTCTTCCAGTGGTTATGCTGCCACTGACCCTGGTGCTCATCCTGATCATGCGGCTGGACGGGATGCTGGCTGCGCTGAAACTGAACGAGCAAAGGATGCGAGAACACCAAGAAGGGGTTCCTGCTTATATGGATGATTATGAAGCCCTTCTGCCGGAGGGCAGCACCTATAATGAACTGATCAACGAGGAGTTCCTCCTGCCGGCGAGCAAGAGGGCCCAACTGCAACTCCAGGCCGCAGAAAGGGCGCGTCGCTGTCAGCCATATCGATACGGAAATGGAGAGTCATTGGAGCTGGAGGAGCGCAACACCCTGATGAAAGATTCCCGTACGTCCTTCCTTCCCCTGGGCATTCCACGCGAGTGCTTCGGCAGCGGTATTGACCTGGACATCAAACCGCTGGACGAAGAAGTCTACCAGCGACAAAAGAAGCGCTACGAGGATATTGCTCCCTACTGGCTAGAGAGGAGTAGGACACGGGAGCGGCGTGAGGCTGAACGACATGCAGAAGAGACGAATTCCGAGATCAGTGAAGCCACCGCTGCCCTGCAGAGCTTTTGGAACGAAGAGGGCACACGGGATGGCATTCGAATGACCCAAGCCAAGACCATGAAGCGCTACATGGACAACAAAGTGGATCCCTGCGTGGATTTCTACAAGTACGCCTGCGGTAACTGGGAACGATTGCACCCGATACCCAAGGATAAAGCCGGCTTCGACACCTTCGAAATGCTGCGCGAGAGTTTGGACTTGGTGCTGAGAAATCTCTTGGAGAAGACTACACCTCGCCATCCCGCTGGTGAATTACGAAAGAGTCCGGTGCGGAATACTCTTTTCAAACTAAATGAACAAGGCGAAGGTGAAGGAGAAGCTGACCAGGCGGCGGAACTTACGGCGGAACGTCTCCGACGGCACATCGTCAGCAAGAGGCAGTTGCTCAATCGTGTCCTGGTGCGCTACAAAAGGTACACAAATGGAACTAAAAGGAAACGCCTCATCGAAGCACCACGTGAGAAGACCAAAGAGGAAGAAGCTGCTCTACCAGCCGTTCTGCCAAAAGATAAGTCCAAGGACAAAGCGGATATCGAAGAGCATCTGCATGCCCATACAGATTTTCTGAAGAACGAAAATAACGCCCAACTGAAGGCCAAGAACCTGTACCGCTCCTGTGTAAATAGTGCAGTTCTAGCTAAGCGGGGATTGGAACCTCTGCACACGCTCATCCGGGAACTGGGCGGCTGGCCTGTCTTGGAGCCACAATGGAGTGATTCCCACTTCAACTGGCAGGTGCTGGCTGCCACTTTAAGGCGCTATAACAATGACATCCTAATCGTTCAGTGGGTGGGCGCCGACATTAAGAACTCCGAGGAAAACATTGTACAATTTGATCAGACGGGTCTTGGACTGCCCACCAGGGAGTACTTCCTTCAGCCAAGTAACGCCAAATATCTGCAGGCCTACCAGCGCTACATGTCCGAAGTGATGCACAAGATGGGCGCCTCCAGGGCGGACGCCCAACGGGTGGCCAGCGAGCTGGTGGCATTTGAGACTCTACTGGCGGGGATTACGGCGCCAGCAGAGCAGCGACTCAACGTGACCAAGGTGAGTGGGATCCGAAGCCATTTCTCTTATGATTACAAATAGATTATTTGTTAGTATCACCAAACGGTTTAGATATTTGTAGACCAAACTGTAATCAATCTTACTAAATGCTTTATCTAGACTCAGAAAACTCTCAGAAACCCAAAATTTTATCAATAGTATTATTATTTTATAATTTTTGCAATTTCGGGTTTTCCCTGTTAATATGTTAATTAATGCTTTCAATAGGGATCAATACATAAAGTTTAGAAATAGATTGAATTATATTTTAAATTATCTATCCCCACATAGCTCTACAAACGCATGACTCTGGAACAGCTGCAGGCGGTGGTGCCAGAGATCAAGTGGCGTGCTTATCTCCAGAGCCTGCAGGAGCGCGAGGTCCTGGGCTCCGAGGAGGTGGTTATATACGCGGTGGAATACATGAGCAAGCTGGTGACTCTTTTAGATGAGACCGATCCCCGAACGGTGGCCAATTACATGATGTGGCGTTTTGTGCGACATCGGATTAACAATGTAGACGATCGATTCGATGACATTAAACAGCACTTTTATCATGCACTTTTTGGCCGGGAAGAGAGTCCCCAGCGGTGGAAGGTGTGCATTGCCCAAGTAAACACCAATATGGGCATGGCCGTGGGCTCCATGTTTGTCACCCGATACTTCGACAACAATAGCAAGCGGGACACCTTGAGCATGACCCACGATCTGCAGCAAGCCTTCCGAGATATCCTGAAAACCACTGATTGGCTGGACGACACCACCAAGCAATTGGCAGAGGAGAAGGTCAACGCTATGTCCCTTAAGATCGGCTACCCAGACTTTATTCTCAATCCCGGTGAGCTGAATAGCAAATACGCGGGCATTGAAATTCATCCGGACAAGTACTTCGAGAACACACTGAACGTACTCCTACACACGGCCAAAACGGAGCAGGCCAAGTTGCACGAGAGGGTCAACAAGACCAACTGGCAAACAGCTCCTGCCATCGTTAATGCCTATTATAGTCGCAACAAGAACCAGATCATGTTCCCAGCCGGTATCCTGCAGCCGCCCTTCTACCACCGCCACTTTCCCAAATCGCTGAACTTTGGCGGCATTGGTGTTGTCATAGGCCATGAACTGACCCACGGTTTCGATGACAAGGGAAGGCTCTTCGATCGGAATGGCAACATTCACAAGTGGTGGACTGACTCCTCTATCCGAGGATTCGATGAGAGAGCCCGCTGCATTATCGCCCAGTACAGCAACTACACTGTGGAGGAGGTGGGCATTGTCCTGAATGGAGAGAGTACGCAGGGTAAGTCTATTGGTGTTGATCGTGCCAGGAAATATTTAGGATTATTTTAGCATTGATTCTGTGTTATTTATTAAATATTTTATTTATTGATTTCAGGTGAGAATATAGCGGACAATGGAGGATTGCGCCAGGCCTTCCACGCCTACCAGCGCTGGCTGGAGGAGCATCCCAACGAAGTCCAAGACGAGATCCTACCTGGTCTTAATATGACAGGGCCGCAGCTGTTCTTCCTCAATTTCGGCCAGGTGTGGTGCGGAGCGATGCGACCGGAAGCCATACGGAATAAGCTAAACACAGCCATTCATAGTCCAGGTCGCTTCCGGGTGATTGGAACGCTATCGAACTCTTTTGACTTTGCGCGAGAGTTCAATTGTCCCCTGGGATCCCCCATGAATCCCCACAAGAAGTGCAGCGTTTGGTAGTTCCCGAGACTACTTCTATAGCCTAAGAGTATTAAACATGTCGTATGCCACGCAGTCCTAGAAACCAAAGACCGAAGGCAGGCCAGTTGGTGAGTTCACAGATGATTGCCATCCGAGTAGAACCTCCCTGTCGAGGCTCTAATTGCTCCACTTTAGGCGCCTCTTAATGGTGAAAGTGGTGGTGTCTGCTGCAGATTCCTTGTAGCTCGTTACCCATTCCCCGCCTAACTGTTGTGCCAACAGCGACATCGCACTTCAATTGGGGCGCACTCACTTAATTAATGGTGATTTATGCCCAGCAGTTGGCTCTGTTTCTTGCCCGGGGAAGCAACTTCTCCAATTGTCTTTCCAATAAAACTGCAATTGATGCGTGCCACTTGGAATTTCAGTCGCGGTTGGAGTAGTTCTATTTATTATACATTTAGCTTATCTGTACAAAAACATTATTTCATTCTGTTAAGATTTCCATCTTTATTTCAGAGTTCAATTTACGGAAAAATCAAGCTGGATATTCCCAAAGATATGCCGCGGATCGAAGTGGATTTATTGACTACCATCACAACAAAGATAATGTGCCAAAAATTAACTTTCAAATCTCTATATATTTTTTAGCCTTTAACTATTTATATTTTTAACGTGCAATAGTTTAGTTTACGATGCAATTTATGTTTGTGATAATTTTAATTAAATGTACGAGTATATTATTAAACAAGATGACTTTTAATGTTAGGATGATTGCTCAACACTGGCAGCTTTCAAGTTCAAAAAACACAATTTTGGAAAACTTTTGAGTGGAATTTTTAAAGAAATTATGAGTGGCCATTCAGTTAGAAACGTGCTCTCGTCGACTAAAGAACTTCAAAGACATCGCGCCAGTGGGTGATCCAAAAATATACATATCAATTTATATATACACATTGTTGGAAAAACATAAAACGAGCGGAGGGAAATGAAAAATTCTAAATCGAAACTTCAATAATTGAATGCAATGCAGATCTGTTGGATACTGGTCATTTTTCTTGGCCTCAATAAGGTGCACGGACAATTTTATGGGGGCAGTAATTACGGTTCATCCAGTGGCCAATCCATTACCCTTGGTGAGTGAAAGACTCCGAAGAGCTTAAGCAGTTTACTCTCCCGAATTTCCTTTTGACTCAAACTATGCACACAGGTCTTATCACAGACGACGCCACCGATAGAATCCGACAGACCTTCGAGCACGCCATATCGGTGGTAAACAATGAGCTGAGTGTTCCTTTGGCCGGGGAAACAGAGCAGGTTGCCTATGGAAATTCCGTTCAGGCCTTTGCCCAACTGTGCAGGCTGATGCAGGTGAGCCATCTGCAATTTCTTGCCAAATTCAAAAAACGACCTGATTAACATTCTTTTCTAGGGTGGAGTGGGTGCCGTTTTTGGGCCGGCTGCCAAGCACACGGCCTCTCATCTGCTAAATGCCTGCGACTCCAAGGACATACCATTTATATACCCGCATCTCTCTTGGAGTGCCCATCCGGATGGATTCAACCTATACCCGAGCCCTGAAGATATAGCCCACGTTCTCTACGACATCGTCAATCTGTTTGATTGGTCTCGCTTCATATTCTGTTATGAATCCGGTTTGTGATGCTTTGAAAGTACTATGACTCTTAACTTATTCCTGGTTTTATATTTAAGCTGAGTACCTGAAGATTTTGGATCACTTAATGGCCATGTATGGAGTCAAGGGACCTGTCATTAAAGTGATGCGCTACGATCTGAATCTGAATGGTAATTACAAATCTGTCCTAAGACGCATCAGAAAATCGGAGGATAGTCGCATAGTAGTCGTGGGTTCAACAGAGGGCGTGGCCGAGCTCCTTCGTCAGGCCCAACAGGTGGGCATCATGAACGAGGATTATACCTACGTAATAGGGAACTTAGACTTGCATACATTCGAGCTGGAGGAGTACAAGTACAGTGAAGCAAACATTACGGGCATACGAATGTTTTCACCCGATCAGGAGGAAGTACGAGATCTGGTTGAAAAGTTGCACCAGGAACTTGGAGAAAGCGAACCGGAAAATACTGGTAAGAAAATATATTCAAAGTTCTAGCTTTATAAGTAATGTGTGTTCCTTTTTTAAAGGTTCCACTTTTATTACGATGTCCATGGCTCTCACCTATGATGCAGTACGAGTGATTGCAGAGACAACGAAGCACCTGCCCTATCAGCCCCAGGTGCTCAACTGTTCCGAGCGACATGACAACGTTCAACCTGATGGTTCAACTTTTAGAAACTACATGAGATCGGTTTGTACTCTTTAATAATCAATAATAAAAATAAACCTAATAACTTTAAACAGATGGATATCAAAGAAAAAACCATCACAGGTCGCATATATTTCGAGGGAAATGCACGAAAGGGTTTTAAATTCGATGTCATCGAGTTGCAAACTAGTGGATTGGTCAAGGTTGGCACTTGGGAGGATGGCAAGGACTTTGAGTTCCAACGACCACCTCAAATTATAAACTTTAATGATATTGATGACGGTTCTCTGGTCAACAAAACCTTCAGGGTTCTAATATCTGTTGCGGTAAACTATCATTAACATATGTGTAGATTTCCAATTGTTTTAATGTTACCCATGAAATTACAGACCAAGCCTTATGCCAGTCTCGTCGAGAGTATTGACACACTAATTGGCAACAATCAATACCAGGGTTATGGTGTGGATCTAATCAAAGAGTTGGCTGATAAACTTGGCTTTAACTTTACCTTCCATGATGGTGGCAATGACTATGGTTCCTTTAATAAGACAACTAACTCCACGACAGGAATGCTTAAGGAAATCGTTGAAGGAGTGAGTGTGGTAGCAAATTTAATAATCTTATAATATTTATTTATATTTTTTAAAAGAGAGCCGATTTGGCCATCACTGATCTTACCATAACATCGGAGAGAGAAGAAGTCATCGATTTCTCTATACCATTTATGAATTTGGGTAAGATATCCTTAAAAAAACAAATAATCATTTTCTAATAATTTGTTTGGATTTACCAGGCATAGCAATTTTATATGTTAAACCCCAAAAGGCTCCTCCCGCTCTATTCTCCTTTATGGACCCATTTTCCTCCGAAGTATGGCTTTACTTGGGCATAGCCTATGTGGGAGTATCGCTCTGTTTCTTTATAATAGGACGACTTTCGCCCATTGAGTGGGATAACCCTTATCCCTGTATTGAAGAACCAGAAGAACTAGAAAATCAGTTCACCATCAACAATTCCCTATGGTTTACTACGGGAGCTTTATTGCAACAAGGCTCTGAAATTGCTCCCAAGTAAAAAATCTATATATTGTCTTAGAATTTGATTACAAAATATTTTCTTATATTTAGAGCTCTCAGCACACGCACCATATCTGCCATTTGGTGGTTCTTTACTTTGATTATGGTATCTTCCTACACGGCCAACTTGGCTGCCTTCTTGACCATAGAGAATCCCACTAGTCCTATTAACAGCGTTAAAGACTTGGCCGATAATAAAGATGATGTCCAGTATGGTGCCAAGCGAACAGGATCCACCCGGAATTTTTTTCTTGTAAGTTTTTGGGGCTTATGTTATAACCTGAGGTGGTATATAATTCTATAAAATCCAAAGACATCGGAGGATCCAGTCTATGTGAAAATGAACGAATACATGTTAGCTCACCCTGAAATGCTGATGGAAAACAATCAGGATGGCGTGGACAGGGTGAAAGCAGGCACAAAGTATGCATTCCTCATGGAATCCACCTCCATTGAATTTAATACGGTTAGGGAGTGCAATCTGACCAAAGTGGGTGACCCACTGGATGAGAAGGGTTACGGCATAGCTATGGTGAAAAGTGGGTAGAAACATTGTAACATTAAGCTAGGGTATTAACAAACCTCTAACAGATTGGCCCTATCGCGATAAGTTCAACAATGCTCTGTTGGAACTGCAGGAGCAGGGCGTCTTGGCCAGGTTGAAAAACAAATGGTGGAACGAAGTTGGTGCCGGCGTTTGTAGTGTAAGTTGTTGGTAACTGAAAAATTATCCAACAATAACAATGCTGTTCCAGGCAAAAAGCGACAGTGACGGTCCTTCTGAGTTGGGCGTGGATAATCTAAGTGGTATTTACGCTGTCCTTGCCATTGGATCCTGCATTTCCATGATTGTCGCCATCCTTTGTTGGTGTTACTTTGTTTTTAAGAAAGCAAAACTCTATGCGGTATGAAACCATATTAACTTACTCATTATTACTTTTAAAAAATTAAATTCCTAGGTTCCCTTTGGCGATGCATTGGCTGAAGAATTCAAAATTGTCATTCATTTCTCGGAAAATGAAAGAGCCCTAAAAAGCGCCCAGTCTATATACTCACGTAGTCGGAATTCATCTCAGTCTATAGAGTCCCTCAAAACGGATTCAGAGGAGAGCGTGCCGGTTGAGGATTAATATTGAGATATTTTTGATTAATACTCTCTCCAAAGTTTCAAAAAAGCTTTTAAAATATTTCACTCAAAATGTTTTCCAAATTGACATTTTGGAGGCAAACGTCAGTTGTGGCTTTTTACTCGAAGTATTCGGTTGGGAACGCACATGTTTTTTTATCTCTGAAACTATATTTATATATATATATATATAGATATATATGTTTTAAATAAAAACCATATAAAATGTTTACCAATCATTTTATAATTTCGTGCATTATTATTTGCATAAAAATTACAGTTAACAACGCTCAGTATGAAAACTTTGGCGGGTACGACAATTTCCAAAGTATGGGAAGTGTCCCAATTGGTAAGTATAATATTTTTCGAGAAGAACCAAAAAAAAAAATCTCAAATGGAAAATGTGTGTCGCCTGAGCATTTTTGTATTTTATGTTTTTTTTGTCGTGCACTTCCAAACAAACTGTTTTCAACGCGCGATTTATTTTTAATTTCTCATAAAGAGAACAAGCTGTTCGTTCCATCAACGCAAAAAGCTCATAAAAACGGTTTTAGTATTTGTTTGTTTGTTTGGGTTTTCCAACTGAATGGGATGATTAGGTCAAGTTGTTGTTTATAAACAAACCGGCAAGAGAGAAATGGCCCAAAGTGGATGTGAGAGAATTTCTCGATTTCAGGCCTGCTCACCGACCAGAACACGGAGCAAATGAACATTGTCTTTGACCATGCCATCGAAGTGGCTAACGAGGAAGTGGGTACCACCTTGACATCGCTGAAGGAAGAGGTTAACTACGGGGATGCGTATCAAAGCTATGGCAGATTGTGCAGGATGCTGGAGGTAAGTCGAAACTATAAAGATTGTTTTATCTACATATGTGTTTCGAGTAAAGTCTTAAGTAGAAAGTAGAGTACAACTACTTGTTCAGCACTTTCTTCTCAAAAGAGACATCAAAACATACGGAATGATGTATTAAACTATTTAATACACTAAGTTAATGAGCTCTTTATATACAATCTTAATGTAAACATCGCAATTTTCATTATTTTTATTACTATTTAGACTGGGAATCGCCGGGGTCTTTGGACCCTCATCTCGGCACACTGCCGTCCACCTGATGTCCATATGCGATGCCATGGATATACCCCACATCTACTCCTACATGAGCGAGTACGCGGAAGGCTTTAATCTGCATCCTCACCCGGCGGATTTGGCCAAAGCCCTGTATAGCCTTATCACGGAGTTTAACTGGTCACGCTTCATTTTCCTCTACGAGTCGGGTGAGCTGCTATTTGTTGGCAACATAAATAGGATTCTTTTATAATTCCCATATCGCCTACAGCTGATTACCTGAACATTTTGAATGAGCTAACCACCTTGTTCGGGATGAATGGACCCGTGGTCACGGTATTGCGATACGACATGCAACTGAATGGCAATTACAAACAAGTCCTCCGGCGAGTGCGAAAATCCGTGGATAACCGAATTGTGGTTGTAGGCTCCAGCGAAACGATGCCAGAGTTCTTGAACCAAGCTCAACAAGTGGGCATTATCAACGAGGACTACAAATACATTATTGGCAACCTGGACTTTCATTCTTTTGATTTAGAGGAGAACAAGTACAGTGAAGCCAATATAACTGGACTGCGATTGTTTTCGCCTGAGAAGATGGCCGTAAAAGAGTTGCTCATGAAATTAGGCTACCCCACCGACCAGGATGAGTTTCGAAATGGTAAAAACATAAATTAAAATACAATTTCTTTTTATACATATTGTTTTACACTTTCTTTAAGGTTCCTGTCCTATTACCGTGGAAATGGCCCTGACATACGATGCTGTTCAGTTGTTCGCACAGACCCTCAAGAATCTTCCATTTAAGCCAGTCCCCCAGAATTGCTCGCAGAGAACGGAAAGTGTCCGGGATGATGGTTCCTCTTTCAAAAATTACATGAGAACGGTGAATGGAATAAAAACGTCTCTTAGAAAATAACTATTCTTACAGTTCTTTTGACTATTTCAGCTCCGTCTTACAGATCACCTGCTAACGGGACCAATATACTTTGAGGGAAACGTACGTAAGGGCTACCATCTGGATGTAATCGAGCTGCAGCCCTCGGGGATTGTGAAGGTTGGAACCTGGGACGAGCAGAGGGAGTACAGACCTCAGCGTCTGGCACCAACCACAGCCCAATTCGATAACGTCGACAATTCACTGGCCAATAAGACCTTCATTATCTTACTTTCGGTACCGGTAGGTGGCACTGCAATTCAAACTACTTGAACAATATGCTATCAGAAGGGAATTACAGAACAAACCTTATGCCCAACTGGTGGAGACTTACAAGCAACTTGAGGGCAATAGTCAATATGAGGGCTATGGTGTGGATCTGATAAAAGAGCTGGCGGATAAGCTGGGCTTTAATTATACATTTGTAAACGGTGGTAATGAATATGGATCTTATAACAAAACCTCCAATATATCTACTGGCATGTTGAGGGAAATCATGATTGGGGTAGGAGAGGTTCATAGCTTTTGAACAACGGATAGATAAACATTTTTCTTCCAGCGAGCAGACTTGGCCGTCACAGATTTGACCATTACCTCGGAACGCGAAGAAGCCGTAGACTTTACCATTCCCTTTATGAATCTAGGCATGTGTTAAATTTTTCCTCTTGACTTAAACTTGATAATAGGATAATTCTTTCCAGGCATTGCCATTCTCTATTTGAAGCCACAAAAAGCCACCCCAGAGCTTTTTACCTTTATGGATCCGTTTTCCGAAGAGGTCTGGTGGTTTCTGGGCTTTTCTTTTATGGGTGTCTCACTGAGTTTCTTCATATTGGGTCGTCTCTCGCCAAGCGAATGGGATAACCCGTATCCATGTATCGAAGAGCCAGAGGAGCTAGAAAATCAATTTACCATAGGCAACTCCATTTGGTTTACCACTGGTGCTCTGCTTCAGCAGGGTTCCGAAATCGGGCCCAAGTATAAATAATAATCCAAATTAAGCGATTTCTATATGTCTCTTTACTTTGACAGAGCCTTATCGACTCGAACTGTGGCCACGTTTTGGTGGTTTTTTACCCTCATTGTGGTCTCCTCTTACACCGCCAACTTGGCCGCCTTCTTGACCATCGAAAAGCCACAGAGTTTGATCAACAGCGTTGACGATTTGGCCGATAACAAAGATGGTGTGGTTTACGGTGCAAAGAAATTTGGATCTACCAGGAACTTTTTTATAGTATTTGCCAAGTCTATATTTTCTATTATGTAAATATTAATATTTTATACTCTTTAGACATCTGAGGACGAAAGGTATAAGAAGATGAATAAATTCATGACCGATAACCCCCAACATCTCACCTCTGACAATATGGAAGGAGTACAACGCGTAAAAACACACACTCATTATGCCTTCCTGATGGAATCCACATCCATTGAGTATAATACCAAGCGAGAATGCAATCTAAAAAAGATTGGCGATGCATTGGACGAGAAGGGCTATGGAATAGCCATGAGAAAGAGTAATTTAAGAATTTACATAAAGTTTCTTTTAAACATTCGATTTCGATGTTCTTTAGATTGGCCACATCGAGATAAGTTCAACAATGCACTGCTGGAACTTCAGGAGCAGGGAGTGCTGGAGAAGATGAAGAATAAGTGGTGGAATGAGGTGGGCACTGGAATTTGTGCCACGAAAGAGGATGCTCCAGATGCCACGCCGTTTGGACATGAACAACTTGGAGGGTGTATTCTTTGTACTCCTTGTCGGAAGTTGCTGCGCCCTGTTTTACGGGATTATAAGTTGGGTCTTGTTTGTGATGAAGAAAGCTCATCATTATCGAGTGGGTTTACAGCTTCCTAACGATAATCAACTTTTAATGTCTATTACTTTTAAGGTTCCACTGCGCGACGCTCTTAAGGAGGAGTTTCAATTCGTTATCGATATTAATAACTATGTGCGGGTGCTAAAAAACTCCGCTTCCATTTACTCCCGCAGCCGTCAGTCCTCAATGTCTGTAGCTTCTGTAGTCCAAGAATCACAATAATCGCAAAATTTTTTTAATGGTGGTGATGACCTTCTTTGGACATGCTTCCAAATAGCTAAGTAATGTATGCAAAGCATTACTTTACAAACAAAAATCCATCACTATCAAACGAAAATTTAAATTTTATTTTGATAGAACTTTAAAGTTTCTAGATGTTAGACGGAATGTTACTGCCAAATCGTAATAAAAAATTCCTTAACAAAAAATACACATAATTTAAAAGGCATTGAATTTCCCTATTATTTCAATAAATAGCTCCTTAAAAATTGCGACTTTTATCGAATCAATATTACTTTTTATTCAGCTCTACTGGAAATGTCAAGAATGCAGAATACAATAAATAATTATAAATAAATAAAGAAGTGAAAAAAACATTAATTAACAAACTAAATAAAAAGCTTTTATAAATGAGATATAAAAACACTAAATGTTTTTACTTTTGATCAATAAACCACCCAAAAATAAAATATACTGATTCTATTTGGCTGTCACAAAATCTTTCCAAGCAACTATTCCTCACATCTAGCACCTTTCTTAACAATTGCGTGTGTGTTAGTGTATTATTAAAAACGTCAACAAATACTTCGAATGAGATCGAATTTAGGTCCAGTGCTTGGCCCGCCACAGCAGGCAGTGGATGTGATTGTCCACATCCGCCGGTGGCACGGATTTGGCTGCACCATGTGTGGGTGTATTGACGGCAGAGCACATGCTGGATGTTTCTGCGGAGTCCACATAGCGTGAGATCAAAGATCGATACCGCCTACCGATCGTCGCGATCAGGGGCACCTTGTCATTAGAAAGCGTTATTATGGATTTTATCTATAGGAGAATCAGAGAAATTAGTATATAAAAAAGAAAATAGAGATATCTATCTTACTTCATTTTCATACGGTCGGAAAACGCTGATAGGCCGCAGAGTGTGCAACTCAGCCACAATTAAGCAACCCCAAGTAGTTCCAATATACAGTTCCGTATCGTGAGCTGCCAGCGCTGAGATCTGACACTTTATCAGGTTTACATGTTCATCAATCGCTATACTTTGCAAGGATTCAGAGCAAGGCAGTAGCTTTGAACAGTCCAGCTTGTTTTCAATTCGTTTGGAAACCACTCCCCATTGATACACCATACAGCCAGGATACAAGCAACTGAAGACATGACTATCATTGCTGCACATGCGGGCCACTTTGACGTCCTCGATTAGATTTGGTTCCTCACTATGACACAGGGCCTGATGACCAGACACTCCGGTCTCGTTTAATGGGAATACATTTATCTTTCCAGCTATTTCACCGCACCACAATTCGTAAGTTCTACAGAAAGAAAGTATTAACTAACGCTAGTCCCATGGATTATATATTTTTAAACTTACCCATCAACAAAAACGGAGCAAGCGGCGTGCAAAACAAAACCAGAACAAATCTCCGTGAGCACAAAGGAACCCTCGGCAAAGGCGCAATTGCTGGGAACTTGCGTGGCGTCCACAAGGAACACCCGACCATTGTGTGTGCCCACGGCTACGCGAGCTATCCTTTCCATGTAGACTAGACTGATCACAGCAGACTTAATGGCCGGATCGAGCATATATGAAAATAAGTGAGCATAGCTGGATGTGAGGTAAGCATGCAGGTTGCCAGAAACATCACCCATCCAGATAGCGTCGCCCACCAGGCAGCAGCACAGCATGTTCACCTTGGGCGAACGTTGAGCGGAACGGGCTCGTGATTGGGCACCGTTTTCGGGTGTCTTAGGTGGAGCTACCTGTGGCTGAGGAGAACAACTAATGCTGTTACACTGCAGCAGATTTCCCGATGGAGTGCAGTCCAAAATGTCGATACGGGAGCCGAATGACGGAAGCCACAGCTCTAGGCCACACCGTTCCTCGTCACCAAGGCCGACCATAGACTGAAATACGCCGCAAACAATCTTCTCGCTATGCGGCATGGCAACCACATCCAACAGATGAATGCACTCTGGAGCACTAAGTATAGATACGATCTGACTAGCTGTGGGTCTACGGCGCGGCTGTTCGTGCCAACACAGGACCATGAGATCCAAACAGCAAGTTGGGAAACTGGGTCTCCCTTTGAGTCAAAGCCGGGCGACTGCCCTCCAAAATACACTCTTTAATGGACTCATGTCCCTCGAAGGGTTGTCGTAAACTAATATTCTCATATATGAACATGCCAAAGGAGAAACAGTCCACCTTAAATTAAAAAGTCCTTCAAGAAATAGTAATAAAGATTAACGAATTTATTACTCACCTTCTCAGTATATTCCTCCTCTCCGTTGTAGCGTATGATCTCGGGGGCCATGAAACCCTCCGTACCGCCAAATCCCTTGGCTCCGCTGGGAGCTGTCTGCCTACTGATACCATAGTCTGCAATTTTAATGTGCACATGATTTCGGGGGCTGTCATCGGTATGTGGCTGTGGTAGCTCCCAAACCAGGACATTTTCTGACTTCAGATCACGGTAAATAATTCTTCTGCGATGCAGATACTCTATTGCCCGAGCCGCCTGAAGTACTAGAGTCTGAAAAGTATGCGGACCCATGTGTGCGCCACTGCGTCGGTACTGCCGTAGCAGAGCGTCCAGACCACCTAGAGGCGCCAGTTCCAGAACCAAAGCTAATGGCTTTATGCAAATTCCCACTAAAGGCACAATGTTGGGATGCTTGAGGGTTAGAAGTACCGCCAATTCCTGGCGAGCAGTGCAGTAGGCCTTACAAGAGTGCTGCAGTGGATCCCGGTCCCATTTGCCCAAAGCCACCTTGAAGGCCATCAAAGCACTCTAAAAGTTAATAAATTACAATAAGTGCTGTAGATTATTTTTAAATGTGTTGTGCTCACCTCCTTGGCCCGAGCTCCGGGAGGTACTGGTTGAAGCATTTTCATCGCTACCGCCTTAAACGATCTAGCACCCCTTATCTTGCAATTTGCTTTGAAGACGAATCCAAAAGCTCCTCGACCAAGCAGCGATCCCTTTATGATGCACTCGCTTGGAATAGTGTGCTTATCGGGTATATCGGCAAATATAACATCTGGAGCTAACTGAGCCATAGACTGTTCAAGGTGTACAGGGCAGCTGATTTTGCTTTGATTGTACACGGACAATATGCACTCTTCAATCATCCACGCGTAGCAAACGTTTGAGTTATCAGGCAGGTAATAACCAGGATGTCCGTCCACTGAAGTGTTGCGCGAAGAACCGGCGGAATCGGGACCCACGCCCGAGTCTGCATCCGATCCAGCCCCCAAAGAATCCTCTGATCGACGCTCTCTCCTTGCCGTGGCATTCAAATACGCCGAGAATACGTTTAAAGCACCATCTTCACCAGGATCACCTACACCGTGCAGGAAGTAGGCTCCAGCTCCACGTCTACTACTTCGACTTGGTCTATTGCATCCCATTGGGGGTAGCTCCCGATCTGCCGGTTCGTTGCTGTGCTGCAACTGCAGCTTCCAAAGACAGCGGGGACACAACACCAAACGAGTGATTAGGAAACGGCCCTCCGATGTGTGCACAAACCGTGTTCCCAGCGAAGGATACCAGTCTTCTAAAAGCAAATCAATGTGATCCACTGCCAAAGCCAAAAGCTTTGCCACCTGGGACATATGCGGCTGAAGCTCGGCCAGCAACTGACGTTCCCGGTCGTCCACTTCCTGGGATATATTTACTTCGTGAAGTGGAAAATAAACTTCCAGAATGCTAGAAGAGCTCAGATTCACATCGCTCCAGATGCCATCTAATTTCAGCTTAAAACGGTTGCCATTTGTGCGGAAAGGTTGCGTTCGTTCAGTGTTTTGAAAGGGCACTTCCCAGATCTTGAATATTAAGATTGGTCCGTAGTAAAGAGCTAAACCTGTTTGCCACAAATTCCACTGGGTGTCCTGCTCCAACGAAGTGCGTATATCAAAGTCCACATATTTCTACAAATATCAATTTAAGTGAATAATTTATATTATAAGACAACGTTTTCTACTTACATCTTGGGAAGGCACATAAGCACCACGGATTGCCTCGATTATCTGCTCATCAGCCAGAATCCGCGTGATTAGTCTCGACCAGAACCCGGAAGGGAAATAAGTCATCAAAAGAATACGCCGTAAACCCTGACTAGCCGTAGAAGAAGATGGTGAAGTCAGAGATGATCTCTGCTCATAAATCAAACTATTAAGATTCACTTCCTGCGAGACGGAGCAACCCAAACTGCGACCGCGGGAACGTTGAGAGAGCTTTACTGTACTTCCAGTGTTGGGTGTAGCTGATTCTTGCAATGGCAGCAGTGAAGGAATTAGTAGCGTTCTAGAGTCCCATGTTAATGCCACCTCAAACTTGTTCAATAAGCTGACAATGTAGCTAAATGTAAACAAAAAAGATTATAAGGAAGTCTTCATCACTATAGAGTATTTAACAAAATTAAATAATAAAGATCGAGTTAGGACCAACCTCCGGTTTCCATTCCCTTGAAGCTGAACGCTTCGAAACAACAGTTGGAGATCATCCAATTTCATTACACCCGTGGGAGCAAATGGATTGATCTCCCGCACTGTGACCACATGGGCCAGCATGTCGCAAAGCCATTGTGGATCGAGAAAGTAATAGTCCCTCAGCGTGGAATCATCGTAGTGCAACAGAACTCCATTTTCGTGACACCATGTGGTGGCCTGCTGTAGTTCAGCGGCATCCCGAAAGCTCTTGTAGTTGTGGAGTCGCATTTGTTCGGTGACCAAGCGTCTGTATTGCTCACCATCAAGGACGGGATCTCGGCCAGCCTGTCGCAGATTACAGGCAATCACATTAACAATATCTTCCAGGGCAATGTAACTGGCAGGGATCTTCTGCAGTAGCATCGGCTCCTTAGAACCAGGCGATCGCAGTTGCATGGCCGTATCGTAAATGATGTTGGCCAATAAATGAATATTGTGTAGCGTTCTAAGATAAAGAAAAATGTACCTACATTTTGATCAATAAAATAACACGCAACACTTACCGACAACTTATTTCGATAGAGTCAATTACGCGAGGCAGCCCAATTTTTTCCGCATCAGGAATAGCGATGAACTTTTCACGTATCAGTTGCTGCAGTTGCTCTGCTTTCTGCGGAGAGATAGATTCTCCGACCGCATCAAAGTGTGTACCGACAATGATTACAGGAGAGTTGGGAGCTCTTGCTTGAATGTTTCCCAGCCACTGTAGCAACTCAGCGAGTCCTTTGTGGCCATCGCTAATGCGCCACAGCACCAGATACAGACTACGCTTGGACAAGAAGTACTGGTGAGTGGCATAGTACTCCTTCTGGCCGCCAAAATCCCAAGTTCGAAACACCACCGGGCCATGAGAACCGGGTGATCGCTTTCGCTTTTCACAAAGCCAAGTTCCAATGTCGACGCCTACCGTGGATATATTGGCGCTGGAGGCTGATGAATGACGATGCGATCGAGATGTGCTGCGTGCATGGCCCATTCGCTTGGCCCAATGATTCTCACTAGCGCGAGATCGGTGGGAACTGGAACTGGAACCTGAGCCTGCTCCCTGCCGAAGCAAATCTAGCAGTGTACTCTTACCGATTCCAGCCACCCCCACTACCATAAGCTTCATCCGTGCATAAGGCTGGGCATCCTCGTAGATAGACTTAAGGTATCCCACGATATCCATCGTCTTGTGCTTCTTGCTCTCGATCATAGATCGTAGTGGTTCCTGCAGAAGGCAACCACGCGTGTTAAGATTCCAAAGCCGCGAGAGAAGACCCAAATGCGGCGGCAGCTCAGTAATATTCACGTTGCCACTAATATTTAACACAGATAGACTGCTTAGTTCGTGTAACGAGGCGGGAATCTCTTTCAGACAATTGTTAGTCATATCCAGCATAGACAGGTTGGGAAATATAACCTTTGAACGGTTAACACCCACTACACTCCAATCGGCGTCCTCGCTTTCATTAAACAACGTTGTGGCGTCGTCAGTTGACAACTGGATGCGGGTGAGTAGGTTGTCCGCCAATATCAAAGTACGTAACGACTCTAAGCGTAAGTGTCGCCTATGTCTGCAAACACTCTTCAACACCGAGGCACGGAAAGATGTGGCGGAGGAGGAGCTACCCTTTGAGGAAGACGTCTTGTAAGCCTGCTCTTCCTCGCGACCCTCCGGCAGCTGGACACAACTATAGCAAAGTAGGTGCGGATCCGATTCGGTAATTCGTGGCAAACTCGGCCAACATGAAATCTCATTGTGGCTTAGATCTAACTGTTTTAGCGTCGCCGGATAACTAGTTACATGCCCCATGGAACGCAGACTATTGTACGACATATTTAGCCTGGTTAAATTGACCGCCAAACAGGGCAGAGCAGCAGGTATACTGGTAAAAAGGTTATTTGCTATATTCAGGCTACTTAGCTGGGAGGAGCCCACACCAGGTGTTTTTCCATCGCCGAAATCCGTTTCATGCTGCCACTTCATATCATTGTCTGTTATCTCCAACGTAGCCGACCAGAGATTCCGATGGGTAAGCCTCTGCTGCGTCACATTACGTGGTTTATTTGACGGGGACTCCTCGAATGTCTGCAGCTGGAGTTTGTCCAGGCTCAGCAATGAACTGCTCGTCTGCATTGGCGGCACAGGAAGATCCCGTAATAGGTTAAAGGCTACATTTAGTTCTCGCAACTTGGGCGCCCGCCACAGATCAAATGGAAGCTGTTGAAGCTTATTGTTTGAGACATCCAGAATAGATAGGGCGGGAAGGTGAAAGATTGCGGCCGGTAGTGCTGTCAACTGATTGTCCTGCAGGAAAAGCTCATCCAGAACGGGACAACCATATGACTTGCCCATTGGTGAAGGCAAATCAGTGATCTTGTTTTGAGCCACATTCAGATATCTGAAAATACAATATTATTTTTATACAAATTAATGTGTTTTCTTTTAAATTTTACTCACTTTAGGCTAACCAAATGAAACAATTCCTGCGGAATGGCCGTTAGGATATTATGCGAGAAATCAATTCGCGTGATTGCAGTCAAAGCAACTTCGTTAAGTCGGGGATGTGACTGCAGTTTTGGATTCAGCAGCAAAACTCCACTGACCATCCAAGGAATCCTCACCACTGACAATTGAACGCTGGAACCCAAGCTGTGCCAGTCGATAATGGTCGGTACGTTGGGAAACATGGCGCTGTAAGATATGTTGCTAGTGGACGGCAAAAACACGTTCACCTCCACCGGTGTGGGAAGGCCCTTTTTATTGATTTTATAGTCAGAGTCCGGATGGACACGTCGTGCCAAAAGGCGGCTCAAGATGGCTTCGTCGCCGCCAGTAATGGCCATCCCGATGGCCGTACCATTGTCGTCGCGAGCTCCGTGTCTCAGCAAAATATCCAACATGGCCAGGGATCTTTGTTTGCAGGCCTCTGCAATAGGAACATTGCTTAGCCCGTATATTTCCTCACAACACTTCGGGTCGTTGTGATCTTCAACTGGTCTGGCCACAATATTCGGATTTGCTCCGTGCTGCAGCAGAGCCTGCACAACGTCTAGGTGACCACCCCGAACTGCCGCTAATAAAGCAGTTTCCCTCGCCGCTCCACACAGCAGATTAACGTTGATGGGACATCTTTGACATTCAGTAGACTCTTGGGAAGCCTGCTCATCGAGACCTTCCGACTCGCCAGATATGTGCAGCTTGGACATGATGGCCTGGATGCCAAACGAAATGCGTTTTCTGGTAGGTGTGATAGGGGTGCTCACTGAGCTGGCCGAATCACCCAATGTGCGCCTGCATTGGAGTTGCCACTTAAGAAGAACCCCTACCAATTGCTTATTGCCTAAGATGCTGGCTATATACAAACTGGTCTGACCCGTCACATCGTGAGCGTTTGCGTCAAAGGGAAGTCGCCATTCCCACTGGCCTTCCTCGTCGCGATATGTCTGATAGAGGTAGTCGGGATAGCAGTAGCTAATAAGGAGCTCCAAAAGCTTGATGTGTCCGTTAATGCAGGCGGCATGCAGAGGCAGCCAACGCTCGACAGTCGGTTGTTGAATAAGTTCTGGAAAGCGATCCAGCATCAACCGAGCGATTCCCAAATGACCACTGTGAACAGCGCCGTATAAGGGTGAGTACTTGGTGACGGCATGGGAACGACCGTCCGCTCCAGCATCCAAAAGCCTCTGAGTGATGCTTTCGTAACCACACTGGCACGCTCTAAAGATTATCTTCATAAGATTGGCCCAAAAAATAAAATAAAAAAAATTAAGTTCCTCACATGAAAAGTAGAGTATTCGCTCCTGAAGGTGCCATATTGACTATAATCTGTCGCTCGGCTCCCAGGGCCGCCAGCAGGACCCGTACAGTCCTCTCATCTCCAGAGCTTACTGCCGTTCTTAGTTCTCCGTGTTTGATCTGACGCACTTCCTCCCGGGCATCTGTGAACGAGAGGTTGTCCTTTTGTTAAACATATGTGGGCCAACACCCTTGGGCTTCTTCAATTCCCACCCCGTATTGAGGATGCCTCAATGACCTCATCCACGAAATAATCGCAGGCTTCTAAAGCGGTTTCAGTTCCGGGTTTGGGTTGTTCCATGCTGAATTTCCAAGACATTATATAACCCAAATCGGCGCGACAGAGTCCCAAAAATTAATTCGCATCGGAGAAGAGAACCGAACGCGGCGCTGGCAAAAACTGAACTGAACTGGGGAAAATCGATGGCCTGCGAGCTACACGGGCCACGTTTTTGTGGTCATTGATCCAGGCCGGATTTAGACGCACTGCGCAAGACTAGACCGAAGAAGCACAGCAACTGTTGCACGTGGTCAAGGACTGGCATTGGATGCGCGAAGTTTGTTTTGTTTTGTTTGTTTTCGAGTGGGTGTCGAATGGCTCAATGATTACAGCGCACCAGTTGCATTTGGGGGAGGTGGCGTTTTAAAAAATCATTTTGCGCGCCCTCTTCTATGGCACATGGATCACCCTGTGTACATATGAACTGGTGTTGTTGAAAAACCAATAACAACTGGTTGGGGAATTAATTGCACCACTTAAGCTATTTGCATATGTCATCTTTTAATGTTTAATTGTCCTTTGGCCAGATTAAATTGCTCAAAGCTAACATTTATAAGTATAATTATATTATTTTTAAAAGGGTTAATCTTACCTTCATCGGAGTCGCTCATTGCTTTGTTCTATCTTCTTCACAAGATCCTCAACGCGTTTACCTCCCGCACATTATTACTCAATGGTTTGAAAAAAGTTATCTTTTTAAAGCACATTTATTTAGTCTCATCTAGTTATTTTTGTATATTTTGCGAAATTTTCACTTTGTTTACCTTTTTGAAGTGTTACCAGAAATGGCAAGCAGTATGACTGCTCACTGTTAACTGAAATATACGATAAATATATATGACAAACTAAATACGATAGTTACAGTTAACAGCACGATATGCGCTGTTAGAAATATGATTTCGGAGTTAATGTAAACAAAATAAATATAGGATATTATGTATTATCATAATGGAGTGAAGTTGATCCACTGAATGCATTTTTCTAGCGCCTTTTCATTAGGCTGCTAGCTATAGGTCAAATATAAAAATAACTTTTACAGAGAAATTAATTTTTTGTTTCAGTATTTCTAAAACTAGCTCAACAGCAAGAACTCTTCTTAATAATTTTAAAAATTGCGACTGATTTAAAATATATATAAAATCAGGAAGGAAGGAATAGAAACACTTAATATATAATAAATTTTTTATTATATTTCGGTCGACTTGAAAGAAATCCCTAATTTATAGAAAATCTGAAATTGAAAAGTAGTAGGCTTCATCGAGCGGTATGTATTGGTTAACAAGTATCTTAAATAATTTCGTTTTAAAAGCCACATACTAACATTCATTAACATTCATACTGGATCCCCTTAATTTTTGTACTCTTCTGATATTTGCATGAGGATAGATTTTTTCAAAGTTTTGTAAATAAATACAAAACAGTAGGGCTGGACTAGTTTCAAAAATTTTTCTCGTGATTAGTGAGTGATTTAAATCACTGTTTCTGGTATTTTTTACAGGTAGCAATCTTTGGTTTTTAAAATGTATTACTTAAACAAATTCTAAGGAAAATATAAAGGTACCTACTTTATAATATATTTACATTGATAGTAGTATGTCAAGATTTTAACAACAATCGATATTAGCACTATCGATATTACGAACATGGTACCCCTGTCGCTTACAGCAGTCACCCTGTGAATTTTAACATACGCTTAACAGCACGTAACTCAACAATACAAATAAAAACAATTAATATTCTTTAATCAAACTCCAGTTTGTTACAACTGCACCGTGTATGTGATCGACAAAAGAAGTGCGGTATGGCCGATGGTGGCCAAAAGTGGATGCCGGTACCAGAAAACAAGTATGGAGCATCAACTACGCAGCTCACACCCAAAAAAATGCGATAAAGGCGAGGGTTCCCCAAAATGGAGATGAAAAACAAAAACAAACGGGACAGACCAAAATCAAAGTGTGATAAATATGTAGTTTTTCACTTCGTGGACTTTTCAACATTTTCCTACCTAGTTGCAATTTTCATATTTGTGGCATAGCGACTTAGAGATGAGACATCGGTGCCGCGTAACTTTTACCATACCCTTTCCGCAGGTTCAACTCCATTTGTTCGATTATGGAATTTGACCCATCGCCTTTTGAAATGCCTTTTAAAGTTTTCGATATTCCACAACAAAACCTTATTATCAACTATATCTTTAATTATGTTCTTACACATGTTCATTTTAATAATAAAACTGATTTTAACCTTAGTCAAAATAATGTTAGGGAATTGAAAGGTCGCCGTGGCTCACCCTGAATTCTTGTTTTTGTTTTCAAGTTGACCCCTCCCACCCCCCACCCACCAACTTATGACTGTGTGATTCATACTAAATATAAAGTCAGCGTTTTTGTTTTAATTAACAAGAACTACAGATTTAAAGGCAGTTTCTTTCTAATTTAGTCTCCATGGTCACAGTGGGATTATCCCATGTTGTGAAAGCATAACCGCCTGCGCCCAGTTTAAAGATGGGTCTGTATAGGTCTTTGGGGGAAGCTAGAGGGTCACCTTCTTATCAACGGGTGGGCGTTTGAATTTAGTAATTTCCGTAGTAAGACTCCAAAACAATTATCGGTTTATCACCATATGTTTCCCTTCAAGTAACCCGGCGCCACCTTCTGATTTATTCACAGAGAGATTGGCGAGCTGATTTAAATGGAAAACTTTGAAAACAACAATCTGTTGATAACGAAAAATGCGAAATGCCAACTAACAACTGGATGCCAAGTCAGAAAGTGTAACAGTAAGTTGAAAGTAACCACAACAAAGCCCCAATAGTAGGAGCTGGTGATACTCCTGATTCGAGGCACCAGTTCAGGGATCGGGGAATCGAAAACTGATAGCCATGAACCACGCTGGCATTGCCATGATGGACAATCGTTCTCAGGCCTACGTGGTCCATCAGCCAATGTTTGAGCTACCGCTAGAGGAAATGGTACCTCTCTGTAGGCGCTTCTCAGTCGACCTGTGGAAAAACGAACCGCTGGAGTGGGTGGAGCTGATCTGCTTTCTGCCCAATGGATTCCTGCTGGGGCTAACTGTCAGTCCATCCACCACCATTCAGGTGATCAAGGCGGAGATGGTTAACCAGGCCAAGCAAATGCCGTTAAGCGAGGTGATCAAAAAGGCCTGTGAGTACCAGGTCTATGGCATCTCAACCTTTAATATTGAGCCCTACACAGACGAAACAAAGCGACTCAGCGAGGTGCAACCCTACTTTGGACTGCTCATCCTGGGCGATCGCACCGACGCCACTAGCTTTAGCAGCGACTATGAGCTGACCAAGATGGTCAGCGGTATGATCGGCAACTCTTTTGACCACCATCGAACGCAAGGGACGCCCGAGATTGATGACTTCCGGCTATACATGACGCAGATCTGTGACAATATTGAAGTGGAACGCTCCGTCTACACATGGCAGCAGCGTCTGCTTTACGAGCACCCACTCCGGCTGGCCAACTCGACAAAGATGCCCGACCTAATACGGGACCGGCATCCGACCAGGACCTTCCTCATCGTGGTAAAGAACGAGAACGACCAGAGCACCTTTACGTTGTCGGTGAACGAGCAGGACACACCCCTTTCTCTCACAGAAAGCACCCTTCAGAAAATGAACCGGTCGCAGATGAAGATGAACGATCGGACGTCCGAATACATACTCAAGGTGAGCGGTCGCGACGAGTACTTGCTCGGCGACTATCCGTTGATCCAGTTCCTGTACATCCAAGAGACACTCTCCGACTCAGCGGTGCCAAATGTGGTGCTACAGTCAGTGTACCGTATAGAGTCGTACATCAACCACCACAACGAACAGGCCTTGGTACCAAAGCGACAAGCACCGAAGAAACAACCAGCCCTGCTGTCTAAGACGCCTTCGTCAATGTGGGATATGGGCAACTACTTCCAGCTAACACTACACAGCATCTCTAATGTGAACTATGACAAGGCGCGCGCCTTCAAAGTGGGCGTCCATGTCGGCCTATTCCACGGCGAGCAAAAGTTGTGCTCCCACAAAATGGCTGACACTCCCAGCAATTTTGACACGTTCTCTTTTAACGACCTGGTGATTAGCTTCGATATACAGATGCGCAACCTGCCACGGATGACACGACTCTGCATTGTGATTTTCGAGGTGACCAATATGTCGCGGTCAAAGAAATCGTCAAATAACAAGGACAGCACTCTCAAGGACCCTTCCTACAACAAGAATCCGCTTGCCTGGGTCAACACTACACTGTTCGATTACAAGGACATGCTGCGCACCGGTCGGCAGACGTTATACACTTGGACGTATGCAGACGACATCCAGTCAGACGAAGTGTTCCATCCGCTGGGCACCATCGAACCCAACCCGCGCAAGGAGGAGTGTGCCCTTGTGGAACTGACATTCCTCAGCGGCGGAACAGGAAGCGTGCGCTACCCCAGCGAGGAGGTAGTATTGCAGTACGCTGCAGATCGGGCACAGGCCAATCGCCAGCAACAGCTGACATTAGAGCCGGAAAAGCCGATTAAAGAACTAAGAGACCTCGTGGCTAACTACGCGGGACTGGACAAAATTTACGAAATGGTTGATCAGGACCGTAATGCCATTTGGGACCGCAAGTGAGTATATAAAATATACAAAACAACTCTTGATTTACTTACCGATTTAAATTTTTTGCAGAAACGACATCATGCGCGAGCTTCCTGAAGAGCTACCCATCCTGCTTCATTGTGTCTATTGGAAGGATCGTGACGACGTAGCAGACATATGGTACCTTCTCAATCAATGGCCTCTAATTTCTATAGAACGCTCTTTGGAGCTTCTCGACTATGCGTATCCAGATCCGGCCGTAAGACGTTTTGCTATCCGGTGCTTACACTCTCTCAAGTAAGATACAGTACTAAACAAATTATTTTCTGTTTTGTTGTGTTGCATATTTAGTGATTATCTATTTTAGATATCACTATATCTTAAACCTTTATATTCGTCAGTCTTCCATAAAAAATCTACGAAATTAAGTGAAATCAGCTTTTAGGTATTTTGGATTTTAAAAACAAAAATTACATTATGATAAATATTTAAAAAGTTTAAAAGTAGTTTCGTTTTCATACGAGTATGTAAAGCTTTAATGTAAAGTAGTTTCGTTTTCATACGAGTATGTAAAGCTTTAATGTAAATCAATCGTTTTTTTGCCCCATAGGGACGAAGACCTGCTTCTTTATCTTCTTCAGTTGGTTCAAGCGATTAAGCACGAATCGTACCTTGAAAGCGATTTAGTAGTATTTCTGCTGGAGCGTGCTCTGCGCAACCAACGCATCGGCCACTACTTCTTCTGGCATCTGCGCTCCGAGATGCAGACGCCGTCTATGCAGACACGGTTCGGTCTTCTTCTAGAAGTGTACCTCAAGGGCTGCAAACATCACGTGGCGCCACTCCGCAAACAGCTGCATGTGCTGGAGAAGCTGAAACAGGGATCTCTGATCGCCAAGAAGGGTAGCAAGGAGAAGGTAAAGGCCCTGCTGCAGGACTTTCTCCGGGACCAGCGCAACTTGGGCGTCTTTCAGAACATTCAGAATCCATTGAATCCCAGCTTCCGGTGCAGCGGCCTAACTCCAGATAGGTGCAAGGTAATGGACAGCAAGATGCGACCACTATGGGTAGTGTTCGAGAACGCGGACACGAATTCCAACGATGTTCACATAATTTTCAAGAACGGTGACGATCTGCGACAGGACATGCTTACGTTACAAATGCTGCGAGTGATGGACCAGCTGTGGAAACGCGATGGGTAAGCAAACTTGCATCAAAAGTATACAGAAATGAACTTATGAAATTGTAACTTCTTGTTAGTATGGACTTCCGCATGAACATTTACAACTGCATCAGCATGGAGCAACGCCTCGGCATGATCGAGGTGGTACGGCACGCCGAAACCATCGCGAACATACAGAAAGAGAAGGGCATGTTCTCGGCCACGTCGCCATTCAAGAAGGGCTCTCTCCTCAGTTGGCTCAAGGAGCACAACAAGCCCCCTGACAAGCTAAACAAGGCTATCAACGAGTTCACGCTAAGCTGTGCTGGCTACTGTGTTGCCACCTATGTGCTCGGTGTGGCCGATCGCCACTCAGACAATATAATGGTGAAAAGAAATGGACAGGTAAGTGTAAAGCCACACTTGAGAAGAATTAATTCACAGTGTCAATTTGTTTTTAGCTTTTTCACATCGATTTTGGCCACATCCTAGGCCACTTTAAGGAAAAGTTTGGAGTGAGACGGGAACGAGTGCCCTTTGTGTTGACCCACGATTTCGTATATGTGATCAATAAGGGCTTTAATGACCGCGAGTCAAAAGAGTTTTGTCATTTTCAGGAATTGTGCGAACGCGTATGTTTATCTAAAAGTAACATTATGCCAAAAATAACATTTTATACGTTTGCAGGCCTTTTTAGTTTTACGCAAACACGGATGCCTTATTTTATCGCTGTTTTCAATGATGATTTCAACGGGACTGCCAGAACTGTCCTCTGAAAAGGATTTAAACTACCTACGTGAAACCTTAGTATGTTACAGTACAATTGTTAAGAAACGCTTATAATATCGCAATATTTTGTTACAGGTGCTGGACTACACGGAGGAGAAAGCACGCGAACATTTTCGAGCGAAATTTAGCGAAGCTTTGGCCAACTCCTGGAAGACATCCCTTAACTGGGCATCGCACAATTTCTCCAAAAACAATAAGCAGTAAACAAGACAAGTAGGACAAACAAAGTTTCAAAAACATATTTCATCACCCAAACAAACAAACCCACTCTGCAAGTCCAAAATGGGTCCACACGCGAACATTTCCGAGCGAAATTCAGCGAAGCTTTGGGCAACTCCTGGACGATTTCCCTTGTCTGGGCATCATACAATTTCACCAAAAACAAAAGCAGTAATCAAGACAATTACATTAACATCAAAAGATTGGCAAAACGATCGATTCGTAAACAACTTTAATCACACAATCAATTAAACCCGTTCACCAAGTCCAAGATGGATCATCACGCAAACATTTCCGAGCGAAATTCAGCGAAGCTTTGGCCAAGTCCTGGAAGATTTCCCTTAATTAGCATTAAACAATTTCTCCAAAAGCAAACAAGCAGTAAACAAGACAAGTGCACAGACATCAAAAGATTGGCAACACGACCGTTTCGAAAGCAACTTTTATTACCCAAACAATCAAACCTAATCACCAAGTCAAAAATGGATCCACATTTCTTTTCAGCATGCCTTTCTGAGCCTATGCAATAGGCATAGTACAATTTTGTAACCAATTCATAAAGTTCAAAACTATGTGTTCACTATGTTAGGCCGAAATAAAGCCAATCGACACGACCCCAACCCACTCACAAGCATCCCCTTAACCCATAGCTGATAATGCCGTTCCCACAAGTGCTCCAATATACTTTACTGTTAATTTGTACATTTACGTGTTTACCCATTCTTGTATTTCCTACCATTAATCGACCCTCATTCAGTGACCCTTGGACCCTGGAATTTGTTGTCTATTATTCATTTGTTGTTTACACACCCCCCGCACATGCACACTCTCGCATGGAAGTGCAAAAAATTGTATCCTATTATGCTATTAAGTTAAGAGACATTAACTCAATAAGTTTAAATTTAACGATTTTCTATCCCTACATATTATGATTAATTGTATACCATGAATTGTTTGCTTCTGTACCAGCAAAAAATCAACATTTTCATGTTTCCCGGTTTCATTTTATAATGTTCTCTAATATTTGTAACGTATTTTGTAAATCGCTTGATAACTACACTTAAATGAAACAACTGATATATTTAAACAAACGAATGTATACAATTTAATCGAAACAAAAAAATATAGATACATAATGTGCTTCTACGATTACGATAGACTGCATTCGTCTCAATAATTCACGTGTTTTTCATGGGAAAATCGGAATCAAGGACAAATGGCAAAGGACTGAGCACCTCTATTATCCCCAAATAGAGCAAAAGTTATGTAGATTAGTTTTCATACATTTAGTATAAGTTTTTATTGACATCAAGTTTTCAATTTCAGTATATATATACCTATATAAAATATATTTCTTTAAAATTAGTTTTGTTTTCGTTACTTTACACACATTTCAACATCACGAGATGCAGTATTTTGAAACCCTTTGCTTTGCTTACTTTATATATTTCACTTTTTGCCAACATTTATTTCGGGTTTTCGCACATTGTTCGACAATGCACATAGTACATGTGTATTTTAACAAATAGCAACTCTAAACTAAACACTTCGATTCAATAAAACAAAAACGTCGTACACAGTACCGTTGTAAAGGTAAAAATAAAATAATAGTCCCTAGACGCCTAGCTAACTAACTAACTATTCAGTAGATAGTAAAAACCGTATGGAATTTGAATGGAAATTTTATTTATATTCGTTTAGGTTAGCTTTTTCGTAACGTTTACTGAAAAGGTTAGCCAAACTTCTCTTGCTTAAATATTTTGTTTGACTGGTTTTTGTGTGGTGTTTTTAAAATTAAACAATATTAATATTTTGTCCATCACACTATTTCGGCCAGTGAGTAAAATTTTAAGCAAGTTTTAATCGGACTTGTGCAAACTTTTATTGACCTTAAATGGAATCCTTTTGTTTTTTATTCTGCGTAGTCAGATACAAAATATACAGTATTTTGTTAAAATCCGTTATAAAAATAGTTATTTTAAATATATATTGGTTATAGGTTTAATTTGTTGTTGTGTAAAAATACTGTATTTACAATTACAACTATTTACTTACACATTATTATATACCAGTAAATATAAATAGTCATTTTGATTTATATAAATAATTTAGAAAATATGAGAAACCGCGTTTTGTTTTTTGTCTTTTTTCTTTAGGAATATGTTTTTTATTTGTATCAGTTTCAGTTGTACGAATTCCGGCTTAAAATTGTCTGTTTAGGATCTTTTCGCTTTCCATTGTTTTGTAAATATTTTGTATATGTGAATTTTTGTACATTCTCATTTCTTTTTGATTGGACAGCAAAGACACTTAAATCGCCCTAGGTAAAGTTATACAACCTCTTAGATATTGAAAACAATTGTAAGATATAAATTTAAATCCGTGAAGGACTTAAATTTAAACTTCACAATATAATTAGAATGACGTTATATAAAAGAAATGGTATTACTTAGAGTCAATCAATGAGTTTAAAAATTTTAAACTCATTAAATTACTCTAGAAAATACAATTAAGAGTTTTAAATTTTAGCATTTTTGAAATTATTTAGAATGAGTTACCAAAATGAATTCGAAAATGGAAACCTTATTTAAAAAAAATTAGCTTTGTATATAATCTACCTAGAACAAATTCATGTCTTTTGCTTTTTGGACCACGATATTTAGGACATCTTAAGTTGTCACCAAAGAACATCTGTAAATGTTTGCATGTTTATAGTTTTTTTCTAGTAAATTTTTTTTCTGTTTTACATATTAATTTTTGTATCCCTAGTTTTACTTTCATCTTTAAAGGCACAAGCATTTTATAAAAATCTGTTCTTGTAGTTTTGTTAAATATACCTTAAAAGGTTATATGCTGCGATCCGTAACTAAGTTGTTTTTCTTTTTTTTTTTTAAAAAAAAATTCAGGTTCAGTCTGTTTCAAGGAAATGTTTTGATGAAAAAAACGTAACTCTTTTTTGAGATTCTTCAAGACTTGCATTTTATACATCCTATAGAAAAATGTTTCTTTTTTAATTATGATTATTAGTATTTCTTTTCATAAGTCGGCATAGAATAAAATTCCGTTGCATATTTAATATGTTTGTCGAAGATTCCATTTCTCAACTGATTGTATAAAAAGTTCTGGAACGGTTTAAAAAACATAGTTGAGTTTTTTCCACATAGTTTTTCTTCTCTTTTCGTTTGCATTATTTAAATGTTCGGCCTTAATTGAGAACCTATAGTTAGGCTTAGGCTAAAACAGTTATGATAAATCTAAACTAGCAGCGAGCTTATGAAATAATATTACGTGTAGTTGAATGTCGTCTTAAGCGCTACTAGTGCGAAAATGTACTTAACTGGTTGGCCCAGAAACTGGGGCAGCTGGGGCGTGTGTATGTCTCAGTGCTTTGACAGATTCAGTGGTAAGTCTGAGGGAGAGAAAGAATTCGTATTCAAATGATGATCTTTGTGCATTAAAGCAAAGTTAGTACTACAACTAAGTTGATTACTGAATGAAAAATGAAATAAAAAACATGATCAATAAGACTTTTTTTAATTTCTGGTTCAAAATGATATTCATATTATAAAAATTCACACTGATTGGTTGCTCACCTGAACTTTGTTCATTCCTTAGGCTACTAGTATGAAACATTGCGGAGGAGCTAGCGCCGGAAGTGGCCGCCGAGGAGGAGGCGCTCGAGCTGCTCGGCGAAGTGGAGGCGGTACGATGACTGGACGCTGCAGACATTTGGTCGGTACTACTATCAGTCAGTTTTGGCGTAGCCAGGTGAGCGGGCGAATGGTGGGTGGTCAGAGCAGCCGGATGCGGATGCTGGTGCGGATGGGCCAAGTGCGGATGCGTGTGAGGATTGGGAGCTGGCTGTCCAAAGGCGACGGCAGCTGCTGCAGCCGCCACAGCAGCCGCTCCCACTCCGTTGTAAGAAAACGCGTGATAGGGCGATTGCGGAGACAGTCGGGCAGCAGCAGCTGCAGCAGCGGCGGCCGCCGAGTTGCTGGCTTGTGGATGTGGCGGCAGCAAGGGTGAAGCTCCTGCCTGATAGTGGTGCATCCACAACGGACTGTGTCTCAACGCAGCCAGTGTGGATATGTACGGGTGGTATAGCGAAGGCGACACCACCGAGGGAATGTAGGCGGCTGCGGCTGCTGCTGCAGCCGCTGCTGCAGCTGCACTGCTGCTCGACGTTACCGGAGCGGATGTTGGACTACCGCCCGATCCATTGCCATTCACCTGAGGCGGTGGCGGATACATGTAATAGTGTAGCGGCGAACTGCGTTGCAGGTGCGGCTGCTGCTGGATGTGTCGCCGGTCCGGTGGCGAGGCACTTCGATCGCCGGGCGAGGGACAGCTGCTGCTGCTGGCCGACGGTGAGGCGAACTCTCTTCGGATCGATGCAGTCTTTTTGGGCACAGTACGGGGGTCGTGGCCGGCGATGCTGGCGAAGAGCGCGGCGGTGACAGGTCCTGCGATGCTGAGCTCGTTGTGGAAGGACGACCTGCTCCCGCATAGGGATCCCTGTAGAAGGAGTGACCATAGTCCACGGGTGATCCTGCCGAGTACGGAGGGGACCGTTTCTTTGTACCAGCATGCGAGGGCGATTTCCCGCCGCCCCCATTGCTTCCGCTCACGTCCGGAGATTTAGGCGAAGTGAGCACCGATCGTGGAAAGCCCGAGGAGCTCGGCTGATACAAGGAGTGGTGTGGGTGGTGCACATTGCTAATAATAGCCGCCGGATGATCGCCGCTCTTCTTACTGGAGGAGGATGATGAGCTACCGCTACTACTGCTTCCACCTAACAGCGAGTGAATGCTGTAGGAGCTGTTCAGTCGCGTTGGCTGTGCCGACACTGCCGCTGGTGAAGTGTTTGAAGAACTGGAACCGGGACTGGGACTTGGCTTGCCTTGTGGTGGGGCCAGATTCATCGGCGACGCCTTCCCAGCCGAAGACGAAGTAGAAGAAGCCTTTGCACGGCTACGTTTTCCACCCGCCCCACCACTGCTGCCTCCGCCGCTGCCGTTGTTGACGCATCCATTGTCCTCCAGCGACACTTTCTCGAATTCACGCAGAATTCTTTTCCTGGGCGACACATGCTGGTGGTGGTACTCGACTAGACGACTCGCTGCTGATGCCGACGATGGCGGAGATACCTTTAATGAGATGTTCAAGTGGTTAATCAATGCATGTTTCTTTACAGACCAGGATCTAGCTTCCCTCAAAATTATTATATTGCGTCTAAGTGAAACAAAATCCTAAATTATAGAGATGTGCACTTCAAGAACATTCATTTGAGCATTTAAAAAAGATTAAAAATAAAACATTTTCGAAAAAACTTAAAAAAAAAAAGGAACAAATTCAAAATAAATCACCTTGTGCGTCAAGGAGTGACCTAGACTGGCAATGGCTGCGCCACCAATGCGCTCTGCTGACGCCGAAGTCGTCGTGGAGACAGCTGGTGTCTTTGACATTTGCTCTAGGCGCGCTGGTACGCCGTCGATTAGTTTCTGGATGATGCTGCTGAGCTTGGCCCTTGGTTTCGGTTTTGGTTTCCCAATTGTCGTCTTGAGGTCGCCGTTTAAGTCACCGTTTACAGGATTCGTGATTTTAGGTAACGCTGTCATGGCTTCCTCGTCATCGCTCGTATTCATCTTCTCCACAGTCTCCACTTTTGGTTGTGCATCCACCTTAAGATCGGCCGATGCATCTTGTGACTCACAGTCATCCTTAACCTCTTTTTGGGGCTTCTTCTCGGGCTCCTCAGTAACTTCCTCTTCTCTGATCGTGTCCGGTTTTTCAGTTTTAATCTCATTTGTGGGTGTGTCTGCCTCAGCGCTATCTTCGCCGGCATCGGCAGCTTCCGCCTTAAGAGTATCGTCGCCATTTTCAGCCTTTATTGTCGTTGCGAAAATAGGCTGCTGCTCCTCACTAGTAGTTAGTGGTTCATGGGGCCGCCGTCGTTTGCGAGCGGCTGTTTGAAGAGCAGCTTGGCCCAGCGTACTGTTCCTGGGACGGTGATAAAAGAGCGATAGCTCTTTGGATATGCCTCGCCTCGGACGGGACTGTTTCCAGGGCTGATCTCGCTGCCAGGGCGAAGACTGTATCGAGCTGTTGTCGTCTGAAACTGTAAAGAAAATAGGGTTATTATTTAAAGAAACCTAAGAAATCAATAATCCCATATTAGGTAGGTCATTATTAATTTGTTTTAGAGTTGAACCGAACCGAACCGGTTGAAATTAAATCATGCTAAAATCTCAATTTTTCATATGTTTTAGGAAATTAATATAAATAGAATATGGATTGTAAGTGCTCCCTAAAGTTTCAGGAATTACGTTCCTATAAAAATACAGTCTAATGATTTGTACGCTACCGAAGTTGGACTTTATCCTATACGTGTCTTTTGAACCATTGGGGCAAGAAAGCACACCTATTCTATTTTAAATCGTTTAAAAGCTTCGATAGCATGATTTTAGGAATCCATCTTACTCAATCTTATCTTAAGTAAAAAAGGGAGAACCACAAATGTATTCCCAATTGGGATCGTTATTTTAAAAGGGTAGTTCCGTGGAAAATTTGACATGTTTTACGTACAGCTCAGCGATGTAGAATTCTCGTTCTTTGGATACGCTGTGGTCACCGCCGACGTCGGGGTCACAGTGGCCGAGGTGGCCGCCGATGGAGGGCGAAAGGTCTTGCGCGTGACCGAGACCCAACCGCTTTTATCTCCATCCTTGGATCGTGCCAGTTCCAATATGAATTTACCATCTGCACGGGAGAATATAAACGGTTATTCTTTAATATTTCGGTTCATCCATATAAATAAATCAAGAAACTTGCCTTTGAAGAACTGCAAACGGCCGCCGTAGCCGCCCCAGCTGTTATTGCCGTGCGTCGATATTGGAGTCCTGCCCATATCAAAGCTGCTGCCGGAGTTAATGACCTTGCCGATCTTCACTGTTCCCGCTGCTGCTGCTGCAGTTGTGGGCAGTGAGCCAGTGGCTGCTCCGCCCAAGGAACTGTAGTCCAGGACGCCGCCCAGGACATCAATAGTGGGCTTTGACGCAGTAGCTCCAACGATGGTGGCTGCAACTGCGGCTGATGCAGCCATGATGCTACTACTTTTGGGCGTCTTGGCATGCGGCAAAAAGCCATTTGAGGGTGTGGAGCTGCAGGATGAGGGCGTTGGCGTTGACGTGGGCGTGGTCGTCCTGCTTAAATCATTGGGCAGGGGCGGTGGCAAAGGGGAAAGCTGCTGCTCTCCGCCGTTCAGGCCATTTTTCAGTAGAAACTTGGCGGCCGCCTCTGCAATTACGCTACTTGTGTTGTTGTTGTTGCTGCTGCTGCTGCTACTGCTCTCGTTGCCGTTATTGTTGGTGTTGTTGCTACTGCTACTTGCTGCACTGTTGTTATTGCTGTTATTGTTGTTGCTGGATTTACTGCTGTTACTGTTAATGTTACTTTTATGCTCATCGGTCATTGTTGTCTGTTGCACTCTGTTACGCTTGTGACGTCATTTAGACAGGGCCTTCAATAGAAAACATTCGTTTACATCGGAGATTTAGCGCAATTTCTCATTTTTAAAACGCATTGAATGGACAATTTAAATACCATATATTTCATTGTTTTTGTTGTAAATTCCTCGCGCAGAGTTCGCGGCCGGAAAAAACGGCGCCGACGGCGTCGCCAAGCAAAATATGCCAGCTCGGCACGGCGTTAGGAGCGTCTAGCACCATTTTCATGTTTTGGGGCACCGTGCCATATTATTATTGCACACACATATTCTTATTGCATTTTGGCCACTTGTCCAACCCTCTGGTCGGTATTAACACAATTTCACAGGCACACACGGTGGGGCTTTTTAATGCGTGTTTTTTTGGGCCCAAATGTTAAGCGGAGGCAGCGCACAAAGAGAGCACAAAACGAAGTGCGGACAAGGTGGAGATAAAATGGAAAAAACGTTCTCCAATTACCGTCAGTTAATGTATCGATAGCCAATCTGTATGGTAAAGCGCTGGGCGATGAACCGAGGGCGCCCGGGTGGGGTCAGCGGCAATTCGTAGTAGCTTTACTTCCAACCAATAAACTAATAAATAAATTTAAAAATTATCAACCAAAAACGCAGCTCGCTGCGCACTGTGTGACCGTCAACTGAGAACGAAAAAATCTTCAGCGCCAGTCAGCATGCTAACTAATAGCCGGTATTCACTGTCGTATGTTTCCACATACTAAATAACAGTGATTCCACTGAAAGTTTACATTATACTGCTTACGCACAACCGTTCATTAAACAATACACTGTGGGAAACCGGGCCAGACAATGTGAAATGAATTTTTCATTTTTAAATTTTAATATTTTTTGAAAACCAATCCATTGCTAATTGTTTGATGGTATTTGGGTTTTGAAATAAATTTAAAGTTTTCGATTCTGTCAAAACTTTTGATAATTGGCATAAGTTTTAAAATCTAAACATAAACTTAATTATAATACGTAGTCACTGGAAATTATTTAAGTTTAGAAATATTCAAAAAGCTAGTAATTCAATGTCTGAAAAGGTAAAATTAAACTTTTTGTATTCCAAATACAGGAATTTCTAAATTTTGAATGAGAAGTTACATTTTAATGATAATATAAAATTGAAAAACTTTTCTTCGTGGTAGAATAAAATGTTTATTAGTATTAAGTCCAGAAGGTAAACATTAAGCGATAATATGGTATGTTACGATAAATTCCCACACTTCAGCTAGGTAAATACTTATGGTTGCAAATGTCTTTTTATTGCATATAATACTGTTTGCTCGATAATCGAATTACTGGTAATGGTGAGCTCGGGCGGATTAAAATATATCTATTTAAATAGCCTTTGCATACGGAATACAACCCATCTTCTGCTTCTTAAATTTAAACACAACTCGTAATCTCTCTCATTTGCCGCAATGGCCTCCATCCAAATTACACTTCAAATACTCTGAAGTTATAATGCAAAATATAAAGTAAATCTTACTCGTCTATCATGTCGATTATCAGTAGGTTAGTTTAAGTATAGGCTATATTCGAGTTGCTTTTGATATGGGCGAGAAGTTGTCGATTGCACGGGAATGGATAAGAATAGATGCTAAGTAGAGATATTGCACAAAGTAATTCGTAATAACAGAGGGCACACAACTTAATAAATTAAATTTAGTTTGTTTTCCGTTTTGCCAACATAATTTAAATATCACAGACGATTTGCCAATTGTTTAACTAATTTGCCGATTTGCTTGTTAATTTTGTATGCCAAATTGGGAAACACAGAGGAGTAAGAATGAAATCATACGAATCCAACCGCAGGATTGATACATACACATATATACCTAAATGTCAGTCAAATGTAGAAAATAAATCAAGTCTTGCGTTGAACATGGCACGTAATTGCTAAAAGGAAAACTGGAGCCAAGCCTACGAGGGTAAACTGCTATGCTTATAATCTAGGCGTACTTCTGTGTGTAAATACTAAGTTTTCTCGAACTCCTGGAAGAATGTGGGTGTAAGTGTTTTCATGTTGCATGCTGCTACGCATCCTAGTGCATGTTGTCCACTCTGCCCGAAGGAAGTCCCAAGGCGGCGCTCAGGTTGAGTCCTGGAGGGACACCCACTCCAACGCCCACGTTAACACCCACTACTGGGCCCACGTTGCCTTCGCTCTCACTTTTCCAAGAAGATACGGGTATGTGGGGAGCTGGAAGGCAATTACGAAGCGTCTGCACGATCTGAATGGTATCCATGAGGGCTGTAGAGGAGAACGAGGACAGAACAGAAGGAGCCGTCAGCATCTAAGATAGCTGGCACACAGAACCGGTTTCCAATTCGGTACTTACTCTTCTGCAGACTCTCGCTCTGCTTGCCGTAGGGCTTACACATAGAGGGGCGTATGTAGGTCTTCATCCGCGACATATTTCGCATTAGCTCCGCGAAGATCCGCACTATCTTGTCCTGCCCCACTGCCAAATGATCCAGGCGATTGGCGTCACCGGTGGCCCAGGCCCCATTGTGCAACGCCAGAAGATCTTTGTTTGACTCTATCGAGTCCAGATTGGACCTGACATCAGCGAACAGTTTTACAATATAATTTGACATTTTAATACAGAAAACCAGCAGATGCAGCATTTGAAAAAATAATACAAAAATACAACAAGAAAATTATATTATATGTACAATTGATGGTAACGAACTAATAGTATAGATTCGTACTCGCTCATCAATAAGAAAACATTTTGAATATTTCAAGAAACAAAAAGAATTTTTAAAATAAAGTATAAGAAATATTAATATAGTATCATTATAAGCACTTACCGCAAGGATTCAGCGACGTTCTTGTGGGTAATCTGATCCAGCGATGAGTGAGAGGAAGACGAAGAGGACGAATGTGGCGACTGTGACGGCGGCGGCAAAGGGTGGTGGCCGTGATGGGCCTGCGAACTGCCTGCAGATCCTCCTGCTGCAGAAGTCGCAGTGGCCGGTGCAGGCTGCTGATTGGCGGCCACGGCGGCAGCAACCGCCTGTGATTGCATCAATCCTTGAATCTGAAGATTAGCGGCTGCAGCCGCAACAGCCATGGGATCGAAGTGCTTGGGATCTAGTTGGGCGAAGACGCGCTGCTTTTCCAGCGGACTAAGTTGGTTACTAAGCTTCTCTAGACTTTGCTGGGCGAGGACACGGTTCTGCTGTTGGATTAGAGCTGCAGTTAATTGCTGCTGATGCTTGGCTGCTGCCTGTTGTTGCTGCTGCTGCTGTTGCTGCTGTTGTTGGTGATGGGCAGCTGCAGCACTGATCTGTGAAAGTTGTGTCTGGATGCTGCTCTGCTGTTGCTTGGTCAGGTGCTGCAGCTGAGGGGGTACCGGTACTGGTACCTTAGCACCAGTCGACTTGGACAGATCGATCTCTACATTGGCCGAACTTGAGCTACTTCCCACACTAGATGCAGAACCGGCTGCTGAGCCTCCCGGTCCAGTTCCAGCTGCACCACCAGGCGGCAAGTGAGTCAGACGCTGCAGGAAGTCGGGCGTATTAACGCCCGGATACTGCTGCTCCATAAACGGCATTGGCGAGATCCCCATGTGGTTCTTGTAGTAGCGACAAGCAGGACTGGGACAAGACTGCACCACCTCGATGATGAACTCTTTCTCCATACCAAACTGATCCCGTCCTATTGTATAAGATTCGATGACGGCGCGCACCGTGGCATCCACACTTAGATGCAGGCCATGCGGTCCTGACATGTGCTTTAACATAACCGCATTGGCAAAGTGTTCAAAAGGCAGCACAATCTTGCCATTGTCTCGCAGGATAAGGCGACCCTGCGAGTCCAAAGTCAGCCGATTGGCCAGGACTCTGTAAAAAAGGGAGTTAGGAGAGATAGAACCATAGATCGGCTATTACTCACTGCAGATAGGCGGCGCTTGGCAGCATGGCGTTGTCCTTAAGATCGCTGAAGCACTGTAGAAGTTCGGCACTTGGGTTCCAGCCTTTATTTTGTAGATACAGTTGCAGCAACATATAAAGTTTCTCCGTTACATAGCCAACTCCTGGCATTCCGGCATTTGGCTGAGGCAGCATATCCCCGCCAGCCACTCCCCCTCCGCCGCCACCGGGTCCTTTTGACAGAGCCGCTTTCATGGTCTCGGACAGATCCAATTTATAATTATCGGGATAGAAGTGCTTAGCGTGCTCCTGAAAGGATTGATTGACACATATGTTGATTGATTGATTGATACACACAATTGAAGACTGCAACATCAGAAACCCCGCCACCGCCCACTCACCAAATTGTTCATTTTTCGTCATCGACTGCGGATGTCTAACATGTGTGTCGCCAGCGTAGCATCCTGGATGCGAATGACCAACGGTTGCTTTGGGGAATAACCCGTCGGTTGGGGGACGAGACTAGGCTAACTGACGGCCACGGTTAGGGGGAAAAAACTGTATGCGTCCGCCGTCTAATTGTGTTGTCCTTGCAAGGAAGAAGTGGGGGAGGCCAGCAGTGTGACCATCGCGTGATTCAGTCAAAAGCCCTAAAATACGAAAGATGGACAAAAAATTTATTTCTTCAAAACTAGTTTTTAAAAACACATAAATTAGGTTTCTGATTTTAAGTTTCTTAAGTGAAACTGCGTACAAAAAACAGATGTATTTTTCTCAATTAAAAAGAGAATCATCATCAGAAAAAGAAAAATAATCAATCAGATTAACATTTTACCAACTTTTTCAATAAAATAGTTATTTATTTGCATAATAATGAATATTATTTTTAGTTACATTTATAAACAGGCTTTGGTCTCTTCGAGGTCATTTTATTTAATTTAACTTTTGATTTTATGTTGGTCATAAATTTAAAAAAAAAAATAAATGAAATAAATATTTTAATGTGTATTATAAGTTATAAGGATAAGTTATTTTTTATTTCAGAACCTCTTAAAACTTTTAAATTTCTGACATATGGATAACAAACAAGCTTAAAATGTTCGGAATTTTTTGAGAAAATATGTTATTTTAAATAAAAAAGAAAATGATTTTGTCGGAATTCGATAATAACTATTTATTTCACATTAACGCTTTTTTTTAAAGACTGGAGTTCATACATTTTTTCCTAAAACAAAAAATAATAATATGTCAATTTGTTTCGTTTTTGTTTTGTGCATTACATCGAATTAACTTTTGTGGTCGAATTCGGAAATTTAATTTTTGGCCAAATTTTCGTGTTTTTGACAGGTCGGGGGTCATCAATTTTTGCACAAAACGTAAAACCACATAAAAAATTTTTTTTTTTTTTATGCCATAATTCAGCCAAAACAAGTCCTAGAGCGAAGTCAAAGACTGTTTTGTGGAGCTTTCGACCGCTACTTCCCCCAATAAACAAAGACCAAAAAAGGACAAGCCGCAAAATGCTAATTCTCGGTTTCAGAACCGAAATTATCAAAAATAATTTAAAAAGGTTTTTATTTATATGAACCAAATGAAAATACTTTTTAAATAAGGATAGGCGTGGGGAATGAGAATATTTCATCCTTTAGTATTTCTGTTTGATCACAATTTTAAGGCCATCATAATAAACTGACGTATTTATAAATTTCATAACCATCAAGCCAGTTTCCGAACTTATTCTAAATATCTTACCAGCTTCTTTCTAAGCTAAGCCTTTTTAATATTATTATTTTATGGATTAAATTATTAATTATATTTTTTACTGGAAACTAAATCTGTCCAAAACTATAATAGGCAGAAAAGAATTAATAGCCCCTGGTTATAATTCGAACAGAACTATTTTCTATCTTAAGGAATAAGACATACATATAGATATATATTTACATTATAATCGGATTTAATTTATTAAAATCTACATTTATCAATCATTATATTGTTTAATATTTAGTAATATAAGTGGAGCATTTAATTTAATAGTCTCTGATGGTTAAAGGTTTTAATTTCTAAAATAGCCCTTGCTAAAATTACCTACAAATCGTATGCAAAAATATAAGAAAGTAATGAAGGCAATCACAATTTTGAGCACGCAAAGTACTTATATATTATAAGTGGGACGGAAAATAATCCTAGGCGTAACAAGTCTTGGGACCTTCTTTGGTCAGGACTTTGGGTTGAAGGAGCAACCACCTGGGCCAACCCTCCGGATAATGGCCATTTTGCATGCGTGCCCGATGAAAATCCTGGGGTTGGGTAGCTATAGCAACTACGCTCCCTCCATGAGTCCACTTGTTTACTTGCCTTCCTCGGCGCCTTCTAAATTGCAGCTGCAACCCATGGGGTATTCAGTATCCTTTTGAATTTTGAGCAGAGAGCTTCTGCTCCGGAAATTAGAACAGGATGAGGTGCTTCCCTTGGTTCATCAAATGGTGCTTTCCCCTTTTTTGGATCGGCCTACTAATACCATTTGTCAATTCATCGTTGACCACTCAAACGCCAAATCCCACGCAGTTGCCAACACCTCACACTTTCCGCTTCCAAAATCCGCTGCAGTGCCTCAAGAACGAGTTCTACAACCTCAACCTATTTGATTGTGTGCCCTGCAATGAGGTCGCAACTGGAGCCGGGGGTCTCGGAAAACTGCAGCCCGACAGTGAGTATTGATCAAACATAACTCAAAGGGATGGTGGGTGAACTGCATGTTACTCAGGGAAAATAGATCTTTTTGCATTCAGAAAGACCCCTATGTTTTTGGGTCATCAAAAATTGTATTATTTTGGGATTAGTTTTTCTTTTGACTAACAAGTGCTTAAATGTTAATATATACACTTTTTTCGTAATTTGTCTTTCTGGGGTCACTGACCTGCTTACTAACTTTTATTCACACTCGAAATCGACATTTAACAATTTTTTGTGGGTTTGAAACATTGAGCGAAGACCACACCGCCCCTCATTGAGAGTTCAATAAATTCATTAAAACAACATAAAAGATTGAGAAAATTAAGATTATAAATAAAATAATAATTACAAATGTGTCAGTGACAAAAGTCCTTTTCCTATCCGCCAGAGTTCTCTTGCAAGTGCCCGCCTGGTCACTTATCCATCTATGAGCGTGGAAAGACGTGGCCCACCTGTGATGAGATCTGCACCCCGGACAGAAGCGACAATTGCACCTCGGTGTGGCTTCCCCAGCCTCGACCCTCGGATCAGTGCAGTTATCGATACCTGAACTCCACGTCGGTCTTTGCCAGCCAGTTGCCAGTGCATCCGATTATTTCTGGGATTATCCTGACCAAGACGAATCCTGTGAGCAGTGTGGGCGATTGTCACTCTTGCGATATGGTTCATAATTTCCGCTATAAGGATTTCTGCGTGGCTAGCACTCTGTTGCGGCCGTATCTGCACTACAATGCCTTTTGGCAGGCTACTACCCCTTCCAGGCCGGATGCAAATACACCAAGCCACTTTGGGGACCTCAAGTTCGTGGTCTTCTTTTGCCTGACTCTGCGAAACGATACCGCCTGCCAAGAGCTGGCTAATCTCTGTGTCCTCTCACACTTTTCTCTGGAGAAACACTCGCCGTGCAGCGCCTTTCTACTCACACAGGTTTCAGATGTAGTGATGAAGTATGCTCACTCCGGCGAACAGGTGCGCTCCCTACAGCCGTTTCTCTTCTACAAGAAGGGTCGTGTTACCAAGGAATTGCTTTCGAAAACCCTTCAGCTGCCGGATCGAAAGGAACTGCGCCTTTTTAGCACCACGATTAGCTTGAATGGTGACCTCAAGCGGTGGGGTGCCTTCCAACCGGAGATGCTGAACATGTGCCAGCAGCCGGCGCCAAGTCTGAGATTGGCTTTGCCAAAGAAGGAGTCGGAGGTTTACTGCCAGTTGACCCTGGAGCGACTTATTGACTTGGCCAACCAGCAGGCCAACGACGAGTATATTTCAGTTTTTCTTAACTTCAGTAGCAACTGGCAGTTTCTGCTTCACCAGCTGCCTGTTCTTATTGAGACTCTTACGCCGGAGAATCAGGTTAGGATTGGAGTTAAGTGAAGTAAGACAATTAATTACTTTCTTATCATTCCAGCGTCCTCATCAGGAGGAGTGGCAGTTGGTAAAGCGATTCCAGTTGATCTCCGCGTCTCCGCGGGATAATCGACTCCACCACACACTGCCACGCTATGAGGATGCTCACAAGCTTCAGCAATATTACTCATTACGTTATGCGAAGGACATAGAACTTCATTATACTTTGGACAAGGATCAGCCGGATAGAGTGGGTCTGCCGCTCATCCGTCTTCGCTATCACCACATTGATATAGGACCGGGGAATGCCTCGCTTGCCCAATTGTATCCATTCCGATTGAAGATTACTTACGAGCAAGTAAAACGAGATTGGGACTTCTTGATCTTGGAAGTGGCGCTGCCCCTGCTTTTCTTGTTGGCTTTCGCAGCTGCAGTTTTCCGTCTTCAGAATCTTCGAAGAAGGAGGAAAACGGATCTGTGTCAGATTAGCAGCCTAATGGAGTTTCTCCTGCAACTCGCAGGGAATTTGGCATGTGCATTGCTAGCCACTGCTCTGCTCCTCCTGTTGCTGCAAACCTCCCATTTACGCCTGCTAAAGATCCTTCTCTATCCTGCCTTTCTCCTACAGTTTGTATTCCTGGGCATTAAGCTATGGCGCTCCAGCCAGCTTGAACTGTTCCTCATAGACTGGGAAAGGCCGCGGAGCAGCTGCGAGGGACAGCGGCTGAACCTGGACAGCTCCTCGCTCTGTTCTAGCGTACGCACCTTCGTAGCTGAAAGCAGCGTCTCCGCTTGGAGGGTTCTTTTTACGGCCAATGCCTGGATTCGCCTAAGTGTGAGTCAGAAGTACTCCACTTTGGGTCAGGTGTTTGTAGTCGTAGCTGGGTATCAGTTCCTGGAGAGATTTACTAGGGGCGACCTTGTCCTGCGCTGCTGCTTGATATCAGCCGTTTATGTGCTCACTTATCTGCTTCAAATTATAGGCCACAATCTTTTCATGGCCAATCCCCTCCAGAAATTCATTGATCTTTGCAGTCTTGCCAACATCTCTCTGTTTTCGCTAACTGAACCGGGTTTTGGCTACTACATTCACGGACGATCTCCACACGGCTTTGCTGATACGGACATGTCATCTATGATTTTGCAACTTCAGAGAACCCAGAATATGTGTGGACGACGAGGATTGCTCATGGATTCGGATAAACAGTCGTACATCATTCTTCCTCCCAGGAATCTTCAGTGAGTTTTGACTGTAAGCCTAAAGGGATATTGTTATTACTTAAATTATTACAACAGCATCTACTTGGAGCGACTTCTGCTGCCCTTTCAGCGAAGCCTCACCGGGAGCCTCTCGCAGACCCTTCTCTATCAAAAGGACATCGTTCCCAGCATCGATGGCCAAATGGAGCGGACCTCCATTGCATATGCAAGCGTCAATCGGTTTTTCTGTGCCTTTATAGATCATGTAAGTTAAGGGTATACAACTTGGCCTTATCATAATAGATAGCTTATTTTATTTACTATCTTTTCCTTTTTAGATGCTTCTACCTCTGTAAAACCTATACTTATTAATTAATAGTAATGCATATTTAATATTTCTATAACAGGCTATCAAGGACATGGATTATATCATTAAGGAGAAGTCATTTTTGGAACAAATGCTCAACTGCGAAATTGAAAATTATATAACGGAAAGTAAGTAGTAATAAAAATAATGCTTTGTTAACTTTAATAAAAATTTAATTTTTCAGACAAAGGTACATTTTACATAGACGATTCCTTCAGCTTCTCCCGTGTTCTCCTTTTGGGCAACCATCTGAACATCTTTGTGCTGGAATTGCTACTGCTCCTATCAATCTTTCTGATAACTTCAAACTTGCTGATTGCAGCTGCGACGGCTTGTGTGTTTAATTTAGTGAGGTGATCAGTGAGTTAATATACAAATTAAACTAATCTTTAAATTTGTTTCAGGTTCTGCGACAAATTTTCCGCTATTGGGTGCGTCGCAACGTCTCCCGAAAGACACTTATAGATGAAAGATTCCTGTTGTAGCCCCAAAGCGAGGAGCAATATATGCGGGATGATGGATTCTTTGCCATCTAAATGATATCAGACCAGTAGATGTGTAATTTTTTATTATTTTATTTTCCACTTGATAGTAAGTAGTACATCCATATACATATACAGTGGTTAATCTTTAGTTATCGTAAAACTTACGGCTAAAACAGATAAAATAATTTCCATAGTTTCACGTTAAACATACAAACATTCGCAGATGCTATGCATGATCTACTTAGCTTTTGTTTTTCTGATAGGATAGCACACATTGTCGCCCACTGAGGACGTCTTACAAACATTTATGCATGGCTAAATAATTTCATTAATATGTTTCTGCCTCTCTATCGTTCTTTTTGTGGCGCCCGTTAGGAGTAGTAGACGTTTTAGCATCTAGTTTCGTTAAATTTTATTTGTAGTTGTCCAGTGGGAATTCTGTTCTTGTCTTGCATTGAAAACATTTATGAAAATATCGACCTTAGTTGATTTGGTTTTCTTTTAGTTTCGATCCGGCATCATACAAAACTACATACACGCTCCGTTAAAGATATATATATATTTATATGAAAAGGGGATTCTGTATCGGAAATATGTATAGATCATTATGTACATCGCCTGCGGGAGCCGTGTCCCGCCGATCGATTGGTAATAAATAGAGCTAGTCACCCCTTATTGCTACTGTATGCTATTACGTCAAACGTACAACATCCAAACATCAATTTTTATTTGTAATTTAAGGGTTTGATTCATCTGCGGAACTTAGACGGCTAGAATGCAGCTAACTTATTTCAAGTGTCTTCTTATATGGTATACGAATGTATGCTGTTCTTAGGACAAGCAGGGTCTTACGGTTGTACATGAGCGCCCTATCAAGATCCTACTAATGGATGGTTAGCGGTCAATAAATAACGTACATGTCAAATTCGAAATAAATGTAGAACTTCGTTACAGTTTTTAGTTTAATGATAATAATAATATTAATGAATAATGGATAATTTGTTCAACTTATTGTTTTTCGCTATCACAAAAGTAAATACACTTCCAACAGAGATGGGTCAGAATGGGGTTTATCTCAAATATAGATCGGTGAAATAAGGATTACGATTTCACTCGAACTTGAACGCTTACAGCTAGTTTTAATCTCTAGTGGTTCTCTACAGAAAGGTTTACATATTTATAGTAATATTTATATTTATATCAATGTTTATGGATATTCAACACTTAGAATTTAGCTAATCATATCTCATTTCAATTTTTCAATCGCCCAAGGATTCAATTTATTCCATTGTACGTAAAAATAAAATCATATCAAATGACTTGCTTGGCTTTACTATTTACAGTTGAGTTATTGAAGATGTCCAGACACGGAAGTTTAAAGGGCACATCTGTTTTTCTTTAGGTTTAACTGCTCAGAGGTGGCCCAAGATTGTGGGGAAAATTATACGGTTAGATCGCTCACCATATACAAGGAAAACTACGTTAGAGGAGAATAAAATATGTAGCTTCTGCTGCATCTACAGTCCAAAGGCAGCGGCGTATGCGTGTAAAAGCTGAAGCACATAGTCAGCGCTTTCCTGGATAACATTGCTGCCCAGGCTATGCGGTCGCTGTGGCATTTCTAAATCCATATCCTCCAGAAAACCAGGCAGTTGCTGCTGCTCTGACTGCTCCTCCTCCTGGCGACGTTGCTGTCCTGTCTCCACCGGATCCTCCCCATCTGTGCCCTTTCCGCCGGGCATTAGCTCGTTCTATTCGTGCGCGGACCGTCGCGGCCTCTTGGCCGGCAAGCAGCCACCATCGCTGTCACCCAATGATGCCGAGCCGCAGCTCTTCCGTCCATTTTCGATGGGCGACGGCGAACCTGTCGCATTCACGCCCAATAGCGCTGGCGAATTGGAGCTGCTACCCTTACCCACGAGCTTGCAGTCTTCAAATTGCGGCAGCCACTTGGTCAGCTGCTCCTCGAAGAAGTTCTCCAAGTATTTGGCATTGGAGTAGGTTTTAGTGTCCTCCTGGCCGAAAATTCGGGCATAAGTAGGGATAGTAAATAAGGACGCATCAATAGTAACGCTCACCTGATAGAAGAGGTATGTGTTGGAGAATATCAAACGCACGTCGGATACAAAGCCAGCGATGTCCTTGTAGTGGTTGGGACTGGAGGGATCCAGGCGCGTTCGAATCACATCCAGTGACATGGGGCTGCAAATATTGGTACGATCAATATCAATATGAATACATTTCGGTACTTCATTGAAATTTACCTGGACACAATCTCGTAGTAGGATGTATTGGCCGGCGACTCAGGCTCTCGGAAGTTAAGACTCTGCTCGTACTGGCAATACAGTTCTAGGCAGATGCGCTGAAGGATGCGTAACTCCAAGGCGCTAAGTTCACCAGGGGAGCTCTTTTCACTGCCCTCCGTTTTTGTCAGTTCTTTGAGGTTGACGCATAGCAGGCACTGCCAGCTTTCGCTCTCGTCCGGCAGCGAGCTAATCGCGGGGATGTGACAATTCTGGTGGAACACCTTTGGACACTTGTCGCAGCACATCAGCTCCCCTCCGTCTAGGCAGACGGCGCACCAGTCCTCGTTGGGATCATCTTTTTGTTCGTTTTTATTATTAACTGATATGATTAGTTTTTGGGTTCGCATTCATGGTTCGGGTGTGTGTTCATGTGGGTGTGTCGTGTATGCATTGTTGTTGTTGATTAATTCGAGTTGGTTTTTGAGTGTGTTGGAGTATTGGTTTGGAATTGATTCAATTGTTAGTAATTTATTCGTGTCGTTCGTTTATTGCGCGTTTGGATTTTATTTGGAAACGAGTTTATTTTATTTTTTGAATGTTTGAAAATAGAAATAAAGAGAGCAAAGTTATGAGAATTTTAGAATTTTATTTATAAGCCAGCAAGCAAAACTAATGGTAATGATGCAGCGTGCGTTCCCAACCACTGACAAGACTTCATTCACAATAAGTATTTAACCTTCACCAGAGTTTAAAACTAAAGCGGATTAACGACTAATGATTGAAACATAAGCAGGTAAGAAACATGTAAACACTCAGGGACTTAAACAAATGGATTCCCTTCACCTTTTGGGATTGACTCGGGCATGAGATTCGGCAACTACAACGCCACACGCACATGAAGCACTTGGAGGCTGACAGCGGTGGTAGTACTTACCTTCCTGCGTGTTCGAGAGATCCGTAGAACTGTGCACCTGCGGTGAGGTGGTCTTTGTCCGACCCTCCGGCAACACCTGCACCCCATTCGAGTCTAGCTTGGCTATGGTGGCGATCAGATCGTTGATCGAGTCATCCCTGACCTTGTCTATGGGTTCTGTGAAGTCCTTGGTGTTCTATTTTTGCAAAAACAAAAAAAAAAAATTAGCAATCTATTGCTATTAAGTAATATCCTATAGACCAACCTCATGGGTGCTGGGACTGGGCGTCTTTGGATTCGTCGAGGTGACATTTGAGAGTATCGAAACGGCTGGCCCCAATCCCAGGGCAGCTGCGTTCAGTTGAGCACTGGAAGAGCCGTTACCATGGCCCGAGTGACCCGCACCGCCACCCCCCAGGCTGGGCGGGGTGCTATTTTTGAGCGTATTTGGAGATTTTAGTGAGATTTTAAAATTTTCCGATGTCTGGCGGCCATTCGCAAAAGGCAAAAGGGGACCCTGCTGGGAACACACTAAAAATGGAAGAAAAAGCAATAAATTACTAATGGGAAAACATTGTCAAACTAATGCAACTACTATTCCTTCACTATTAATATTATATGATAAACGCTCGTGTTAGTGATTAAGTACGTAGTAACTGAGTTGCTATAGGTTAAATAATGTTGAAGGTTTACACTTCAAAAATAGCCTTCTTTAGAGTCTTAGGCAAATGCCATCTTTATAAAGTAAGTTATTTAAATATTTGTATAATGATTGTTGGTCTTTTGTTATAATTAAATGATAACAGGGGAGATAGATAGGAGATCTGAACACTTCTGTTTGTGTTGATAGCCAAATGTAGTTTAACGTAGACATCCAAGTTCAGTAATAATAGATTTAGATTAGATAAATTCAATTACTCACTGTTCGACTGTTGCGCGGATTGCGGGATGTGCCACTTGGCCAGGCTGTGCATGCCGCCGCCGCTTAACTGCGGGGAGGTCTGCGGTGGGCCGGCATTAAAGCCAGCCTGGCTCCCATGAAACCCCAACGACTATGGAAAGAAAAACCGGAAATTGAAGGTGAAGCTCGGATATTTCGTTATAAGGACTTACATTTTGCATGGCACTCACATTTTGCATGGGATTCGACATCATTTGGGGTCGCTGCAGTGCACCCGGTGAGGGGATCTGTCCGCCGCCGCCACCCGCCGCTCCGGCCATGGCCGCAGCGGCCGCCGCCTGCTGGGCGTGGTTGGCCATGCGTTGATATTGTGACTGGAAGCGCGCGTTGCTGTTCATAAAGTTGGCGTCCCGCGGCCCGCCTCCTGGACCACCGCCCTGAGAGAAACCCTGCTGGCCAGGCATAAAATGTGGACGCATCTGGGGGCTCATCGGCTGGTGGGCCGGCGCCGGTGCTCCTTGCGGCCCGCCCGGATAGCTGGGCGGACCATTGAATGCCATGTGGGCGTTGGGACTCTGCGCTGCCTGGTTGTTCAGCAAGCCCCGCAGGCTGATGTCTGAAAATGCACGAGCAGAAAATTAATTTTCCACCTTGTCTGGTACTTGGGACTCCGCCTTCAGCACTTACCCATATTCTGCGGATGCGTGGAGGAGCTCACGTGCGGCTGGCCGTGTCGCTGCATGCCCACTGGCGGCATTCCCCCAAAGCGAACTGCAACACAGACGAAAACCCATTAAAAAGCTGTCCGGAAAATTATAACATCCATTATCTGGCAGGAGGCAGCTACTTTCTGGGAAAGCAGGCCTGCTCCTCCATGCACCTGGTATATCACTAAACTTTTCTAGGTAAGCTTGGATTCGTTTAATGAAACTTAAAACTAACTAGTTTTTATACATTTTTATTAATAATTGAAATATATTAAAGCTTAACCAATTGGAGCGCGAATTTTTGTTAATCTGTCAGCCCTTTTGGTCTACCAGTCTGTTAACTTGTTAGTATCTTAGTGCACTAGTCTGCCACTCTTCTGTCAGTTTGCCAGTCTTCAGTCTGTCACTCTATCAGTCTGTCAGTCTGTCATCAGTCTGTCAGTCTGTCAGTCTGTCAGTCTGTCAGTCTGTCAGTCTGTCAGTCTGTCAGTCTGTTAGTCTGTCAGTCTGTCAGTCTGTCAGTCTGTCAGACAGTCATTGTGTCAGCCTGTCATTGTGTCAGTCTGTCAGACTTTCTGTATAATCAGTAAGATCTCGTAAACGATAAGCCCTAAAATATTGGGTTTGTCCCAACACAATCTCTGTTTAAGTAAATAGCTAAATACAAACAATCTCAATTTTAAACTTGTTGCTTATTTCCCAATTTCAAAATATTTATGCTAGCTGAAATTTACTCAAACACGGGTTAATGATGCTATAACACTGGCTAAGATACAAGCCCACACCTAATACCATTAATATTTTAATAAAGACTTCAATGATGAGATTTTAAAATGTTTTGGTAAACCAAAATGTACTGAATCTTCATGTTTTTTTCAACATTCCTAGCTTTTTTAGTTCCCTGGATCTCAGCTATCATTAACAAGGGCGGCACAGTTTCTGGCGGTTTGTGGTCGTGTTAGAGATCCCGAATGCTAAACCAAACACGCGCTACCTTGGCATAAATATATTCCCCCATGTTTAGTCCCAACAATCTATCTCTTAGTTCCGAGATCTTAACATTCATAAAGTTCGAAAAACATGGATAAATCGACTCGGCTATTGATCCTGAATACATGCACTTTATAGATTCTGCATCTTTTTATCTGTACTTAAAATTAAAATAATAGATAAATGCCGCCATCTTTTGATAAAAGTAAAAAAAATAAAAAATCATTCGTACCCTTACCTGGCCCGTCGCCTGGAAAAGAACGACTCATGGACAGATTGTTAAATTGCTGCTGGGCCGCGTTACTGTAGAGGGGCGGTCCATTCTGCGGTCCGAAGTTGACGGGCGGCCCATTTGGCGAAAGGCCTGCTGGCATTCCGGGCGGAAGTCCAGGGCGAAGGGGCGGGGCCATGTTCGGACTGGGCGGCTGGCGCGGTGGGTGTGCCGGCTGGGGTGTTCCATTTGGCGAAGGCGTGGGCGGATATGGTTTGCCATCAACGATGATGATGCCCAACTGCGAGATGACCTTCTGGAGATCGGATACTTGATTGAGCTGAACCTGAATGCGCACCGGAATCTCCGGATTGGGAATATCCGCCCTCTGGCACTTTAACTTCTGCAGGTGACGGACCAGTGACTTCTTGCTCGAGAGTATGGCAAAGTCGCTGCCCTTCTCCAGGGCGTTCTGCATGAAGTCGATGCAGTGGTCCGTGTTATCGGATAGCAACTGAAGCGTCTCCTTCTTCTCCACTAGTACCTTTAGTTTGCTATCGCACACCTCGTTCAATCGCATGATTAGCTGCTTGCCACGTGTATTAACAGTGTTGGTGATCTTCACCGCCATAGCTGTGATCTCCTTAATCAGGTCCTTCTTCTTGTCGTGGATCAGCTGCTGCCGGTCATCAATCACCTTAGTGGCCGAGGAGAGAAGGAACCGTTTGTAGTTGATTTCGGAGACAAGCGTGGATAGCGCCTGGCGTGATTCCGTGGCTATTTCGTGGGCGAATTTGTATTTATGATCTCGATGATCGCTGAGCTGGCAATCGCGGCATGTGAGCTTGTCGCAGGTCTCGCAAAAGAGCGATAGTTTCTCTTGTGTATGCAACTGGCACATGTGCAGTTTATCCACCCCTGCAGCTCCGGCAAGCTGCTCATTGTTGGCTTCGTCCTTGGGCTTGATCGTGTGATCCTTGGTGATCTTTAAACGCTGGTGAGCCTGTACACAACTGTCGCAAATATACTCGGAACAGTCAACGCACCACGACGTGGCCACCGCACCGTCCGAGCAGCTGCTGCATTGTATGCTCGCCGCGGCGGAACTTTTTTGACCTTCGCCGGTCAAACCCAAAAGGCCGACCCCATCGCCACTTTCACCGGCTGTACACTGTTCAATCAGGAACTGGTTGTCCACAATGAACTCTTGCTGCGAGGCATTGTCGCACACCGGACAATGTATCAGTGGCGGGAGGGAGCGGTCCAGCTCCGAGAACTTAGTGCTCACGCACTGGGCACAGGCCACGTGGAGACATTCGAGCAGCTTAGGCCGATCATTTGATCCGAGGAGCTGGGCGCAGTAGACGCACTTAAATAGGGTGAACTTGGCCGATGCCGATGAGTTGGACTCCGACTGAAAAGAGAGATGTCAAGAAGGAATCATTACTAAAATGTACTTAGTTTTATAGTTTTTATTTTTATTAATTATTTGCAATGAAAATATTATTATCTCCTGTAACATATTACAGGCTCTTCTAAATTTATCGTCCGCTGAGTTGACATTTTATTTCTAGATAAGGTAATCAGGATAATTTATGGCACAGGCATATCAGATTATAAATAAAACCTGGATAATATAAGGACAGCACTTTCCCTGCTATTATTATAGTGACACTATCTTATCTTATCTTTGTCTAGCCTGATAAGGCTGATGAATGATTTATGACCGCAGTCCCGAAAATAGTATCTTCTGACTTATGAAACTTTTTTGTATAAAAACGTTTATGTATAAAATGTTCATATTCTTTATTAATTATCCTTATTAAATAAAAAAAAATGTAGGGATACAAAATAAGCCAAATGTCTACTAAACTTCAATTCAAACGACCTTCGGCTATCACCTTGAACACGTTAGGCGTCTAAAACGCTATAAAGAGATTAGATTTAATGATTAACCCATTCATCTAAAGATAAGACTCTTATCTATATAGAGGCTTATCAGCACTTGAACTTTGTAACCGGAAATTACATTTACTCAACTGAAGTGGCCAAGATCATCTCTCAACGCCGAAGCCTGAAAACTTCTTTACAATTAATAGCAACTACTTTTGAGAGGTTCTGAATAATAAATAGTGCCCGATGCAGCAGCTGAAAGCTGGTACTTCAAGCCCGAGACAACGTCTCTCCATGGCCAGCCAGTCTCTGCCAGGCGTCCCCAACTCTGTCTCCGAATGTCGCTGGGCGAAGATTGATTAGTTTTATCTTCAGTTGGAGCACATAAATCCAATTGATTGATTATGTTTGTGCTCGATAAAGATTGTTGCATTGGTGTGCGAGTATTTTACATGCAGCCCCACCAAATACAAAGTACAGTGTATACATATAGCAACGGAAGCGCCATGGACATTGATGAATGCGCCACGACATGCCGAAGGAGGAACCGAAATCCGGACTTCAGTCCGGACATTGCAATGCCAGCAAAAGGGAGGGGGTGGACGGTGTTGTAACTGCAGCGCACATTATTTAAGCACACGGATCCCAGTGCTAGAGCCGATCCGGCGATCCATCTTCCGTCCGAAAGAAAGTTTCGCCTCAGTTTTCTACAGAGCCCAAATGCCAACTCATCTCGGCACTTTCGAAACGCCTCGGCGGGCACTCATAAATCATGCAAGAAACATCCATTTCGAGGCTAAATACAGTTGCGGTAAGATTGATATGCTTGTATCAAATTTAAAATAAAAAATATGCTTTCTATTAATATAGGAGAATGGTTTATAACAATAATAGTACTAAAAAACTGAATTGTATATTTTTAAATTTAAAAAATGAAGTGTTTTTTTAGAAATAAAAGAACGATCACTGCCAGGGGTTGCGAAGCGGTCTAAGGCTCCAGATTAAAGCTGTGATACTTGAGGTGTTCGAAATATTTAAACAAAATACATAAAAAAAAATACTTAAACATTTTAGAATCAATATAATCAAATTATAATACCTAACTCCTTTAGTCAAGTCTTAAAATATATTTTGGAAAAATTGTAGCTTAGTTCTAAACGGTTTTAGATTTCGATAGACAATATCGATAACCAAACGAATAAAATTAATGCGAATTCTAATTTTTTTTACTTATGTATTTCGGTTTACGTCTATTATTTTGACATCCATTGTAAATGGGCGACCAGTGAAGCGGTGCTCAGGGTGTGTCGGCGTGGAGGCGGCTGGGTGCTCGGAAGGCTGCGTCCCACTTGAAAGCCATTCATCATGGTCTCTTACCCATCTCCGCAAGCTTCTTGCCACGGTTCGGCCTCACTTCGGACTCGGATCGGTTATGTTCGGGTAGTATTCGGCGGTTCGGATCGGTGCCGCGCAACCCACTTAGAGTTGCCCAAGACCCGCGGCACTGGCCCAGAGAGCAGGCCATTATAAATGTGGCGAAAAACCAGCTGCTACCCCCATGTTTTCATCGCATCGCAATGACTTGACGCAACTGAAAGCGGGTAGCAAACTCGTTTTCTTGGCCCGCACCTACAATGTGATGCATATATACATACGTATATATATTTATAAACCATTAAAACTTTTGTGTGTATATATATCGATGTCCGTAGCATCCCAACCGAATAAATGGCCGACGCAGGCAACATGTGGCAAGAATTTAAAGAATGCTTTTCTGCAAGTAATTCGAATTAATAGATTTTTCAATCATCCGAGTTGCTCAAATGGAAAATTAAGCTGACCAAAGGCTAATCCAAACATCCTGTCAAACTAAATTTTAGCTTTTAGGTTGGAAGGTTTAGGTTTTTGTAAAAGTAAAATATATAAAAATCCCTACCAAAAAAAAATCGTGAAAAATTTATAAAAACTGTGAATTTTTTTTCTTCAGGGATCAAAAAAATGACGAGTTAGTGCTTTAAGATGGAGTTATTAGAAATGTAAAGGAATCTGTAGCCCATTAAATTTTTGGTATTTTTCGTCCATTATACGATGGCCTCCAATCACGTAGACCATTAGGTTGCCACGCACATCGCAAAACATCACGCTCACACGAAACTCAACTCAAATAGAGGGAAGGCAAAAATAACTCTAAATCAATTTCAATTAGAAATTGTTGAAAGGATGCCCCAGCAACAACAGGAACTACAACAAAAATGGCAACTAGACTCGTGCAATAACACAGAAAAGCATCCGCACGAAGCTCTAGAAATGGGAATTGGAATTGATGGAATGGCGACATGACAACGTCTGAATGAGTGCATTTATGATTGATGTAATTTTGATGAAAGTAAATTGTGAAAAAAGTTTTCCCCGCTTTTCAGCAAAACTCCCCCGATTGGCTTGGCAACGGACTTTAAAAGGCTTTGGCGAAATTTAATTTCAAATTTATTTTCAAAAAAGTTTCAGTCTCGTTAGTCACACAGCAAACTTTGTTGCAGAAATTAAATGAAAGAAGTTCCACAACTGTATGTATATCCCCCTGTCCGCCATCCGCCCTCTTACTTGCTCACATCTCCCAATCTCTGTGGCACACTCTCTCCTCTTTCTCTTTTTTTTCTACAGGTTGTGACGCTGTCACAGAGACCAGAGAATCGGTTAAAAATCCATACTGACAGCTTTCCGACACATTTCACCATTCGAAAAATCCATTTTCTGCGGCCGCCATAATTCCATTAAATTGCTTACGGCCCTCCAACAGAACGAATTCCCCAATGTCAAAAGCCAGAGATCTTTAGATATGGCGGAACTTTTCTCCAAAGACTTTGCCCAAGGGCAATATGTGCGATTTGAACACTTAATATTTAAAACGTCCGTACAGAATCGATCAGATGCCCCTTTTGACTGTCTATCGTTTTAAATTATACGAGGAGATCAAAGGTCTATAGGGAAACGTGATTGACGTGATTATAAATTCGAAAATCGTTTAGTTTGGCTACAGATAAGCAGGGCCGTTAAATCGCTTTAATTGGTACCTAGAAGCATTTAATTTCACATTAAACCAATAGATTGTGATTAAAAACAGTTTAATGACAATAATCAAAATAATAATACCAGCCCGCTAATGTTTTAGTGTAGACAATTGGGTGATGCATTAAAACAATGACTTTTGTGTAGTAAAACCTTTTAATAATGGGAAAACTTTTAAAAAATAATGTTTCTGTTTATAATTTATTTTTTGTAAATAACAAAACCATATGAAATAGTAAAGGGAAGCCAGGATATGTTTAAAATGATTTACAATTCGATTAAAGGATATCTGTATGAATAATTTCTTGATCTATAAAGAATCCATTTTTCTTAACGTTACTTTACGTTATTACGTTTGTTTTCCGGAAACTTCAAATGTCGATAAAAGCCAGTTTATTTATTTAAAAGAATCGATTTCGATAGTGTGCTATCGATTTTGAGCATCAAGATTTAAACATAGTTGGCCGCTAGATACATAAACAACAGAGCTTCAGATAATGGAGTAATCCCTATGTGCACTATTACCCCCAATTGGCTTCCATGCTGTCCTCAGTTGGCAATCAATTCTCCCCCATTTGTGGTTCTGGCCTGATAAAAGGTATTCCTTGTCACTCAGATTTCAGGTAGGCTTAAAATTTAATTAAGCTTTATTTAAATGCAATTTGGGGAAAGTTGGGAAATATGTGGCAGTCTGGCTATCGGTGTGCCTCTGTAGGTGGTTGAATCTGTTCGACCGGCCGTTGCTGCATTCGAGATGCACATTTGGGAGGTTACCCACCCATTAGATCCCCACCACACCCACATCAGGCCATAAATCAGTGCAATATGAGACGTGCATCATGGGAGGTCTGTCGTCCTGCTGGTTGCCTGGCGATTTTAGATAGAGATGAAGCCCCATGCTGCTGGTCTTTTCTAGGTTTCTTCGGATTTCAGACGGCTGGATGCTGGTTGATGATGGTCGGCCATCGCTTGTTTATTTTTGCTCCTACATCAATTTCGTTTATTTTGCAAATTTACAACACAAAACGCCAGGCATCAGATGGCACATGGATACTCATACGTACATACGTGTGTGTCTAGATGTCCTTTGAACTTTCGGACAGCAGGAAAATCCTTTGATACAACAAAAGCTGAAAATTAATTACGTTTACTATTTCTGCTCTGCACACATTTCGAACAATGGCTCAATCTTCAATCCATCATTCGTCTGTCCATGCAACGTGACAAAGCAATCTCGGAAGAACCTTTAAAGGGAAATGCCTATACACCTTATTTAAATGTATAATTTACGCAAATCTTAATTAATTGCATATAGTTCGCTACGCTTTCCAGTTAAGGCTCATTCGGCACAGTTTCCCGTTTTGGGCAAGGCGGATCCATTTGATATGCTCAGACGTTATGGTCGCCGGTTCATTAACACTGATCAAAGTAATCAAATTGGAAATGCTTCCCAGATATGTACAGGCGAACAAATAAATTCCGAGATTCTTTGGGGCTGGAAAATTGCAAGAAATGGTTTTTAATATGGAATCGAGACATATTTATAGCCCCAGATATGATAACGATAATTAATGGCGGTCAAAGTTCAGTAGATCAGGGACAAGTTTGAATTGAATTGGTTGAGTCATCTGCTATTTCCACATAGAATGAAGTAGGGTCTATAAATGTTTCACCGCCACGTAAGTGTGCAATCGTGTTTATGGAAAATCTATAAAGCACTCAAAACAACTTCTGTTACCGAAGAGCACTGGCACTAAGGTGACAGAAAGGCACATCAAAGTCCATCAACCTCATCATACTTTTCTCTTTCATCCCCTCTAAAAAATCCCTGACTTCACGGAACACATATAAATCTGCCTGGTTTATATCGAGCGGGAGAGATGAAGACGAAACTTGCTCTTGAAATATTTATGAGACTTTGCAATAAACTAAAATTTCAAAGACACAACGCTCTCCAAAATGGCGGCTATAAATTGTTAAGAAAGGTATGGGGGAGGGCGATGAAAGGCAGTAGAGGCAGATAGAGCCGTATAAAATATATTATACTCCCCATAATAAAAGCGAAAAACTTGATTGTACCTGGAACTTGTGAACCAAGTGAACCCAGAGCTAGTCAGGGCGTGAGGGGGCGTGTCGGGCCAAAAGTTGTTGCGATTTATGCGACGCCATCGGGAACAGAACCAGGTTGCATGACCAGGAAAGGTGCAGCAGCTGATAAATATTAATGGCGAGGCCACTGTCAGATGTACATATAAACAAAATCCAATACAGCATAAATAAATAAAATTGTAAATATCCAAGAGAAACGATGCTCCTCGTCGTATACGCATTAAAAGCATTCGAATACGAAATATCAAATCGTAAAGGGCACTTCAAATCGGATTCGTATCTATTACCAATGGAAAAGGCGGAGGAAGCGAGCAGGAGCAGCGCCATTTTGGGCCATTGGCCATTCGATTTAATCGCGAACATATCCGGCCAACGTCGCTGCAATTTCCGCCAGGCAGATGGAGGGTGAAATGAACCACCCGAAACCCTCCTAATGGACAGACCCTAATGACCTGACATTACATTTCATAACGCAATTTAAGCCACCAAAAAAAGCATGTACACACTCATATATATATATATAAAAATTGCTACAAAAATGATTCCATAAAAAGCATGATTGCGGATTACGCAGATACACACACAGCAATTTTAATGAAATTTTATGAGAACTCATGTTTTTTCGGATACGTAATATTTCTTAAATTTCTAGTATAAGTCATTATAATTTCACGATAATTATTCGGGGCATTCTTAAGAAAACGTAGCTCTTTTTTGGGGAAATTTGAAAAGCTATCTATATTTTAAGGTCTACCCATAAACGGAAACGTTTATGACAGAACTCATTAAATATTATACTTTTGTATCCTTCGGTTCTTGCTCGAATGTCTTAAGCCACAATGCTTTAGTCGTAAAGATTTAATTGTATGGAAATCGTAAATGGCCCGCCAAGAAAAAACAGAAAAGTTTTGCTTTATTTTATGAGAAAATCGATGGAACCCATTAAAGGCAGTGGCAACTGCCAAACTGCAGGTCCTAACCAAAGGAATTCGACTGGGCTTATGTAAATAAAATTGCTTTTTCACTGAAATGTCATCATTTAACGGACCGTTTTTGTTGGGACATTATCCATAATAGCAACGATAAGTGGGAAGTTCCTACCCAGAATGACACACCGAACGAGCAGTAATAAAGTGATTCATTGAGATTACAATGACAGACAAGGGTTGTAGGTTGATCGATTAGATCCTTTGTTAAGATAGGAAACTTAATATCCATTAAATTCTTTCTGATTTGGTTTCAAGGCTAGCACTTAATCATAATCTGTTTAACATCTAATGAGCTGTACTCCATTTGCATGGAAAATTTGCAATTTGTAGTATATTTACACAGCTGTTGCTGGCCGAATAATGAAATGTTTACTTAAAAAACAAGAAACAGATTAAATATAAACAAAAACTCAAGGACCCACGAGCAAAATGGGAAAAAACTGGATGAGCCATCATACCATTATGAGACATCAATAGTCAGATGTTTTTGGTTTCATACACGGTTTACTTGCAAGACTTTAGTTATTTTTATATTAAAAAATTTTGGGTTTATTAGAAAAACGATCTTTAGAGTGGCCAAACTCTTTATAGATATTAAGAATGTTTGGGTCAGATTGACTTGAGTGATATAGCCGGGGAGATATATAAAATTATCATTATTTACCCCAATTATGTTCCGAGCATAAATTCAAAATTGAAAATCTCTCGCTGGGGACCAGAAGACCAAAGTCGTGGATCCCAACCGAAACGAAACCAGGAAACCGCAAACTAATGAACGGACTGAGCTGTCGGACGGTCCCCGGATTGTGGACCCCAGGGCTGCTGCAGACGACGGTTGATGGTTGGCTTGGGCTGAGTTGGTGGTGGCCAGGGCAGGGCGTTGTGGTTGCGTTGGACCGACGAGCCGGTGGCCCTCGGCCTCTGGAGCTTACCAAAGCCGTCATAGCCGCCGTTGCTGCTGCTACTGATGCGGTTTGCGGTTCTTTTTGTGCCCGATGCAATTGTTCCTGCTCCCGGAGGCCATGACATCAGCAGACACGTATACACTATCTATATATATATATATGGATGCAGAATACACGAACTGTGAGTACGACGTTTTTCAAAATGGCGACTCCTAGTAGATGTAGATACACAAACCGGTAAGACTTTCCTGCCAGCAGGAGGCCCAAAATCGTGACGGCAGTTGTAGGGATTGCAATAATATAACCGATATGGTAGTAGGGCGTAGGCGTATCTTTGGGGCGTACCTAGGCGGCAGCTGAACACTGAACAAACTGAAGCAGCTCAAAAATCTGCTTACATCTGCTGGCTGTTGCCGTAGGATAGGAAATCACAGACATTCTCGTTTCTCAGGACTTATGCAGCTTATAAAACTTTGCCTGAGACGAATCTACTGTAGGCTATCTGCATTTCCCCTCCACTGACAAAAACGCTCCACTTTAAAGTAATGCCAACTTGGTTTTCCTTTTGCCACTGCCGCCCGACTGCACAGTTTTTGTTGTTGTACGTTATAATCCTCTTTTTGTGATCGGATTATGTCCTGTGTAGCACCTAATCCCCGCACAGGAGTGCGACCAGCGTACACATGTTGCCAACGAGCACCGCCCGCACCAGCACCCGCATCACACCACTTCCATTTCATACCCTGCGCCATCCATCCGCACTGATCCCGCAGTCGCAGTCAACTTTAATTACGCACTGGACGTCGATGGATGGATTAGGGCAGCCTTACGCCCACTGACTGCCCGGGAAAAGCAATTAAAATGTGTATCTCTTGAATAAACAGCAGAACTTCCCTAAATTGAACCACCTTTTCAGATATTACGTTCTTATATATTTGTACAAATAAATGTTATTAAAGTATATCGATTTTTTCCCAGGAAAGCAATCTTCTGAAGTAAGAAAATTACAATTATTTGATCGATTTGAAATCAATTTTGTAATTACAGATACGTAGACATCAGATGGTTAAATCCTAACGGCAAATAGGTTAGGCTATCTTGACTTCTAAAAAGGCTCTGTCCAATAGTTTTCTAAACTTTAGAGTTCGACTTTTAACGGAATTATGAGAATGGCAACTTTTAACCATTTAATTTTAATTTCAAATGGGATGCTTTACTGTAAGGGGCTATAATAGGCAGACATTTAGAAAAAATTTACGATGGAAACGGTTCGAGGATGACAGGTGAAGGGTGGTTGTGTATTTAAGCTGTGGCAGTGTTAGTGGCAGGTAGCCCGTGAAAAGTGAAAAGAGAAAATTTTCCAAGATCTATCCGGCCCGATTGCAGGGTAATCAAGTTAATTAGAAACTTTACTTTTTTCGTGCATTTAACGACTTTTATTTGGAGGGGTTGGGGGTTTCCTAGCACCGCCGTCTGGCCATCAGCACTTTGCCTTCTCGTCGTTTTGCTTTGCTTGCATATTCTCATCAAATTAGAGTTAATTGTACATCATTAAAGGCGAATTCTAAGAATTCATTTCGGGTTTTGTCGGTATCTAACAAAATGGCGTTGTACGATTTTGTGTTTCCATTTATTACGGTGTCAAGCAATTTAATTACAACCTGTCGCATGCATGAAACATAATATAAAGTACATACATACTGTACATACATATATAAATGTATTAAATATGGCCTCGTCGAGGGTTGGAAAAGTGCATTCATGTGCAGGGTTTTTGGAAATGACATATGGATAGTCGCCAACAGGAACTTCTCTGTCAGCTGTCACTTTTAATGACATAAGCCCGCCATTTTGACAGGAGCGAAAGATTAATAGGTTTCTCTTTTTGGTTAAGCTTCAGTGATTTTGGTTATTATTAAAATATCGATACCTACATAAAATGGCCTTTGAAACTCAAAACCTTTGTAATTGCTTTAGATATATAGAAAGCTAAGCTAATAAAAAATAAAAAGCTTTTAAGCTAAGTTGAGGAATATTCATTCTATGTTGCTTTCATATTAATTGGTTTTACCTTTTAAAAACCCAAACTTTGACTTATTAAATTAAACGACGTATGAACGTATTTATACGTATGCAAACAAAAATATTAAAATTTTTAAATAATTCATGGCTGAAGCTTTTATTTTGCATTTCTCTTTGTTAAGCGATTCGTCTTTTTCTGTTTTTTCATTCCATAAAAGTTACTTAACAACAAGCTTTTCAATTTAATCATGAATAGTTTTGATGAAATAATTACCTTCCTGACCTAGTCTGTTTGGATTGTGTATAAATTAAAAATAAAATACTTAATGAATAATAAAAATATATGTTTATATCGTAAATTAACATATAAATCTAATGAAAAAATCACATGATATTACTAAAATTAATAGTTTGTCATAGTTTCAATAGGTTTTCTAAGTAACAAAATGGGGCTATACTTTGTATAGCTTTTTTTCCTATGTATTTTTTTTAGAGAAACATCTGTCAAGAAAGAGGGGTAATGTAAATTAAGATTACTATCTATATGGTTTTATGATATAGTGCAGTCTTTCTATAAAATCTAGAATTTACTACAATAAATCATGCTCATCATCCTTTCTGAACACCATACCTTGGCACGGAAAAGTATATTGCACTTAATAGGTTACACCAACATTTGGCCCACAACAGAAATGGGCATTAAGTGATCTAGAGGGGATTCATCGGTAGGGCTAAGGTCGGGACTGCTCTATGGCGATTTAGGGGCCTTAAGTGCCCCCACCGACCGTAGCAAACACAATCGCTTGCATGACTGACGGCCGGATTGAATGAGTGCATGTCATTCTCAGTCCCTGTTTGAATTCAAGTGAGAGTGGTGTGCCACTCAAAAAGGCACCACTCAAGGCAAACATTTATTTGCACGGGCCGCAGGAGAAGAGAAGTTCGAGTCTTGGATACAGTCATACATCCATAACTGAAAGCACATTTCACATGCCATATAAAAAATTTAATCGAAACGTGTTTTAGATTTATTTAGCACAAGAAATAAAATAAACACTGGCTGAAATTTTTAAAGACAATTTTTTTTTATGTTAGGATAATTTTGTTTTATTTTAATAACAATTGCTGGGTGTCCAATTATATGGTTAACGCCAAACTAGTAGCTAAAGATGTTTTTGTGATAAGGTGTATAGAAAGCTTAAAAATTTCCCAAATCACGTTGTAATTAAGCTAGTTATTTTTGGAACTGTTTTTAATCCGTCTGTATAAGATATAATTTTCGATTCCTTTAAAATACTACATTATTGGAAATAGAGAGATTTCATTTTTTTAATTGGCTTCTTGTCCCTCAACGTCTTATGCCTATTAAATCAAAACTGCTGACCACTTAACATCCCAGTGCTACTATGTGGTATTTAGTTAGGTTATACTGTGGCTGGAAAGACCGCTTAGCCACGACGAAGAGCAAACAACAAAGTCAAGCAAACAAACTCTCGCTCATCTGGAGAATGGCAGCTGCAGCTGATCTTCAATTCCAATGGAGGAAATGAGAAGGAGGAAGATGAAGAGAGTGGGGTGCTCACCAGGAAAGAGCAGCACTATTGAGCTCTTCTCGTGAGTGGGAGCGGGATAGCGTCTATCCAGAACAAGCTTACTGACCTTATCGCACCCACAGAGAAACCCGGAGACTATCCGCACGAGACCTAAAGTCACAATTACACAGCAAAGAACAAGTTTTTTTTTTTTTTAATTTTGATATATCGACAGAACATTTCGCTATCCAATACATGCCTAATATAATATTGCAATCTTTAAAGACTGTTTCCACATATATTCAAAAATTTAAATTAATTGTTTCCGCACGAGATACAAATAAAATGATTCTAATTTGCTTTTACTGTTATATATTGATGTAAGTATTTATATGTTATTTGCTGAAAAATTGAACACTATTTGTTGTGAAAGGAGATCATACAAAGTTTAATTTAAGTATCTTCACAATTTTAATCAAAATATGATGTTATTTTTTTATACTGTCATGCTAAGCTGTGTGTAGTGTTTCTCTCGGTGTAATATCTCGGACTGGGCTGCGAAAGTGAAACACACTTACATTTGCCTGATGTTTGTTTGTCTGCCTGCTTTGGCTGTGCGAGAGCTGGCATTTGTTTGCTTTGGCCTGGGAAAATGATAACAAATGGTTTTGCACGAGACTAAAAATAACTGATAAGGAGAAGAGGACGCTAACTCATCAAAACCAAACCAAAACAAAAGTTTACACCGAGCACCGGAATATGTATGTACAGCCGGCTATTTCTTATCAGCAGCGAGAGCACGTGTGATTAAACGTCCGTAGTTAACCTTACTAAAAGGTTATTTTCAGGTAATAATGTGGATTAGGGACCTACCCTTTTTTCCGCACTGTCGCAGGGATTACTAAGGCTCAGCGAAGAAGAGCTCAACGACGATGTAGTGGGCGCTCCGCTGGCCGTGCTGGGTGTGCTCATCTGGGGCAGGACATCTGTGGGCACTGCATCCAGTTGCTCCTGCTTGATCCCGGCAATCAGCGGCAGGAAGTCGTTCTTTAGCTGCTCCAAATCCATATCCATATTGGCAATATCCTATGATTTTACCGCGTGGTAGTTTGGGTGGTTCAAAATGTGGGCGTGCTAATTATAGCAACTGATTTTTTGGTTGACTGACTGATCGACCAATCGAATGTTTTCTCAACAGCTGCCACCTTGGAACAACATGATTATCATTACTATGTTGCAGGGATTAATGTTTTGGAATTAGTTGGGCTGTAAATCCATTCCAATGGTCACACAGGCACACACACTCTCAGGGTGGCGCGCACCAACACACACGCGCGCTCGAGCAAAAACAACGATGTTAAATGATTTAGGAGTTTCACGATTTTTTTTGTCAATTTTTAAGATTCCCTTCTGGTCTTTAATTGACTCCCCTTTATTTCGATGTTAATACATTTTCATTTCACCTTCGACTTCGCGGCTTGCAAAAATACATATATTCTCCCTCTCTTTCGCTCAGAGCGACATCCACAACTTTCGTTTTACATATACACCTTCACTTAGATTTCGCTATTTATCCGTCTGGCCGTCACTTTTTTTCTCTGATTCGTGCCGCATTTCGCCTGTTTGCGGCTGCAATTGTTTATTCGCGTTGCGAGTGCAAGTTTTGTGAGATTTTCTTCCCGTAAAACGCTACGAAAACACACGGTCTCACGGCGTTTGCTCTCGGTGGACGCTTCTTCTGTACAAAAAATGTTCAGCCATTTTGGATTCAATTAATTCATGTCGGCGTTGCCAGTGCGTCGGTATTTCGAGGGCCCGTACACACAGTCGCAGCAACGTAAGTAGCTAAGGTCACACTAAACAGTCAAGGTCCGGCAAGATTGACAAAGGATTGTTGCATATGTCGATCAAATGTAAAAAATTATTTTACAGCTCATAATTAATTTTGGCTTTTTTTTTTTTTTTAGCTTTTTACGGAGTTTACCAAAATATATGATCTTAAGCTGTTACGTACTTTATATTGTTAAGCCATTACATTTTATGTTACATTACAAAATACGGGTAACAATTTGGCGCCATTTCTGCGGTCACACTGAAATGAAATATAACAATTAACGTATTTATTATAAAAAAACTACTAAATAAAGTGTAAAAGTGAATTTAATTAAAACATATTTTTTAATATTTAACTATATATAAATATTTAGAAAACTTTACTCGTACCATAAAACAGCTGAGGCTGTTACACAGGAATAAGAAGAAGCATCAACACACGTGTGGGAATTCCTCCACATTGAATTCAGAATTTTATTTAATGTTTTTAAGCCGGTTATTAAACAACTACACAAAGGCAGGTTAATTATTAGTATTCTGCTATCCAAACTAAAAGATAATCAGTTTGTATTATTAGTACGCCTGAAAACCATTTGGACTCCCTGGGATCGCCACAAATCATTTGCTGCAGCAATGTCTGAGGCTCTGGATAAACTAGAAATGGAGAAAGAAGCCAGAAAGGAGGCCAAAAGTTTGGAGAACGAGGCTGTAAAAGAGACTAACCGGATGAAAAGAACACTTAAGCGCAAAAAGTGGGTTGACTGGAAGGAGCAGGACGAGAAAGATGCGGCCAGCGGTGTAAAGAGGGCTCCCTTCGATCCCGCCGATAGAATCAAGCGCAAGAAAAGCGCAATCCTGCTGAGCTACTGCGGTGCCAACTACTTTGGGATGCAACGCAATCCAGGAATGCAGACCATCGAGGAAGAGCTCTTCAAGGCCATGCTCAAGCACAAATGGATCACGGAAGACAGCTTCGAACAAGTGCAGATCGCCTGCTTTCAGAGGGCCGCCCGCACTGACAAGGGCGTATCTGCGGCACGCCAAGTGTGCTCCGTCAAGCTGCGTGAGTTTTCATTCATCTTACAATCAATTTAAAATGTTAATCCAAATCTGTTTCCTAGCTGAGGAGCTGGATTTGGAGGCCTTTAATGCTGACCTTCCCGAACAGATCCGGCTTTTTGGAGTGGAGCGGGTTACCAAGGGTTTTAATGCCAAGGATCAGTGCAATGCTAGAACGTACACCTACACACTACCTACTATGGCGTTCGCGTCCTGTGAAGAAAAGATCGAAGACTTGCACGACACTTTTCGCATTTCGCCAGAGCTGCTAGAGAAAGTCAGAGATACCCTAAAACTCTATGAAGGCACGAAGAACTTCCACAACTTCACCAGCAAGAAGTATAACGGCATTATATTCTTTTGTAATTTTTAACCATCATTTGATTTCCTAACTTTGTAGGAGCTTCCTGGATCCTTCGTCTAAACGCTTCATCATGTCCTTTACTAGCAGCGATCCATTCCAGAGCCCTCAGGGCATAGAATTCATCACCTTGAAGGTTAAGGGCCAGAGTTTCATGCTGCATCAGATCCGCAAGATGGTTGGTTTAGCTATTGCTATTGTTCGGGGCAACACAACTACGACGAGTTTGGAGCGGGCGCTAACGGAGGAACGCTTGGACCTACCTATGGCCCCCGGACTTGGTCTCGTGCTGGACACAGTGCATTACGAGCGCTACAACGATCGCTACGGCAAGGACGGCATCCACAACCCGCTGACGTGGCAGGCACAGGAGGCGCAAGTGAAGGAGTTCATTGAAAGGGAGATCTTTAGTCAGATCTATAAGACGGAAGCCGAGCAGCGCAACATGCTTGACTGGATAGGAACGTTGCATTTTCACTCGTACGACACGAGAAAGGATGACGCACCACCTGCTCCCACGGAGGGCAAAAGGAGTAAGGATGACGATAATGATGAATGAGCATTAGTATAATTTTTTTAGATGCATAAATGAAATTTGTATGAAAAGTTTTGAGTTTTAATATTAAACTTGTTTTTAAATAAAATAATTGTAAGAAAAACTAAATATTGGAGAAAATCTTTATACTTTATGCTTTTCTAAATAACCAACCCAACTTAATAAGTGCCACAAGTCAAGTTAACATGCAAAACTGGTCGTATAATTAGAGTTTGATAGTAAAAAGGCATTTTTTAAGGTTTGCGCTAGCCTAGAATCGGCCGCCCTTCTTCTTTTTGTGGCCGCCCTTGCGGTGCTGTTGCCTAGGTCCGGGGGTCGTCTCTTGGAAAACGGGAGTGGCGGGTGAGTTCTTGGTCAGATTGACACGGTTGGACATGTCACTGCAAAGGCAATTTATAATAAAAAAATAATTAACGATTTGCCACCTTAAATACTCACTATTGATCGGCTGCTCCCGAGGACATGCCCTGGGATCCCTTAATGACATCCTTGCCTCGCGCTCCGCCTCGCTTCTTCCGGAAGCCAGTGCGTTCGTACTTCGGTAACCAACGTTCAGGATCGGGAGCCACTTCGGCGTTGTAGTTCTTAGGCAGCTTGCCCTTTCGCTTCCTGTTATGATTCTTTCTCTTCTCGACAGGAGTGCTCGGTGAGGGTTCGATCTTTGGCATTGGCAGACTTCTTGGCCGCCTTTGGCGGACATCACCCAGTTGGCAGCCTCCAGGGCATCGATTTCGGAAGCTGTAGTTAGCGTCTCTAGTCTGGGAAGTTTCCTGCTGAGCTCAAGCGCACGCTTAGGCTGGAATTGGGCGTAGGCTATGACTAGCTGAGCCAAAACCTTGGTGTCGTTAGGGTTCAGCTTGAGTAGCTCCTCCAGAGAACTTGCGGCGGTTTCGGATGCTCCACCGCGCAGATGGAACTCAGCTGCTTGGCGCCACATGTCCGACAGATCGCCACTGCTCACGTTATTCTTCTTGTACCAGTCCACGGCAGACTTGAGCAGCGCCGATGCCGACGACTTGTTATCCGTGCCCAAGTAAAGAGATACAAGAGCAGACACAACGCCAGGCTTGTACTTGGCCTCGCCCAGTGACAGAAGTGTCTCAATGGCATCCTTGCGACTACCCTGCAGAAGTTGTAGTTGAATAACAGCAAACTTACTGACAAATTCATGCGACTTTGTGGGCTGCAGCGAACTTCTGGAGCTGGTCTATGGCCTCCTTGTGCTTGCGATCCTTGGCCAGTTGGCTACAGCGAATGAGTAGCGCCTCAAATTCCACCTGCGGATAGCTCTGGGCCAACTTCTGACTGAGCTGTTGCACCTGATCCCCAGCGTTGGTGTAAAGGGCCAAAAGACAGTTGTTGAGAGCGATGACCTGCTTTTGGCGTGAGGTTAGCTTGGACTCACAGGCGTCGGCCAGGGCGGCACGAATCTTCTTCTTGGAGTCAAAGACGTTCTGGTCTTTGTTGATCACCACCGAGTTGTTGCTGGCGACGGCCACCAGGGCCGCGTCCTTGGGCTTGTGGCGCAGACAGTCCGCATAGATGGTACCCGCCTCCTTTATTTTTCCCTGCAGCTGCAGTACGTAGGCTAACTGCACACGGATGACGTCTACCTCTTCAAGAATCTCCTCCTCGGTGGCGCCCTCGTCCTCAAGGAACTCGCGGCACAGTTTTTCGCTGGTGCGCAACTTGCGCTCGGCCTCCACATACTTCTGCCGATTGGCCTGGATACAGGCACTATTAAAGTACTGCTCATAGGTATCTTCCGGAACCTCGGGCACATCCTTTGTCTGGTCCACGGCCAGATTGGCAGCCACAGCGCTGAGATTGGTTCTCCGCTCGTCTTCGTACTCATCGCTGGTGTTCTTGATAATGTCGCGGTAGGCGTCCAGGCACTCATCGTAGCGCTCCAAGCGGTACAGAACTTGGGTTCGCAGTTCTTTAAGGTTAGGCGGTAGAGGCTGCAAGCCCGTATCATCGATGGTTTTTAACGCCTGTTGCTGTTTATTCAGACGGTACTCGCAGTAGGCCTTCTCGAATGAGAGCGAGGAAAGGCGATTCTTTTCAATGAACTTGTAGGCCTCCTCGAACTTGGACAGTTGCACCAAACACACCACCTTACAGTGCAGGGCGGTGGGATCGTCGGGAGCCACGCCCAGGACTAGGGGAGATCACCATTTAACTTATCTATTGGGTACATCCTTTACAAATCATAAAACTTACTTCGATTCACTGCCTTCACGGCCTTGTCGAACTCGCGATTATTGCCGAACTTGTGCACATCTGCGTAGGCCGCCTTGATCAGCGCCTCTCTGGGATTGGCGTCTTTTGACATCCTAGTAACTCAGCTGACTAGATGATGGTAAAATATATTTAATTTGCAGACTTAAACTTTCGCTTATTGGTTAACATGCAACTTTTGACATTTGTAGACACATCAGCAAGGTGACGTTGCCAGATAGGCGATAAAAGTTACAGGAGTACTTAAAAAAATACTTTGATATGTATTAATCTAATTAACATATAAAAGTTTATTTATATTAAATTTATTTATATGAATTATTTGCCAAAGAAACTTTTCTATAAGCATTTAAAAGTGTATACACTTTTTTGAGCCACTGGTGTTTCGCTTCTTAAACAACTCGGTCACACTGTCGAGACTCGCTGGCGACGCCTTTGCGCGATACTTTTGATCCGATCTGTGCCCGGATTATTGGATTATTTGATTTGATTATTGGAAAATGTCCGCCGAAGTGGATTTCGTTAACAAGAAAGAGGTGCACCTCCGCAACCTAAAGCAGTCCGGTCATGTAGGATTCGATAGTTTACCGGACCAATTGGTCAACAAAAGTGTCCAAAACGGATTCGTCTTCAACGTCATGTGTATAGGTGTGTATATGCGGGTGCACTATCCATGTGTGAGTGTGTATGCGGCACAGTGAATCAACCAAAGTTTTACTTGCATGTAAAAACAGTGGCGTCCAGGCAAATAGCACTGATTTCGGCAAACCACAATGTTTCTGCTGTTTATGATCTTGAAATCTGTATAATATAAAAATATTGGGTTTTAAAGTCAGTTTTAAGGTTTAAACTATTGAAGCTTAACCACTGACTTTCTTGTTAATTATATTTTTCCACCCAATATAACAACAGCAACATAAATATAACACCTATTTTGAAACAAATAAATGTTCTTCAAAATGTACGCCATATAGTTAAACCGTCAATGCTATTAATTTGTCCTTTTCTGTACTATGTACTCAAGTATTTCATGCTGGAGTGCATTGCTCAGATAAAGTGAATCACCTACATACATAAATGCGGGTAAACAATTGAAATAACCAGACACCCAGATACCATTAGTATGCAAAGTGGCCGGCAATCGATTTCCTCCGTCGCTTTCTACAATTTCACCCTGACACCAATGGCGCAGAGCTTCTGTGGCCAATTGAGCCCACTTGGGCAATGATTTCCCCTCCCAAATCTGAACAAATCTGACCTCCATTTTCAAATCTTTTCTCTTCGCAGGCGAAACTGGACTGGGAAAATCGACGCTGATGGACACTCTGTTCAACACCAGTTTCGAGTCTACGCCAAGTCCCCATACCCTGCCCAGTGTCAAGTTAAAGGCACACACCTACGAACTGCAGGAAAGCAACGTGCGGCTCAAGTTGACCATTTGCGATACGGTGGGCTATGGCGACCAGATCAACAAGGACGATTCTTTCAAGGCGGTAGTGGACTACATTGATGCCCAGTTCGAGAACTATCTGCAGGAAGAGCTTAAAATTAAGCGATCACTAGTGACATGCCACGACAGCCGCATCCACATCTGCCTGTACTTCATATGCCCCACTGGGCACGGCCTCAAGTCGCTGGATCTGGTGTGTATGAAGAAGCTAGACAGCAAGGTGAACATTATTCCGGTTATTGCCAAGGCGGACACCATTTCTAAAGTAGAGCTGCAACGCTTCAAGGCGAAGATCATTCAGGAGCTGAATACCAATGGAGTTCATATCTACCAGTTCCCCACCGATGACGAAACTGTGGCCGAGACAAACACCAGCATGAACTCGCACATTCCCTTTGCTGTGGTCGGCAGCACGGAATTTATTAAGGTGGGAAACAAGCTCATCCGCGCCCGTCAGTATCCCTGGGGCACGGTGCAGGTGGAGAACGAAACGCACTGCGACTTTGTAAAGTTGCGCGAAATGCTCATTCGTACCAATATGGAGGATATGCGCGAGAAGACGCACACGCGGCACTACGAGCTGTATCGGCAGAAGCGTTTGGAGCAGATGGGCTTTAGCGATGTGGATAGTGACAATAAGCCGATCTCGTTCCAACAAACATTTGAGGCCAAGCGCTCGAATCACCTTGCCGAGTTGCAGTCCAAGGAAGAAGAGGTGCGACAGATGTTCGTGCAGAGGGTTAAGGAAAAGGAGGCCGAGTTGAAGGAGAGCGAGAAGGACCTGCACGCTAAATTCGAAAAACTGAAGCGAGACCACGCCGAGGAGAAACGCAAGCTGGAAGAGTCGCGAAAGGCGCTCGAGGAGGACTACCTCGATTTCCAGAGGCGCAAGCAGCAGTTGGCTACCGCCCACCACACGCTCACCCTCGGCAAGAGCAAGAAGAAGTAGAATACGCCACCGCCGCCGAGCAATGTATTGAGAATTCTGTGCGGTTCGCTTATCCCAAAGTAATTATTGCTTTCTCATCTCGTTGTCTTTCATTTGTACTATTAAGTTTACTTCAAATATTAACATAATACACAACTAAACGCATATGTACGCAAACATATATGATTATGTATTTACAACTAACGAATAAATCGAACTTAGTATTTTAAAAGGCTTAACTTTGGGGAATTTGAAAAAGACAGACTTCCAATGGATTATTAAGGGCATAAAGTTAGCTTTTAATTTTAAAAATGGATGATGGAATGGTTGTTCAAAATTCAAATTAAAATCTAATTTGTAAAGAACTGATTTCTAAAATCGATAAAAAAAATATCAAAAGATGTAGAAATCATATTGTTTTAAGGACTTCAATTTCAAAAAAGTCTTCTTAAATTAAAATGCATTAGCTTTCTATTTTTGTTAGAATAAAAAAAAAACTATTTTCTAAATAGTAAAATCATCGTAATTTTTTATTACCCGCTTGAGTTTTGAATATTATGAGTAGCGGGATTATTTAGTTAGATGTGGGCACAGTTCCGTGATATATTTAGCTCAATTCAATATATGCAAACTGGCCACACTGAAACCTACTCACTGCAAAAAATTGTAGAACAAATTAAAAACGCAATAATAGAACAACCGCAGCAAAAACAGAACTGCAGAGAGCACTTAATGCTCAAACGAAAGCAATTAACCGTGTTCAACTTAGAGAATAGCTTGTGAAAGAGGGTGTATCTGTGGGGAGAAGTGAGACACCCCTTTGTGTTTGTTTTTTTGTTCGTTATAAATTTTGTTTGTTGCTTGGATTGGATTACGATTTGATGGTAAGGGTGGGGATACGCGACAGGGGGCTCCCAAGTGATTTTTCATAATAAGCATCGAGCGGACGGGAAATTCCAATCGGCATTGCGAACATGTCCCTAATAGCGTCGTCACTGGTTTTCTACGCTTTTCTCCAGACAGGTGAGAATAATGTTTAATGGATAATAGATATGGCGGTGAAATCAATAAACCGCAGAATGCGACCAAGACTAACTAATGATTCCCCAATTTTGCAGTTAACTGTTACACGGTCATAATCACGGCACCCGAACAGGCCCTCTTTGGATCCTCTATTAATGTGACCGCCCAGCTCTACGATGGCGACAGACCGGCTGCTGGGGACAAACCCTACAAGTTCACTTGGAGCGACAGCGCTGGCCATAAAAAGGTAATGTTTTCCAAATCCACATCCCAAGAACGTGATCAAACAAAGAAAGAAAGCTCCGAGCCGAATGATATGACTAACTGCCTGCGAATGGCAATGCAAATGCAAGCGAGACTATCAGGCCCAGAGTTTACGGTCTACGCCCATAAAACTGGTCAAGAAAGCTACCATCATTGGTTGGTTTTCATACTAAAGGCATCATTTAAAAACAATTATATTAGAAACATATTATATTTGATTTTATATATTAAAGGGGTTGTTAGTTTATTTTATATGGACTTATCATCCCATGAGGAAATTCTTATTTATTCATATCTTTAAGTTTCCAAGAACATTAATTATTTCTCTTCACCTATTGTTTATTTTATTAATGGGTTGCTTCTTAAAATTTCTATTAATATAATTGATGGAATAAGTTATAGAATTAGTAATTCTCTTGAATAGTAGCAGTGGCTGATAGGGGATTTTTATATAGTATATTTTTTGAATCGTCTAAGCCAGACGACCACTTTTCCCGTTCTAATCTCAGCCATGCGGCTTCAATTGATATGGCGTCATTTGAATGGTAATTTTACACAATTACTATTCAGCGACAGTTTTTCCGATTGTGCCTGGTACATAGTCATATTACCGGCGTTTGGAGGTTACTATTGTATATAAATTTGCATATAGAATAGCTTAAAACTGTTACCAATTGTACTAATCAATTACCTTTCTTCCAACAGGTAATTGAAACGAACAACGCCATTAGCAATTGGACTGTGGTTTACACGCAGGAGCAACCGGTGACGCATGTCATCAAAGTCGAAGTGGAGAAGTTCTTCTCCTTTTTTTGGATACTAGAAGCCCATGCCCAAAAGGGAATTAAATTGGATAACTTGTTGGGCGGAAGATTGGAGCTCATTCAGAACAATGTAACTCGGCCTCGTGAGTTTGTGTCTACGCAGGAAGCGGTGAATCATAGCATATCACTTTCTGATGCTGACTTGGCGTTTCTGCGGTCAAACGGATACCACATTCAGACGTATTGGTTTCAAAACTGCACATATCTGGGCATGTCTGGTGCCTTGTACTATCAGGCCACATATCCGAAAGCTGGACAGTATTATGACGTGGAGGCTTTAGTGGTGGCTTCATTGGAACTGCCTCCGGAGCCCACGCCATCAACTACGAGGACAACCACAACAACAACTACTACGACTACAACGACAACAACTACCACAACTACAACTCCAGCAACAACAACTACTTCAACAACACCTGCTACAACGACCACTCCAAAAAACACAACAACGACTACAACTACAAAAACCACTACTCCAAAGCCCCCGACTCGAGTTAAACGTGATTTAATCCAGGCCATGCACGCAAATGCAGCAATTCTTGGCCTAAACCTCACCAACGCCCTAAAGCAGCAGAACAGTTCAGCTGGAAATGTGTCCATAGCACTGGTAAACCCGCTGGGAGTTCAAAGACTGTCCAAACTCATTGTGGTGCCCGGAAGTAAGCCTCCTTTTGATTGCGTGAGCAAAAAATTCGTGGCCCAGGATCCCAAACAGATATATGGCTACTTCCAGCATCGCGTTGTGTCCAAGGGTATGTATTTTGAATTCTTACTACTGACTATTTGATTTTCCACGTTGATTATCCAAAAGATCCCATCACCGGTTTCGGAACCACTGGCAAGAATTGGCTGCAACACTGGGAGATGCTTCATCTCAATGTCAACTGCAAGGGATCGCCGCCGTTTGAGCTATGCACTCAAGTTTTTACAGGTAAGACATTGTTATTTAATAATTTTAAAAGATATAACAAATTTCTTATAGCTCCTTACAATTCCACGGGCAACGAGACGTGCGATCTCTATGAACATATCGATAATTGCTCGTATAAGTACTTGCGTTATTTCAGTGAAAGCAAGACGATTTTGTTCTTCATACGCAACGAGGTCTCACAAACACTCAACCAGGTCACTATTAACATGTATGAAGGTGAGTGAAATTAAATCTTAGATTTCAATATGTTGAATTTGATTATTTATATTATTATATTGCAGCCCAACGGCAATCTCAGCTTTCGGTCGTTGTTGTGCCCGTCACATGCACATTGGTAGCAGTAATTCTAGTAATTTTCGGTGTTGCCTATTATATCCAGCGGGGAAATCGGTAAGAACAAACGGTTTAACGCTGGAAAACAATTATTTCAAACTGCTCCTTTCTACAGCTTCAATGTCGAAGTCGCCGACTTCAACTTCGGTGATACTCAGTCGGTGGACATGGAGTACAAGACATTCCCGCAGCGCCTAATTGACAGTATCCGCGACGCCTGGACGTGGCCAGGTCAGCGGCGGCACTCGCAGTCCAGCGCTGATCTCATGGCAGACCAAGACCAACCGCCTAGTCCAGGATTTGGAGGCAATGTTGGCGATGTAGATAGCAACCTGCGCTATAACACTTTCAACTAGATCCTGAAGAGGTTCGGTTGGTCTGTGGTTACCTATGCAAATTAACCATTTTAATTTAATTTCGGCGCCTAAGTTATGAAAACCCTGCATCCATTTCCCTCCAAATTTTGTGATCTATGAATTTGTGCCGTTTTAAACCTAAATATTGGTTTAAAATTCTGGGCAGTTCCTAGAAAATTTGACCGGGCACTCGATAGCGGGATCAGGTGTGATAATTATTTGTTATTATTTGTATGTGCACACTTATGTGCTTTAGTCATTTTCTTGTTGTACGTCAGCACCTTGGGGAATACACCCAAATGTACATGAATAGAGATGAAAGAATCTTTTTTTGTTTTCCCTACTTTATCTCTCTCTGCGTTAACATTGTAATCATCTTTTTCCAACATCTACGCACACACTTGCTCATCAATGGCCAAATGTCGAGTTACAAGCAACCATTTAAAATCGCAATACCTGGTGTGCAGCAGTGTTCGGGAATGCAGCTGTAAGCCCTTTGGATATTGTTAAAGACTGTCTTTGTTCTAAAAGCAAAAAGAAATCTGGTTAAATTTACACATAACTTATGCGTGGAAAATTGTTTGTGACGAGTTAACTGCTAGCATAAGTCAATTTGATTGTTTCCATTGTATCGTGATCCAAATTCTTTGACAAAGACAAGCGCATCTCACACTAAAACACGCGACACAAATATTCATTGTGATAGATATAGAAAAAACAGTATGTACGTTTAACTAAAACGAAAAGTTTGAAGAAAACCCATATACTTATAAAGCTAAAAGCTGTTTTTTATTTAATGGAGCAACTGGGGATTTTATTAATTGGAATTATAGATACATTTTAAAGAGTTTTAATCGATTAAAGACATTTTCCTTACACTAACTTTAAAATTTTAAAAATGTTTGCTACCAAGATACTTTTATTCAAAACTTGAATTTTCAAAAAAAAAATATTTCCCAATAATAATTAAATTTTGCGCTCAGGACAGACTGAAATATCATTTCCTGCGGCTCTGGTTTTTTTCCGTTAGTGCGAACTGGTAACACCAAAATATTATATGTCCAAAAATCTTGGCGGATAATTGACAATGTTTCTAAATGGTGCTGGGCAGCCTTTAATACATGGGAAAAGCAAAGAATATGGGCAGGTATTTTATTTTCACTATATTTGAAAGAACATATTGATACATTTTATCTTTCTAGCATCGCGGACCCTTGCTTTTGTCATCAGCCGCCTTCAATGACCCTATATTTCCCCAAAACTGGAGCAAATGTGTTGTAGGATCTAAGGAGGATATCTTGCGATATAATAATTTTCGATCATTCACTGAAAATTGCAGTTTTAAGACGCTTTTGCCAAATACACCCTCGGAAATCAAATGCGACGAATCTGTGATTATAGTAACGTTAATACCTGCAGGAAAAATGGAAAACTTGTTGGAGTCGCAACTCTTCTATATAGACAGTAGGTCTTAGTCTTAAGTATCATATTTTGGACTAACCCTATTTATTTTTAGATGGTTATACCAGATATCTTATTGTGGACAGTCTATCCAGCTATCTGGACTTTTTACCTAAGGCCCATGGTTCCTTTCACAGTGGCATCAGAAAAGGAATTGATGTTCTTTATGTAAACGAAGAGCTTTTGAATGAGACCACCATAAATGAGGACCTCTACAGTTTGGTGGACCTGATAAAACCAAAATTCATTTATGGTTTAAGGGAACGGGAACTGCCCAAATGGCTGCTCGATCTGCGTCGGATTAATGACATATACAAAAGATTAAAAAAGTAGTTTACAGTAAGAAAATTATGCATTTAAAACCAACGACCTGTTAACAGTCAAATAAAATCTATCTAAGACCTAGTCCCCGGTTAACCCTTTGTCGCCTTGGCCTTGCTTTTGACCTTCTTAACCCGTTTCAGGCCGTCCATCTTGCTCTTCATGAACTGCGAGTACATTCCCATCATGGTTGGCACATCCTCCTGCCGCACGACGGTTGAAATCTACCGGAAAATGTGATTTGTTTAAGAGTTTTAGGGAGGATCCTTTTCAGGCTTACCTTCTGGGACTTTGACTGCGCTCGTATTAGGCACATGTACGTTTCAGGTTTGGGTAGAGGGGGTCGTCCTTCTCTTGGAACAGGTTTATCGTTGCCATCATCTAAAGAATTTTGAAAAGATTTTGTTACTGCCAAAAGCCATGTTTTTTTGGATCACACCACGTACATCTCTTGAAAGTCAACGTGAAGGAGGAGTCCTTTTTGGCTGCATTGGCGATCTTTTCCAGGCGCAGGATGAACTGTAAGGAAATACGTTTAAGTAACTAGTTATAAGCAATTCTCTCTATTTATTTACGTTCGAATTGTCTAGCAAAACCATTTCGTGGCAAATAAAACAGGCGAGACGAGAAAAGTGTCACTGACAGTTGTCGCGGGATTTTTTAGTATATTTCTGTGATGTTAAACAGGGCTGGACAAGCTCTTAATGAAATAGATGTTTAGATGCTTAGTCTAACTAAGCGGCAAATTCTTTTGAATATATTCGGACAAAATTTAAATACATTTTATATTTACTTACATATATGGTTTTGATTTGTATACTGATATATAACAGTATCGTGATAAGCGGCTAGAGTCCTCTGACCCTGAAGTATCGATACTATCGATGGTGGCATCGATGGTTTGACAGCTCTAATTGGTTGAGAAAGCAGCAGCAAAACGAAAAAGGCCAGAAAAAGTCGTAAAACTACGAAAACCTACAAGTGCGGGGCATCCGAGGAAGCTGTTGCACAAACACAGACACACATACACGCACGCCGTACTGCAAACAGCACGCCACGCCCACCCGCGCCCGCCCCCAACTCCGGTCGACCGGGACAGAAAGAAAAGAAAAGCGCCCAGCAGCAGCGGTGGTGCAAGCGAAGTAGGAAAATTTCAGCCGATTGAAACGAACGCCCGTGACCGCTAAAGGAAGCGCCGCCCACGCAGTCAGTTCCCGCACTCTCATCACTCGCCAACGCCTTAGCCACCTGGTTAATCCACATCCTAGTAGCTACCGCAAATTCATCCAGCGCCACAAACTCCGCAACATGGTGAGTGGTGAGCAGCCTATTCAGGATGCATCTCTGTTCCGTGCCAGAGGTGACCGAACATATGTCTCCCACTCGAACGTCCCGCCTATCTGATTATTACACCAGAAGGCATGACACAGTAAAAAACGGCCACTGAACTTTGACCGAAACAAAACGAATTGTCTGAAATGCTTGACCCTCTCTTTTCTAGGACGTGTTCCTTATGATCAGGCGGCAGAAGACGACCATCTTCACGGACGCCAAGGAGAACACAACGGTAGCCGAGCTGAAGCGAATGATTGAGGGTGAGTGTTAAGTTCTATTTATAGAGCGCGTATTATTGGGTAACTCGATTATTGACTATCCATCCCATCGATCGTAGGCATACTAAAGGTGCAGCCCGTGGATCAGCGGTTATACAATCAGGACAACGATGTTATGGAGGACGAGAGCACGTTGCAGGACTACGGAGTGACGGTGTCTACGGCCAAGGCGCAGGCTCCGGCGCAGCTGGGTTTGACATTCAGGTGAGAGTCGCTGATAAGCCGCTTGCGGGTTATCTAGCGGACAAGGCGGGCAAGAGCGGCACGTGTTCCGTTTAAAGGCTTACAGCTTGCCAGTCTATAACTAGTTTGGCTCTTTTTAGAAACGAGATGGGCGACTTTGAAACACTGGACATGACACCCTACTCAGCACCACCAGACTTACCAGAAGTAATGAAGAACCAAGAGGCCTCGAACGGACAGGAGCAGGTTGCATAAACAAGCAGCAGAAGCATTCAGTCAAAACCCCTACGAAAACAGCAGCAAACACATCATCAAAAGCAACAGCAACCGAAGCAGCAAAACGAGACAAACTCAATCCGCTAAATTCAGAGACTCTTAACTACTGTCGCTCGCTTGTCCCCCACAAACGAAATGTACGAAAATTAAATTCCGGATAGAAGAGGGAGATCTATCTGCGATATCCAACCTCTCTGCCTGGTCAGAAAAGCAACCACTGCAGTCGCAACCGCAATAGCTAAATATGCATTTTTCGTTGTTAATAGCAAGGAACAATTCACAATGTTTCCAACACAAAATTGTACTTTGGAATGGGATTTATAATATTTGGCTTTAATTTTAACCTAACCCCCCATTTGTTTATTTCTTTTTAATGAAATTTATACGAATTTGTTGAGAAAATACACAAAGTCATAAAAAGTAAATGCGCGAACTGAGCAAACGTGCAGCAATTTCAATACCCAATCCGCTTGATCCTTCTTAAGCAGAGTGAATATTTAAATAATATTGGGATCTAATTATATTATAATTTATAATCAAATCATTATTTTTGTAATAATAAGATTTAATTATTATTAAAAACGAACGAAAAAACCCCCCCCGTCCATCGGCTAATCACTCTCGTCCAGCTCGGCCGTCATGGCAGCGACTTCGGCATCGTTGTCGTCTTCTGTTCCGCTTTCCACGAATGAAGCATTACCGCTCTGTTGCAGTTCTTGGTGCTCAAGGTACTCCTGTAACCGGTCTTGGAAGAAATTGATGAAGGTCTGTTTTTGCTGCGCCGTGGCTGGAAAATAGTGGCCTCCACTGTGCTCCAGCACCTCCGCGTTCTTGAAGTGCCCAGCCAGTGACTCGCTCATCTCTTTGGGAATGATCTCATCCGTCTGACCGTATATGTGCAGTGTGGGTATGCTGATGGCCTCCTCATATGCGCTCATGTGCACCAAGCTTCCTGAAAGAAAGCCTGAGGCGAGAACCGCGAACTCTGGCCGGATGGAGGTCACTGTGGGCCGTAGTTCGGATATTTAATTATATTGTTTTATGGTATTATAGGGACTCACACTTTTTTTTGGCAAGGCCGCATATGAGTCCAACGAAACAGGCACCCTGCGAGAAGCCAAGGAGACCTTGGAACGGACCCTGCACTTGCCACGTCTCTTCCACGAGGCGAAGGCTCTCCTGGAAGCCAAAGGCGGGTCCACCTTTGTTCGTTCCCTTGAAGGAGCCATCGTCCTTGTTGGCCCACCAGCTTCTGTGTTCCGGCACGGGTTCTGCCGCCGACTCCAAAGCAGCGGCCACGTGTGGAGCCGTTATAAACACGAACTCAGCGTACTTGGAGGCGAACTTGCGGAACGATCCCAACTTGTTTTTGAAGGCATCTCCATTCTGGCGGTACCCGTGAAGGCACAATACACGCACTTTTTCGGTTATTTCTAGCTTGGGTTGTTGCTTGCTGCCGCTAGCCCGACTGGAGCCAGCTGTCTCTCCCGCCGCATCATTGTTGGTCATTTTGTCGCAGGTGTTTTTGATTTTTTAATGTTTTTATCAGAAAACAAAACAGTAAAAAAACAAGGTTATGGACTAATAGAGATGGCCAAAAGTCGATAACGAAAGCTGCAAACTGCCTGGCAGCGCCAGGCAATGGAAACGGACCAGGTGGCTACTCTTGGCAAAGAATGCCGCATTTTTTACGTAAAACTTAGTTTCCGTAAATGCAACAAGTTATCCGTGCTGTCCTGCTAGATAAAATAAATATTTAAGCCAGTCCGACTTGTTTACAACTTAAAGAAGAAAGATCTGCATCTGCACCATGTTGTACACCACCACGATGCTGTCCTCTCGCGGCGGCCTCATCGGTTCGCTGATGAACAAAGTCAGGCAAGTTGTAGTCAAAGATTGGCCACCTAGTGCTCCACCTCTAGCAAATGACACCGACCACAGACCATTCACACCCACTAGGCCCCTCGCAGCTGCCAACATCAGTAACTCCCCGGCGGCTCAATCAAAAACACTAGAGGAGCAGGTGGGCCTCCCACCTCGACCCAAGAAACCCTTAACGCCCTACTTCCGATTCATGAGGGAACAGCGACCCAAGCTTTTGGCCTCCAATCCCAAGATCACCACAATCGAGGCGGTGCGCCAGCTGTCCAAGAATTGGTCCGATGCCGATGCCCAGTTAAAGGAGCGCCTACAGGCCGAGTTCAAGAAGGACCAGCAGATCTACCTAGAGCAACGCACTAAGTACGATGCCACCCTTACCGACGAACAGCGGGCCGAAATCAAGCAGCTCAAGCAGGACCTCATAGACGCTAAGGAGCGTCGTCAGTTGCGCAAGCGTGTCAAAGAGTTGGGGCGACCCAAAAAGCCCGCTTCCGCCTTCCTGCGATTCATCGCCAGCGAACGTACCAACACTCCGCAAGGAGCCAAGCAAACCTACCGCGAATGGCATCAAAAGACCACAGCCAAGTGGACCCGCCTCTCCGACTCCGAGAAGGATGTCTACTTGCAAGAGTCGCGTAAAGAGATGGAAATCTACAGGTGCGTATTTGATATGTTTTTAAGAATGGTTTAAGGCTAAAATTATGTTTCCAACTGTATAATTTTCGTTTTATGAAAGTAATTTTAAATTGTAAATAGTATAAACAATCATTGTAACTTTTATTGCTAATCCAAAGAAAAATTTCAATTATTTTTAAAAACTTTTAGAAAACAAAAAAAAATTAAACTTTTTAAAACTATATTCAATCAAAATTGACTCATGTTGATTAAAACTAACTATAAGGAAGAAAAACGTCTTTACAAACCAATTTTTAAAGGAAATCATTTTACTGTTTTCAATTAAATTTAAGTACATCTCAGATTGCACGTGATTTTTTTTAGTTTATTTGACCATCTTGACGATATACGCATCTATTTGTGACGTGTTCAGCAAGTTCATTTTTATAAATATAAAATCTCTTGCTTTATTACTACAAATCACAGATTATTAAGCACAGTTGAAAAAAGTTTTTTTGTTAATCTTATTTTGAGCTTCAACCCCCTAAAATTTATTTAACACGCAACAATTAATTAAAATCACGAATTTCTTTGCTTTGCAGGAAAGCGATTTCCGTTTGGGAAGAAAAAATGATCCGTTTGGGCCACATCGACGTGGTACGTCACGGCAATCTTATCGATCCACCAGAACCAAAGACCCGCAAGACGCAATCTGTCAAAGATAAATAGTGCTAGCTGCTCGGCCTGTATTCTGCCATCACATAATTCTTAATTCATAATTCATTTTATTTTTTTCGTTTTTCTTCTTTTCATCGCAAATTGTTAGGGCTAATGCATTAAAGATTAAAAGCTAGCCCGCCATAAGTTTAACTTAGAATCCCTTGTTCCTGCAGTTAGTCTTACGAAAGGTACAATTAGTAATTTTTCTGAACTATGTAAATAGCTTCAGCATTAAATATAAAGACAGTTTTTGACAAAATTGTGTAAAAATGTTTAACTGATTAGAAAGCAAGAGCATGTGTCCATCAAAGTCAATAATAAGCTTAATATGTATATACATATAACCTTTGTAATTTTAATGCTTCTGCCAACACGTCGCATATGGAACAAACACGTGGCATTGGCAACTTTTGGGTTTAAAGCGAGCTGACCAAAGAATGGGGTCTTTGACAACACGTGTCTGAGTCTTACGGGGTTAATATCACACTGGATTTCTAGTTGATTTAACACGGTAATCGACACAGTTTTAATCTCTCTGCGTAGATCACGGTAAACAAATATGCGATAGATTTGTCACCTCAAATGCGCAGATTACAAAGGTTATAATTGGTACAGTCAAACGTGGACTGGGTTTACTGTAATGTTTTAGCTTTGAGACGGACACAACCGCTCGCTTCTCGTTTCAGTTTTCAAATGAACGAACAGTTCCAAAGCCGGAATACGGCTGCGTTTCTGGTCAAGCTGGAATGCTGTCGACTGGAATGATATTTCCGCTCTCCCTCTCTACACAAATTCGTATATATCTCTCCGATCCGACTAAGTGCTGAGGTCGGAGAATTCGGCGCATAAGGCAGGCAGCAACAATTGATAACCGTTCGAGTGTTCAATCAGGGACGGATTAAATATATACTTTAGCAATGGCCCCCTTAAAATGCATTATATTGTTGGATCAGGTTTGAAATTTAGATGAATATTTAAATATTAAAAAAAATTTAATTCAACTTTGCTTTGAAGTTTCGAAACTTCTTTATGTTGAGCGAATTTCGTTACCTTTTACGAGGTTATTGCGAAATCAACTTTTAAAGTATCTTGTTAAGACTAAAAAATTAAACGTAACTATTACTGTCTGTTTTCTAAAATTTAAAATAGTTCGTTATTTACCATGGTAAAAGTGTTTTGTAAGTACAAAAATACATGTATGTACATACATATATTTTCCTTCTAAACTGGATGGCTATCTCTCCATTATAGTGTTGGTACCTTCTTGGAATGCCTCTCACTCCACTTTAGCTAAATTTCGAAACAGTTTCGGCTCTCTGAAGTGCACAGGTATCCCAGGTAGACGGCCTTCCAAGGGAAGAAGACAGCTGACTGTCGAAAAGAGAGGCTTTGCTTTCCAGTAATCCCCTTTGACAGGTAGTCGAATCATGACTTGAGATTTCCATAGTTTTCGTCATGCCGCTTGGGTTTTCCGCTCTAGACAATTGAAAATGTTTTCACCTAATTTCGAGGTAATGCAGTCAGTCGGCCAAACCTTACTAACTTTACTTTTTTTCTCGCCTGGCATTGGCCAAAACACTTTAAAACGACCAACGACCGCCACATTCTTGGGCAAGAATCTGAGTTACCTCCGAGTTTTCTGGCCAAATACCACGTTCGGGCCACCAGTAGCAGCGGAATTGCGCAAGCCATATTGGCGCAACCTTGGGCTACTCCAAAAGCCGAAAAACTAACCACTTACACACGCACATGAAAATATATATGTACATATATTTTTGCAATAGAAAAATAACAAACAACTAGCGAACACCAAATCTAACTCAAAATTTGCCTTAGCCTGTCTAATAAAATGTGCACAAAATTCGGCAATTCGAATGACAAAAATGCATTAGGCACTTAAAATAAACAGGCAGCTGGGAAAAACGGCTGCGCATGCGCACGATTAAGGCTATTAGATTAGTGATTTCCCAGTCTCTGGGTCTATTGAGTATGTAGGTAGTAACTACAGTAGAACTTCTATAAGAATTTTCGTTAATACAGTTAACATTTTATTAAAGTTTATCTGTAAATTTCTTCACAAATAGGTCCCACTGTATTAAGATACTCTATGCCAGAGCAGCCAAGTGGAACCATTTATTAAGTAGTACATGTATCCGAGAGTGTATTGTCTCTAGTAACCGTCTAATACTTGTTTTATTTAGTCTTCGGGTCCGCTGCTCAGGTGGGCCCAATTTTAAAGCTCTTGTGGATTCGGACTCGGACCTCCCTCGATGGCTTCCAACTGGAGGCCAACTGCTTTTCGGCGGCAATTGCGCCACAGAAGAAGTTGAAATTTCGGTTAATATTTTTTCTGTTACGTATTTATTCAACGAATTTGGTTCTTTGCAAAAGTCGTAAGGTTGTAATGTTTTTTTTTTAACAAGATGCTACATAACGTACATACACATATACTGGATATATTTATCGATCTTTGCCGGATGCGACATAAACCTAACACTTAGATGCTAGACGAATATTTACATATAGGTAAAGATAATACAAATACGAATACGAGATGTACAAGCTCAGAGGAGTTTTCGACAATAATTTAATACAATGGGTAATGGTGGAAATAGAGGGATTGTTTAATTTCGACGGTCCCGAATGTTTATGTTTGTTTTGTGTGATGTTTGGTCGAATTAAATGTGGATTAGATAAAGAGGTTGCTCTAGGGATTCCTTGCTACCATTCAACCAGTTCCGGCTGATAACAGTGATTTGCCTCAATCCATTTAAAGTCTCTCTCTGAAATTCCCTAACTGATCGACAGTGTACAATTAGCTATAAACAAAACAAAGTACAAATGAATCACGCACAGGATAAAGCCATTACTCCAGCTAAAGCTTAAGTTAGCCACGCTGCTTGCTGTTCCCACTGCTGCTGTGGCTGTCCTCGGACGGCGGACGTACCCACCCACCGTAGCGGCGCTCCATTTCTCGCGCCACCGCCAGGCAGAGGTGGTCTTGACCCGGATTCGCGACCACCTGGATACCCATAGGGAGGTTACGCCGGTCCAAACCGATCATACAATTGGTCACCGGCAGGCCCAGCGTATTGAAAATGGCCATATACATGGGCTCCAGAAGTTTGTGGTAGATCTGGTAGTGCTGGTGCGCCGTGTTGGGAAAGGTCGGGTACAGGAAGACGCCGTCGTTGCCCAGCATCTCCTTGAATTCAGTCTTGAGCGCCTCGATAATGCTGGCCAGATGCTTGTGGCGCGAGTTTGGGATGATCTTCATGAAATTCTGCAGATGGCCAAAGATCACCGACGGCAGGATGCTGTCTGAGCAACCGAAGAAATACTTGACCGTCTCCTTGCACACGGTCTTAGGCTGCTCGCCCTCCTCCGTTTTATGGTAGATAGTCTCAATGTTCTTCATGGTCAGCATAGCCGACAGCGAAATGTCCAGCGACCACTTCATCTTGCGTATATTCACCCGCTTTGCATTGAAGTCAGTGGCCACTCGGTTGATGGCCGCATGTAGATCCCTACTCAGGGGTCGCATCATGCCAGACGGCCCGTCGTTGTCCATGAAAAAGAACCGAATCCCATTAACACTAATCGCCCTGTCTAGCGTCAGCTTAGGACCAGTTGGATCGCTCATGCACTTGAGCAGTAGCGGCAGATCCTTGGCGTAGCGAGTCATTGGAGCGATGGTGAAGAAGTCGCCCCACTTGGGGAAATCACTCGTCGGATGATGACCCCTAAAAGATACTGCGTACGGTGTGGGCTTATGGCCCCAAATGCCGCTGAACATGGCCGGCAGGCGAGAGGAGCCACCTATATCCGAGGTAAGCCCCAGCAGGGAGGCACCACTGGCCAGGAGTGCTGCCTCGCCTCCCGAGGATCCACCCGGAGTACGCTTCAGGTCATACGGATTCTTCGTTTGACCCGTCACGTTGTTGTACGTCTCCCACAGTAGGCAAAGCTCCGGTGTGTTGGAGACAAGCAGGATGATGCCACCAGAGCGCTTGATCTGCTCCACCACAGGCGCATCCGACTTGGCTATCTGTGGTGTCTTGAAGACACGCCCCGCCTGGTTTGTCATCCCCTTTACGGCGATGCTCTCCTTGACGGTCACCGGAATGCCAAGCAGAGGAGTTAGCTCCTCCATGGAATCGACGCTGTTAATGCCCATGGCTATCACGTTGTCTATCTCGCGAGCCTCCTCCAATGCCTCTTCGAAGCGATCCTGCACGATGGCATTTATCAGAGGATTCACCTGCAAGAAAATCAATTTAATTTGCATTTTAAATTTTAATTTTTGAAAATACAGTTCCTTTTATCATAAATACATAATTCAAAATTGTTTTGATCGGATAAAACACAGAATGAACATAAAAAATTCTAAATTATTTTTGATTATAATTAATAAAAACATTAAAGTCGTTGAAGTTTATATCGTTAAACTTTTTCACAAATATAAGAATATTCCTGATACATTAAATATTATCTTGCACATAAAATGTATTATTTTATTTATTATTTTATTTTGGTAACTGACAATCATTAAACTTTATAGCTTGGCTATAAAAAGTTTACGATTCAGTAGAATGAAACTTTTGGAAAATATCATGTAAGAATCAGGAATAATTTTATACAATGTTTGATGTGCTAATTACATTAATTTACCAGAAAGATTTAACAAGTTCTATGTTTTAGTAAGTGTGCTGAAAACTAGAACTCACCTGTCGACATCGTTCTATATAGGCTTCCACGACTTCTTCGCTTTTAATCTACAAGGAGAAAGCAAAGAATGTATTTGAATATTTCCGCAGGTTGCTCGGCATTCCTCCCCAGCTCACATTCCACTCGGATTCCCATAGCCATACCCGTACCCAAACCCATTCCCATTCCCAGCAATAAATTCAGAAGTCTATTGAGCCGCGGCCAGTGCCAGTGCCACAGCAAAAAAGCAATTTGTGTTAAATTAAAATCAATAAAAAGACAAACTCAAACGCAACTTGCAGTCGTGACGTTCATTTCATACGATGCATGCATTTTCGATCGGGAAAGCACATATCACGGTTCACATGACGTATGAGTAATGTTTGAATGTGGTATGAGGGTATAGAACTCTTTGGGTCTCAGTTCAAAGTGAGCTATTCATGAAATTGATTCATTCATCAATGGTTGAAAGAATGCTAAACAACATAAGCCAGTGCCATGTGTCGATTGATATTTCAATCAAGTGGCTTCAGGTTGATTTCCGTGTTGCTCTTCAATGCAGAATCTATTTGACATGAAGATATTTTTATGTATTGATCAAGCAACAATGTATCGATCTAATATGCATTAAGGAAATAAAATGATTTAAAGTTAAATAAACAGAGGCGTATTATGGTTTATGGTAATCTTATATCTTGAGTGGTTCGACAAAGTAAAGTGGGAATCAAAGCTAGAAAACAAGTTATCAGTTGAATGGGCAAACCAGAACAAAGAGATAACAACAAAGGATTGATAGATTATACAAAAATTACTTAAAAATCAAATTGAGTGGAAATAAAAAAGAACAATAAATAGCTGAGCCATAGGCTAAGGCACGTTTTGATCAATTAATTGCTTTCCATATTTATGTGTCACAATTAAGTCAGAAGGAAAGAATTTCTAGCAATAAAAACCAAATAGGCTGTCATGCAAAATTATATAATGAAATAATCTTATATAAAAGGTAACTCAAATCAAATTTGAATAACCAACAATAATAAAGCGATTAAAAGATCAGAACACGTAGTTGTGAAATAGATCTCTCATGAGTCACATATTATCCATGAAATTAGCAGTCAATAAACTAATAAATATAGTGAGAAACGCCACCATTATAATCACCCGTCAGCAGTATTTAGCAGTTGATACTATAATTAATGCCATTCTCACTCGTAGCTTTGATCCAAAGATCTAATTAATTAATTGATAGGGGTAGAACATATCAATCAAAGTGAATTACTGTATATATATGTACATATATTGTTAGAAGCAATCAGAAACCGAACTTGATTGCATTTAGGTATTTGTTACCGAACACCGAACCACAAGTTGCCATCGAGTCTAACCTCTGAACTTGATTTCAGTTAATCTGGGTAATCGGAGGCAGAAGGCCTTCCATTTAGTTGGTGCCTCTACTGCTACACCTTGGATTGAGTCACAAATTGCCTTACTTCGCCTTAATACAGGCTCATGCAACGCACAAATGATGCACTGTAGTATATAAAATCCAGTCGTATGTACTCGTACATACATCTTACCCTATGTATAATTAAAATTAAGGCTACTTGACTTTTTCAATGACTTCCAGTGCAATAATAAATCAGTGAGGGCTAAGAGGGGGGTTCCGACCAGGTAAACACACGGTGCAACAAGACAATAACATGCAACGGATAATGGGGATTCGAGGGCTTCCCCGGGGGGGTATACGAAATCAACGACCGAAAAGCTTTCGACTCCGATACCGATACCATCCAACGTTCAATGTTTACAATGTGGAAAAGATCTTGTGGCATACTCATACTTAGTATAAAGAAATCGCGACACACCGACACAGTTTCGAGTCGAGTATATATGCTTGGATATATATGTATATATGATGAATGTGAAGTACGTGCTAAAAAGACTCGACTGGCAGAGCAAAACAAACTGACGAAAAAACGAAACACGAATTATGCGATTCAAGTACAAATTTCACATGAGCAGATTTTAGATAGCTCATCATCTAGTACCGGTCTATGAAACGACGTCTTGTTAAAGAAACAAAAAAAAACCGCTCCTCCTACTCAAAAACATAAAACAAAGCTATCCTAATAAAGACCACTTAAAAAGAATTAGCATTGTCACTTTCTTAAATGCAGTTTCTGGTTTTGTTGAGACAACGATTATTATTATTTAATATTCAAGTCGATCAAGTAGATGCGGGTTCTGATATAATGCCCATTACAAAATCATTACGCTTGGCTCGTCGTGAGGCAATGCTTAACCTATGACAATGAAACAGCCGGCAATTAAAAGGGGAAAAAACATATAAAAAATCATAATTAAAATAATAATATTTAGCCATATAGTCATATACGCACCATATATGACTGTCTCATCGAAATAAGACAAAAGCCGTAAAAAGTTCCACTAAAAACTAAAACAACTTTTGTACTTCAGACGGACGTGCACTAAAAACTCAAACTGGCCAAGTGCATGCAGCAAATGCGATAAAACAAAGGCAGCCCACAGAGCCCACAAAATATGGTAACTGGAGGGCGAGTGGTGCTACGATAAGGTCTCTCTATCTCTCTCAAGTGGTGACCTCACACGATGTGGACCAACGAACGCAGAAATCTTGCACATCCCGTAGATTGTTTATGTTTATTTACAATGAAACAAAGACACAAACACATGTGTGAGGCGTGTAATTGATGGCAACAGCAGCCAAAAAAAAAAAAAAAATTAAAAAAGAAACCTGGGACTGGGGTTCGTATCTTAATGTGAATTTGAATGTGGATATGGATATGGATATGATATGGATACAGTCAGCGATTAAGCTTCGATAACTATACAGAGAGCCAGACGGAGGTCTGTCTAGGCCTTGTGTGGAATAATGCTTTGCGAAATTTCTGCTTGGATCATAAAAATGCTTGTTTAATGCTTTAGATGACTAACCCGCCGGTTTCTTCAATGCCTCGGAACTATATATCCCTCTGTTTTTGGGCCCAATTGGCTTAAGTGCTTGTGACGGCGGTAGAAATGGAAAAAAAACCCAAATTGATTTCGATTTCATCTGGCGTTAATACTCTGGCTAGGGTCGTATAATAATCATTGTTATGTTTCTCGGAGAGACGCATTAAAAACAGGAATATAATTATACCTAACCGTAGGCAAATTTCGTTATAGGAATTTTTTCTAAAATCTTCCAATCATTTAACTAAATTTATAATAACAAAATAAACAAGGTTTTTGTGGTTTCTGTTCTATACATCATCCATCAGCTGAGAATTTTTGAATGCTATGAACTTTACAAATTCAAAGTTCAAATTTTTCAACTAAGCTTATTAACCCCAAAAGTTTCGTTATGTATGGTCATGCTTACAAAACGGTCTTTAATGTGAGGCAATTATAATCTAATTATTACCTTAAAAAAATATTATATGATGATCTTTTATTACTCTTAAAATTAATAAAACTTAAAAAAAAAAACCTGAATTACATCTGTATTTATAAATTTAAGCATCTTTACAAGGAAACTGTAGTCATACATTTTCATTCACGAAAAATTAAAAAGTTCTAAGTTAACTATTTTTAAATTAATCTATCCTTTAAAAGAAATTTTGTATCAACATAACTGAAAAGTTTATTTCTCAAAGTAAATGTAAAAGAAAGAATCTTTGACTTTGAACTTCACTCTTACATAGTTCTTTACTTCTTCTTAAAACCATTAAATACGATTGTAAGGGTATTTAACCCTTTGGCTTTCTGTACAAGTCTTCTACTCTCGACCTTTTTTATGGCTTTCTTGTCTAATTGAAATGTTAGGGGCCAGTGCTCCGAGTCTTTTAAAGTGAAAAAAATGAAAACTAAAGTCATTATCTTTTATATGTTTTTACTTTCTGCCGAACTGGAGCCAAAGGTATCTCTTTTTTACCCGACACTTAAAGAGATGGTTGCAATCAATAGTAATGGCCAACTTTGCACACAAAAGTATCTAATAAATGTGGCAACAGAAACAGCTACTGTGGCAACGCTCTTTCCAATTGCTTTGGCAAGATTTCGACCAACCCAGGTTTACCAGGTTTCTTTGCGTAAGTGACCCAATTTGAAGAGTGGAGAAGTGAGCTTTTTTGGTTAAGGATTTGGGTAACTACTATTATTACTACTCACCTTTCTAGTGCGAATCAGTTTGGCCAGGTCGACGGCGGGTATCTCTAACAGGTGACTCCGGATGGGCGGCAGTTTGCGCCGTATCACCTTAATGTTGGTGTAACGGCTATAGGGAACGACGAACCAACTGAAGACAATCATGGCCGAGCGCAGGAATCGGCGCATGATATATCCCAGGATCCTGGAACAGAGTAGCACAGCAATTTTGACGGTTTTCTTTCAAAACACCACTCGATGGATGGAAAAAGATGTGCGTATATTTGGATATTGGATACGCTCCAGGTTGAAAATTCTACAGCACGGTAAACACACAGTAAACGGCACAGCAGCCAACCAGCAACAGGTTGCCAGGATTGTGCAATCCGCAATCGGCAATCCGCAGCTGACGACTGCAATCGACTTGGCTTTTTGGCTTGCACAATTTTTTCGGCACCGAGAGCTGAGTGCTCGACGAGATGCTTTTTGGTTTTCAGTTGGTCAGTTGGCTAATAGTCGAGTCTTTCGAGGCTTTCTTGACTGCATTGGCAACTAGTTGGCGCTATCTGCGGGATGCACTCGCGAATAACTCGAGTTGGGGCCGAGCTGCCGACGCATGCGCAGCCTTTTGGCCGGCTTTCATTTTGTTGCACTCAAAAAACACTGGCTATCTGCATCTGAATCCGTATCGGCATCGGTATCTCAGAATCGCTTTCGGTTTCTGTGTCTATATATATGTATAAATATCTAGTAGAAGCACGAGCCGAACCGACGCGAACGAGACGAGCTGAGTAAATAAACGCTGGCCAAGCTTGCCACAGAGTATTTAAAGCCCGACTCTCCGATCTCTCGATAACTCACATGCTCTAAACTGGTTCTCTTTGGCTCTCTTAAGATCCGCTTCATATTTTTAATAACAATTGTGATTCCCATCTGGCCCAAAGGAAATGGCCATAAGTCGAGCAAGTGCGTCATGGCATAGATCAACAATTACATGGTCTGAACTCTTGATCTCAAGTGATTAAAATTGAATTCGAAACCCGGAATGCTATCGCCTTGTTTACCCCTGCGAACAAAGAAAGGAATCCTATCGTTAATTACACACATCGGCGAGAGCAAATGGGCTATGGTTTTAGCTTTCTGAACGTATCGACGACTTTAAGCTATGTATGTATATATGTTGACCCCACTGGTTCAGAACAACCTGAAATCATCGTACACAGAATTTGCAACGTCATTCTGAATACAAATATTGATTTCACGTGTCGAGATTTCCGGGGGAAAAGCCATCGCTTGAAAATCACTTCCAAGGAACTAGAACCTTGAACTTATTTTTATACCTTGGTTACAAGTAAGTGACTAGCCAGGGAACAGGTATTATCTAAAATTAGCTAGAACTTTACACAAGAGAAAATTATTTCGAGGCCATGATGTATAAGGATTTAATGTTTAAGTCGGCTTTTAGATACAATTAAGGTGCTATAGTTTATGAAAAGCGAAAGTTATGTATTTTGTAGCTGTCTCTTGAGCATATATAACCAACGATTTTCATAGGATAATAATAATATATTCCAATGATGTACTTTTCCAGTGATCTTAGTAGTTCTTGTTAATCTTATTATCACGTGTTAAGTTACTTAATTCAAAGTCAAATTTTAGAGCCCTATAATATCAGCATAAATATGAATAAAATTATTTTTCTGTGCATAAATCGCCTGCGCGTGGATGAACCAGTTGTGTCCACTAATTAAGATCACTAAACTTAGTATTTACAGATCACTGATCTGTCTGACACTTATGGTGAGCATTCAGGCGTAAGTTATCCAGCCACGACATTCAAATTACTTTATAATTGTACTGGTCATTAGGAAATAATTGCCCCATATTAGGCTTTTGGCCTGTCAATTTTTCAAGAAATACTAAACGCGCATTTTGTTAGTATAAATGCCTTAAAGCCCGATCGCTTAGCCCAAGATCACGCTATCCAAGATGTCAGCAAGGTGATATAATCGGAGTACAGAACAAAACAAAAGACAGCGATAATAACTCGTCTTGAACTGAATTTAATGATATGGCATCGGGGATGACTAACCTCTTATTATCTTGTGGTCAGCAGAGGCACTAGACCCACTTGAATCTGAAAGGATTCATGACATTCTCCTGGGAGGAAATTCCCCAAGGTGAATGCAAGAGAGAGAGAGAGTTACATACGTTTTCGGGGGTCTGAAGTTTTGTTTATCTCAGTTTTTAAGATAGTTAAAAAGCTTCCACTCTTAGGTGTGTTTTAAGAGAACGCCGAAAGAGATAAGACAACGAGCTTCTTGTGACTTTTGGATGGAGAAGCACTTTCAGTGACGATAAAAGTGGCCGCGGATCAAGTTGGGCCGCAAAACTTTCCATACACATCATATAATAGACAACAGATTAGTTGACCCACAAGTAACAACAAATAGAACCATGCTGTCACAGAATTTGCGACTCGTCCGGGCATTTGTTAATTATGGAGTTTGCCGCCAGAGCTTGAGAAACTTTGCAGCCGCTGGAGATAAAAACAAAGGCCACGATAATGACAGCGATGTGGACGAGCGACACCCACTGCATGGTATCCGGATTTTGGACTTATCTCGAATTATTGCCGGTCCGTATTGCACCATGGTTCTAGCGGATCTCGGAGCGGAGGTTATCAAGGTAGAGCGTCCGCATTTTGGTGACGAAGCCCGGAAGTGGGGACCACCCTTCCTAAAGGAGAGTAAAGATGCCGCCTATTTCCTAGCTCCTAATCGCAACAAACGAAGCATCTGCATCGATATCAAACGAGGTAAAAAACTGCTTTATCAGCTGGCCGAGATCAGCGATGTGTTGGTCGAGAACTATGTGCCTGGAACATTGGAGCGCTATGGCTTAGGCTACGAACAGTTGCGTAAGGTGAACCCGAAACTAATCTATTGTTCTATGACGGGTTACGGCTCTGTGGGACCTTATGCCAAGCGACCAGGCTATGATGTGATTGCCTCTTCTGTGGGTGGACTGATGCACATCACCGGCGAGCGCGATGGACCGCCTAGCAAGGTGGGCGTGGCGGTAACAGACATGTCCACCGGGCTCTATGCCCATGGAGCTATTTTGGCAGCTCTCTATCAACGGACCCGCACTCAACATGGTCAGAAGATCGAAGTTGATCTGCTGTCCACATGCTGCTCCCTATTGCTTAATGTGGGCAGTAACTATCTAAACGCAGGAGTTGAAGCTGGGAGAATGGGAACTGCTCACTCTAGTATAGTTCCATACCAGAGCTTTAAGACTAAAGATGGTTATCTCACTGTGGGAACTGGCAGTGATGCTCAGTTTGAGGATCTGTGTCGTCGCTTAAAAGTGGATCATTTGCCACAGGATCCAAAGTTTAAGACCAACAAGGATCGTGTTCAAAATCGAGTGGAGCTAATAAGAATCTTGGAAGAAATGCTGTCTGAGGACACCTCTCGCAACTGGATGAAGCTCTTTGATGGCGCCTCCTTTCCCGTCGGACCTGTAAACTCCATTCCCGAGGTTTTCGAGGACGAACACATCAAGGCCATTGGCCTGGTAAAAAGCCTAAGGCATCCGAAAGACGGTTCTGTTAAGGTTGTTGGCCCGCCTGTCGTTTTTAGTGAAGCACGGAACGATGCCCGGACTGCTCCTCCGACTCTGGGTCAGCATACTGATCAAGTTCTGGGTGAGCTATTGGGCTATGGACTGGAAGAGCTGGCCAAACTGAAGAAAGATAATATTATTCAGTGACCAAGAGGAACTTTATAAAGATATTTATTAGTCTTAAAATCCAGTGTTACTTTCACTGATAGACAAGCATTTACAATAAAAACTTATATTAAATTTACAGAAACATAAACGAAATTATTTATAAGGTATAAAATTAATTGAAAATATACCAAATATATCCCACTTTAACTGCAAATATATGTTATTTTCTGACTATTGATTTTTACTGGATATTATAAGTCAGTAATGAGATTTGCTAAAAACTCGTTAAAACTTCAATGTTAGGTCAAAAGACTATAATAAAGAAAACTACTATAGAGAAGCCAAACTTACTTTCCGTCTAATCAGTTCTGTGTCGTAAACATGTACAAATTACCTATGGCTGATTTTTACTAACCTAAGGCACAAGGTATATATTATATTAACAAGCTTTAAAAATATGGATGGGAAAATTATTTTTATTATTTCCTGGTTATTGGAAAATAAACTGACAGCACTCAAAACTTTAATTAAAAACATGTTCGTTAAATATCGTCAATTAATAATCCACAAACACGAAATCACTACAAAGATCGAAAATATGCTAAATTGTTCCGATATTTCCTATGTAAGACTGTTACATAGTTTACTAGTAAGTTGCAAACGGGTTTCTAGCTTGATCTACGAAATTATTAAATTAGGCGGTTAGTGAACTTTGTATCAATAACCTTTGAACTGATAGAGCAATGGACTTTAATCTGTCGAGATGTACTGAGTTAAGATATTCTTTTCTTAGATCAATTATTGTGCAATACCAAAATAATTTTAAATTTGAATATATATTATTTAACAAAAGAAAGAATACGACAGGCAACTTCTATTGATAAGCTTAACAGACTTTTCTATATACAACAGATGAACTTGAAATATTAGTTTAAGATGAAATTAGAAATGGATATCTTGTCCAGGGTAATTGCCACATCTTAATTTCATATATCAGATCATTAGAATATATAAGATTGTTTATTTAACTACAAATTAGAGAAGGTAGTAAACATAGACCTTGTTGTTCTACAAACTGAAGTAAATAAAACTCAAATGGACAAGTGCCTGACATGCCGGTAAGCCGGGTTGGAACTTTCCTAGATACATTTAGATTCCTACCCTTTTGATCAACTGATCATCCTCATTGATCCCGCAGCCGTCCACCAAAAACATTCCATGGCGGCAGCGAACGCTACGACAAAAGGTTCTAATTGTGATCTTCTACGGAGCAATTTTGATCCTTGTATTAAATTTGGCCGGCTGGCTAGCCTATCTGTGTGTTTTCCGGCAGGCCAAACATTATCGCAGCAGTAAAAATGATTGGGACAAGGTCACCGGCGGTTCGCTTACCTGAGCCACAGCTCCTCCAGGTGTAAACGGACGACGGTCAATATCGATTTTAGCACTGCCAAAAAGGGAGGAGGAGGAGGATTGAGGGCAGGTGGCAAAACAATAGGAGGGAAAGCAACTCACTCGCTAATGAACGAAAAAATATATAGTATACGTATGTATGTACTATATCCAAAGGCGCGTCCGCACGCCAAGAACCCAAAACTAAAACTGAAACTACAACTGAAATTGCAGGTGCTGTCCAAAATGGAATAACAACAATAATGTGCTGCCGGCGTCGACGTCAATAACAGATTGTTTGCTTTTTGCAGTGTTGTTGTTGGCGTTGCTGTTTGTGTGCGCAAAGTGCATAGACCGCATCCGAGTCTTAGCCTCTAGTTTGGCCCCAAAGTAATCCCCCAATCCCGGGCCCTCTTGTGACGCGGGTGTTGATTTCGCACTTAATGGGTTGAGCTGGGCATGTGGAGAGAATTTAGTTGGAGGCGCAGTGGCTTGTCAATTAACAGTTATTTTGTTGCTCTCCCTTCGACTTGCAAGTGTGACCAGAACGGTGCGTGAAAGTGAAGTTTGTGGTCATTCAATACAGATTTTTAAATGTATTTATTTCTTCCAAAAATTTTACTTTAAAATTATAAATTCTATATCTTCCCTTTTATATGTATCTCCCTAATCCTATACAATAGTGATGTGAAAACTTTCTTGATTCATAATAATGATTATTTTTAAATATAACTTAAAAACATATAACGTTCACTAGCCTTACACAAAACTAATATCCCCCATAAAAGAATATACCACAGTGTAATGTCATTGATCCATTCCAACCACCTCCACCACAAATGTTATCTAAACAAGCAACCGCAACTAATGACAGATGCTTATCTGCTAAAACAAGCCGAGTGCCAAACAAAGATTCAAAAGACTTACAGTTTCCCATTATTATCCCGATACTTTAGACTTTGACCTTCACATTGCTGGGTAAAACAAAAACTTGATTTAAATCGGGCGGCATTTTGCCGCTCCCATTTTCAGTTTAGTATTTTCCGTAGGTAAGATTAAATACTTACACCAATGCGGTCACATCATCCATGTTGTATTTGATAGTTGTTAAATAATAATTATTTCGTTTTAAGCTCTTTATAAATATGTCCAAGCAACCCTCCTTTGTATCCCGTAATCTGGTGGCTATCGTGATGATCCCTAGTCTGGTGGGAATCCATCTGGGCTGGAGCTACATGCAAAACAACAGGAAACTGGTCACGGAGGCAGAACAGATCGACTTGCCGCCGGTTACTGTAAGTTCATCCTCATTAGTGGATGATACCCACAAGACATGAGCTTCTTTTTCTCTAGTTTGCCAAGTTTGTGTGGAACAAAGTGACGGGAGGAGGGACTTCGGCAGAGTGACAATCCGTTTTTGTGATGACCTTAAGAAATACAATCTATTTATTGTATAGAATAATTAAAACTACATACAAACGGTATGGTACAATCAGTTGCTGGCCGACCGAAACAAGCTGGCCAGACTGGAGGTTGGGACAAAGACAGAATGAAGTGATAAAGCCACAGACTACATAAACTTATCCTAGGGACGTTGGAGATTACTGCGTGAGGGCCGAGTTTACAGTGAGGTTGTCCAGCTGAGCATTGAATAAAACATCGCTGATCAGCTTCTCGGCCACGATTCGCTGTGTGGGATTAATGGCGCGCAGTTTGCTGGCCACATTCACACCAATTGCATCGTACTCATCGTCGGCCCGATGCGAAGTGCTCGGAGCAGCAGTGGTGTAGGCAGTGGTGCCGGCATTGCCAAATAAAGGCTGGTAGTGATCTCGTCCTATTTGTATGGTGGGTACACCCTGATGTTGACCATTGGCCTGCTGAAGGTGCAGCTGCTGCTGGTGGTGCTCTAAATGGTTGACCGCCTGGATCGGAAAAGTATATTTTTTTAAGACATTTTGGAAATCGGCATTTTTCGGGGTTACCTACTTGTTGTATCTCTCGTTGGGAGTTGGAATCCAGGGAGGTTATCTCTAAGACCTTCACGGCATGCCCCTGGGCAGCCGCCGCCGCTATAGAAGTCTGTGCCGCTGCATGGGCCACCAGTTGCTGGTGCGCTTGAGCTGCTGCCGCCGCCTCGGCCGCCTGGTGCTCCTCGCTCTTAACAAGGGTTACACATTCAGCAGGCGTCACCGAAATGGTACTTAGGGTGGCACCTTGACTGCTGACTACCACATTGCTTGCCGTGGCCGCTACCTCTTCCACTTCGTCCGGGGATGTGGGCATAATGGACTCCATGTGCTGTGACTGGGTACCGGTGTGATGTGACTCGTCCTCAAACTCCATGGACTCTTCGTCGTCGAAGCTGATCTGGAGTTCTCTTTTGGGTTTCGTTCCAAGTTCGTGGCGCTTGGGTTTATGATCGGCAATAAAGAGCAGCTTGTCGTAGTACCACAAACGGGTTTCGTAGTCGTTTTTACTGGTCGTCTTGCGGAATTCCCGCCGAAATGCAGAGCGTAGAGAGTTGATTTTCCTGAACGGGTAAAATGTAGTTAGAACTCAACGAATTATTGCAAAAGAAACTCCTACCTTACTACCATCGCCCTGTCCGGATTGGGCTCCACTTCTTTCAGTTTTTCTACCAGGCGGTCGTAGGACTTGTTACGGGCTGCGTGATTGCTATAGTCGTTGTGTTTTGGCTGCCACAGACACTCTTCCTCCTGGTACTGCTCGATGAACTCTGTGAGCCAATGGCGAGAGTATGATCGCAGGTCTACGTTCATGGTCCTTTTAACGCGCTTTTATTTGGGTTTCCTCAATTATTTTCGGTTTTTGTTTTTGGTGCGTCTTGCGTGAAGTTGGCTGCGCCAGGTAGGCATGTAGTTGCCGGACCGAGAACTATCAGCAAGAGGGTTATCGATGTAAATATTTTTAAAACAAATTTTTTAAACTTAAATTAGTTAAAAAATATTTATTTTTTAACGAACTTGTTCTGCTTACAAACTCAGTATTTGTATTAAAACAATTTTAAATATTTTCTAAGCTCATTGGATATACATAAAACAGGTTGCGTGAATGTATAGAAAGATAGTCGATAATTAACTGCTGAAATGGAGGTCTAAGTTAATTAAATTTAAAATATTATTGGTTATAAATTGGTGATTCGGTCAATGAATTTTGGGCAAGCCCAATAATTTCTTTATTATAACGATAATTATCTAGATTTATTTCGTTTCCATTTGTTTAGACTTTTTAGGCTTGAACCACTGTGCGACCGTTAAATTGTTTTCTGCTTTGGCCTTACCTTAGCGCAGACTTAAACCGGCCGAAGTCTGGCAATGCCATTGGTCTGGCAAGACAGTTGAATGGTTCTCGATGTTTTTGTCAATTGCTCTTTGGAGCTTCCCAGGCGGAGTCGAAAATCGCGCGGAAAATGTTCATTAACAAAGAGAAGGCGGCCAAAATTGTGAAATAAGTTAACTAGCGGTACAGTGAAAAAGCAGCTGAGTTTTTGATAGTGAATATAAGTACGAAAAACTCCAACTGTTCAGTCCTGTTGTTGTTATTGCTGCCAAGGCCGAAGGAGCGAAAGAGAGAGGCCGAGAAGAAAAAGAATCTGTGCTAACAAAAACAAAGGTGCGTGTAAGCCCCAAAAACACACACACATATATATTTATTTTCATATATGTATGTATATAATTTGTTGTTCTCGTTATGCCCAATTATATAAGGTGTCCGTGTGTGAGTGTGTTTTGGATGTTGCAAGTGTTTAATCGGTGTAAACAAGGGAGCTAATTACTGAATTGCAAGAAGATTGGTACATAATAACCCATAATAACAGCTGTTTTCTTCCTTCTTCCCCCAACTATTCCCCAATCGGAATTAAGTCACGTAGTTGGATTCTTATAAGACTCCAAGCTTTGTAAACAAAAACAAAAAAAAGGCACTTCGAATCGAATTAATTTTCAAGTAATTAAATTGGCCAGGAAATAGCATATGTGCAAGTGTAATTTGTTTGCTATTTGCATAAATTTTCATTCGCCCAGTTGTTTTTCAAGGGGTACAAAGTCCAGTTTCGAAGACGTTGTAGCTGCTTTACTATCTGCCTCCAAACAACCCCCCACTCCCTTCGATAATCTCTTTGCTATTTATAGCAAACCATTTCCAATGCTAGAACAGAAATGAAAAACACTAGCTGGATAAACTGGATCCGTAGTAAACCTCAACCTTGATTGAGTGCAAAACGCAGAGAAAAAAGTGCACAAACACCGCCTAACGAGCTTGTTTACGTTTATCAAGCGCCGGCAACAGCAGCATCCAGTGCACAGTGGTTGATAAACGCTTTCCACAGTTCAAATTCCTTATCAAAATGTAGTTTATGGGTCATTAAATCATAGTTAAGCCGCAGACCACAAGGTGGAGTGTTTGTAAAACTACATTTTGGCTTAATTTTTAAGATAATAGAACAGTATTCTAAAAGTACAGTGAAAGCTTTTAGTAAGCATAATTGAAATTTTTAAAAATATATATTCCTTGAAATTTAAACCGTATATTTAATGGCAATCAGTCAACTAGACCAAACGACAATACATTTTCATTTATTTTTCTGGCATGTAGCATTGGTAAAATCTATAAATAAATAAAACCTATTTTCTAGCTTAGCTAAAATGATGTTTGGAAATTGCATTTTTGAAAGAATTCGGCACGATTTGTTAATTTTTTTTTACTTTTTTGAGAATTATTATTCGTATTCCTCTAAAGTTGTGAAAGTATAAAAAGGCACTTAAATTCTATCAAATTAATAAATTTATAATTATAAAAAAAAAAAAATTAAAATTAATCCAACCGAAGTTATTACAAATATGATTGGAAAATGAATATTTTTGGTTTCTACCATTAACTATGTGAATGTTAAACTGAGACTTCAATTTAAAAGTAAACGCAATATTTAAAGTTAATAATTGTGAGCTATCAACAGTAGCAACATTTATTTGTAATTATTGGCTTTAGGTTTATTTCACATTATAGATTTATTGAATATAAAAAATCAAGTTTTAAACAGGTCAGCAGATTAATAGAACAGAATGTGCATAAGTTATTATGTTTTATATTTCCGCTAAAACCATTATTGACTGTACATACAAGTATACGAATCTGTCTATAGACACCACAACCTCGTTCAAGGCTGCAGTTTTCTATTCGTTTTCTATTGCGTTAATGAACGCATTACCCTCACTCTCAAACGGTTTCCTGCAACGGCTGCTCAATGAAAAGCGTTTAAATTTAGCCACGCTCAGCTGCTAAACTTGGAAAAGTGCCCACCCCCTAGAAGCACTCACTGCCCCCCTATAAAACTAAATAGAACCCCCTTAACACACGTGTTAAAGTCCACGCATTTCGCGACCTGAGTTAGCATTTGAATATTCGGCATGATAATTGTTTTGGAGGTGTGTGCCACACATTGACAGGTATATACTATATATACCTAGTTTACTGATAATTCGGTACTGTTTGCTTTTTATAATGAGAAAACGTAAGCAACCGGTTTGGCGGTCTCGTTTAGCATTTGGTGGCGAACAAACAAAAAGAGCGAGCGGGCCGATCGATCTCTTCTGGAACACTCCTTCTATCTATTGTAAGACGCAATTAGCAGCTGGGCAAAATCTTATCAATTCCGGCTGATTAACCCAGAGAACTTGATAATCGCGGTGACCAAGTTTCGCACTCCAGGAGCAGAAATGACTTGGCTTGTGGCCCAAACAAAGTTCAATTGCCGAGTTCTAGTGGGCCAGGCCAGATAGCTTGGTTATTTTGGTTAATATTATTGGTACGCAGGCTTTTAAAAGCATTATTTAGAACATATTTTTTTGAATCTATGCCAAGGGAGAAATGCTTTTGTCAATTACGAAACGATTTTGAGAGATGAAAACTTGCATGAACTTGCGAAATGTGTGTTTTTGCCATCTACGAGCTGTGATCCATAAATACACCTGTATTAAAATAAATAATATCATCGAAAATATTTACTTTTCGCAATTCAATATCATTTGAGTATTGTTGTTTTTAATCAATGGCAGCACAAATCACTTTCCACTGAATTCCAAAAGTGGTTTTATTGTCGTGGAACTGATAACACATCAAAAAGTTATCAGGAAATTGCAACTGAGCTATATACTAACAAGTTTATAAACTATAAACTACTATATAAGCATTCTTCTTGCCAAATAAAATAATTTGCTAATAATTCTCAATGGATTTTTTTTTAGTAATTTTCCCTGCAATAGGTGATAATTTGACGAGTTTTCGTTTGCTGAGTTAAATGAGCTTACTAAAATCTGTCAATGAATGGCTTTTAGGAGGATTTACGAAATATATTTATTTGGCATTGTACACTATTAATTTGACCACAGCTGTTTATGCTCGGCCAAATAGCAAATTATGTCTCTGCTGGGAAGTCTTATAAAAGCGAAGCAATTTTAGGATAGATTGTTATAGATTAGTTTTGGCCATATTGAGCTGTTATCAGTTGTTTTGATAAGCCTCTACTTTTATGGGCCAATATACATATATTTGACTCGGATTGATATGCAAATTGATTTCAGGTTCCAGCCAGAGTCTGCGATGAGCCGTCTCCTGGAGAAGCCTAACATCGCCATGTCCATTAAGTCCACGGGTAGTCAGCTCTCGAGCACGATGACCACGGCCTCGACGACGTCGCCATCGGACTTAGAGGATGCGGACACATCCCGCACCCAACTAAAGGCATTCGAAACATCAGGAGTAGCCATCACACCCGCCACAACAGTAAGCCCCAGCGTCAAATTGACACCAAGTAAGTAAAGCTTAAAGAAATGCATTAAAGGAACTTTTTCTTATTAAAAGTTTCTTAAAAAATTGAAATTTTTAAAGTCAAAGTAGGCACTTTCATAAACTTAAGACCATTCCGAAAGAAAAAAAACTGGTAAATTTTTGTATTATTAAAATTAATATTGGAATGCAAACTACAAACTACTATTAGATACAAGGTCCAGCCATGAAGTTAGATAGAAGACTTCTAGATGAATGTCTTTGCCGTTATTGATCTATAGCATTGACGCACATATTGGTATAAAATATAGTTATTTAAAAATTCGTTTAACGTATCTTCTTGTGTCCTTTCAGTGCGTCAGAAGATCGACCAGGTGGTAATCAGCCTGATATCCGGAGCAGCGGCGGGGGCGTTGGCCAAGACGGTCATCGCCCCGCTGGACCGCACCAAGATTAACTTCCAGATCCGTAACGATATTCCGTTTTCGTTCCGCGCCTCGCTGCGCTACCTGCAAAACACCTATGCCAACGAGGGCGTCTTGGCGCTGTGGCGGGGGAACTCAGCGACGATGGCCAGGATCGTTCCGTACGCGGCCATTCAGTTCACGGCCCATGAGCAGTGGCGTCGCATCCTGCATGTGGACAAGGATGGTTCAAAGTGAGTTGTATTTTTCTGTAATTAGTATATGTATATAAATGCTGACCATCCTTTTTCTCTTTTAGCACCAAAGGTCGTCGGTTTTTGGCTGGTTCTCTGGCAGGAATCACTTCTCAGTCACTGACGTACCCCCTGGACTTGGCCCGCGCCCGAATGGCGGTCACAGATCGGTATACGGGTTACCGGACCTTGCGACAGGTCTTCACCAAGATCTGGGTGGAGGAGGGTCCGCGTACGTTATTCCGTGGCTATTGGGCGACGGTTCTCGGCGTGATTCCCTATGCTGGTACATCATTCTTCACCTACGAGACTCTTAAGCGGGAGTATTATGGTAAGAATAATATTTTTAAGCAATTTATACCTATCTTTGTAGGTTTCCATACTTTGTACTGCAGTCTTTTCTAGTATAAGCATATATATTAGTTTCTGATTAAAACCTAGACCGAATGCTAAACTTTCTATTTTAAATTGTTTATTAATAATCTTGATTCCCATTTACATAACTAGAGATGACATGTGTTGGTTTTTTTTTTTTTTTACTCTGAATGCCTTTTCGAGGGGTGTGCACAATATTATATAGTTTTAAAATGTTTAATTTACGTAACACCGGACAAGCTCTACAAATTAAATTATTCATCGTTTTAAATTATATAAGATACTTTTCTTTTATAATGATTCATTGTTTATACATGTATATCGAACCACCTTAATAATTATACAAGTGTTAAGTGAATTTATACTAATATACTTTTATGATTACTTGTAGAAAGGGTCGGCAGCAACAAGAGCAATACTCTAGTCTCGTTAGTTTTCGGGGCTGCGGCCGGTGCCGCTGGACAAACGGCCAGCTATCCTTTGGACATTGTAAGGCGAAGAATGCAGACGATGCGGGTGAATACGTCAATGGGAGATCGGTACCCAACCATCCTGGAGACCCTCGTAAAGATTTACAGGTGCGCGGTCATTTGTCTAAGGACTTTTTTAGATTTATAATTAACTTTTTAATGTTCTTACAGAGAGGAGGGAATCAAGAATGGCTTCTACAAGGGTCTAAGCATGAATTGGATCAAAGGTCCCATCGCCGTTGGCATCAGTTTCTCCACCTACGATCTAATCAAGTCGTGGCTTACAGAGGTGTCCAACCTAAGACGATCTGAAAAGTAGCCCCAACCACCTTTTACCCATAAACACCACACCAAAAACGCACTGCTTTGTTCTTAAGTCTCGTGATCGATATGGATATCTCGAGGGGATTGAAGTGCAGCACCGACATGCTCTAATTGTTAGATATTTTTAGATGTTAGTTGTGAGGGAGAAGAGATAAGAAGACACCCGAAAGCGCTTAAATTTGTTATTAAACCATAATTGATTTATTATCGCCATAAGCCGAAAGTATTTCAGCCAATAAACTGTCTGAATAATGACTCGCCTGGCACCTACTACTACTACCCAGGACCAACCTCCAGGGTTCAGCTCGTACTCTATGGTGTTGCTTGGACAATAATTTAACTCTTTTACTCCTAGACTAATGATAATGATTTATCCTTAAGCTTTTGTATAATGTGTAATTCCACCTCGATGTCAATGCGCTGCGACTGTAATAATTGCCATGAATTTAAGGGTGTTCACCAGCGAAATCATCTTATGCATATACTATGTAATTCTTGTATGTTAGTGTGTTTTTTATTACTAAATTTACAAAAATTGTTTAAACGCTGTGTTTTTCATAAATGGTTTCAAGTATTGGCGCCAAATGAAGTGCGATATGGCAACTCCAGCGATTAAACGATTACATATTTGCGGGGTGCTGTCTATCGAAATCTCTATTGGTTAGTCGCGTTCGCAAAAATTTCGAGTACGCAAAAAGAAAAACAATTTCTTTTAAATGTGTTTAAATAGTGATATAGTCTAGTTGAATTTGTAATTAAAGGGATAAACAGCCGCGTGCTGCGTGCTGTTGTTTTTTTTTATGAAAAAAGGGTTGTTTCCGCATCACCTGCTATTGCCGTAAAAGCCATAACCAAAAACCCAATCTGAAAGGTGAGTGCTAGCCCGAAAGTAGAAAAAATTAATTATTTAAAGCCTATTGATTTGACGGGGCCCATCCTTAAACCACCCCCCTCCAACAAATTGCTTGCTCTTCGCTCATAAGTGGGCGGCATTCCCATGGTCGCTTGTTGCTGCGCACAACAGGTGAAATCGAAGGACTTTCTGTTTATGTGTAGAATACACACAAGTAGGAGAAAAATATCATGAGTTTTACTTTTACGAGCCTTGAGTAACCTTGAAATTTGGTGGACAAATCAATTAAATGCAATTAATTTCCCTATCATACATATGTACATATGTGCAATGTGTGTGGGAGTTCTTGTCTGTGTATGTTACAATCAACATGCGCACTTTCATTTCGCGGCGCCACAATAATAGAAACAAAACGGGTGTAAACCCCCCATTTAATAAATATTTCTTTATTGTTATTCGCATTGTAAATTGTTTGTTTATTATTATTGGCCTACATTGCTGTTAAGTTAACAGTGTTCAATCGGTTTAAGTCTGTGCTATCCGATTTCTTAATCTGTCGTTGGTAATTTAAAGTACATTTAGAAACAAATATGGATAAATTTTAACTAAAATTATAGATAACAATTTTTCCAAAGTTATAAATTTTATAAGCCAATTTTAAATTGGAAATGAAAGTCTAATTTCTAAATAAAATAAATAGATGAAGTATTAAGTAAATATAGCATATTAAGATGTTATTGGCGTATAGCTAGGCTTCTTATTAAAATGTACTACATGCAATCATAAAATCCAATAATTAAAAATTAAAATAAGAATAGCATCCCTGGTTATTTAAAAACGTAATCGATTGCCAAAAATCCGATTTATTCGTAATGGTTTAATATATCGATACGCCATCTCATAGATATCGTTCTTCCTTGCGGCTCTAGAAACGCGTCAGTCGTTTTTTAGCCACTCGAAGCAATTGTTCAAAAGCGGACCGAATTTCAAGTGCGCAACTGGTTGAATTTGTTTAGCAAGTGCACTTTTATTTCGAGGATTCGCTTTGAAGATATACTTTCTGCTTTTGTTAGGACTCAGTATTTCTTTTAATTTCAAGTGCGTGTGCGGTTGTGCGTGTGTAATCCATCTCTCTCGCACTGAGCGTGTATATGTGTGCGTGAGGCGAGCGCGTTTTAAAAATAAAACGGCAAATACATAATAAAAAAATATCGAAGAGCAACAGCGGCAGGCGTACCAATACAAACAGACCGATACCAACCAGCCGTGTGTGTTTACACAGTGTTGTGCGCTGGTGTTTGTGTACCAAAGGTAAATAGAAAATAGGAAAAAAAAAGAGCAAAAAGGGGGGAAATATATATGTGTGGGTGGGAGGACTCCACTGCATTTGTGCACTGCGCAAAAAGAGTGGGTGGCTCTTTATATAGGTTTGGGTGGGTTAGTGGGTGGTCCTGTAAGACCTTCGTGAAGGTTCTTTGCATTTTAGCCACGAAATCAATGCACCATCGTCATGTGTTTCCACTTGAGGCTTTATTTATACACCAACTTACCATGCGCACACATGTGTGTGTGTGTTTCACGCTCCTGTTTCTCATTCTTCTTCTTCGGCGTTCATTGTTGTTTCCTGGAAAGCCCATAAAAACAAAGGCAACAAGAATTTCGAGTGCAATAGCACAAATGGCAGCAACAACAACAACGCTGATATCGAGTATATTAGCTGTTGCCCATTTCCCCGTCCCGTTCGCGCGGGTGCACTGGGAAAAACAAATTGAATGAACGCCTTGCCTCGCTTTTCTTGTTCATGTCCATGTAAACTTTTGAATGTATTCATTTGCCATATTAAGAATATATAATCTGATCCCAAAACTGTCATTTAAAATCAACATCCCAAACGTACTTTAGAAATAAAACTACCAATTAAAGTTATCAATTTGATCAATTGGTATCAGTTTTTTCTCTGTGTCTGTCCCTATCATTCTCATATTCACATGCTACTCTTGCTTTCATACGTCGCCGACTTCTGCGCGCTCAACACTTTTATCTTGCTCGTTGTCGTCGGTCGTTCCCGGCCCCTCCTCTGACTCGTCTGTCTCTACAACCTGACTTCTTGGCCTGGCTATAACCCGGCTGGCTCTTACCACTTCGGACAAATTACGATTGTCAGCGTCGCCAACGTTAGTTAACCCCTTGGCGTTTCACATTTGATAAACCAGATAGCCGTAGGCACAGAAGATTGATATTGGTCATAGTCTAGCCTCTAATCGATGGCTAAGTCGAATGGGGATTTGTGGTAGTTGTCAATAAGTTTTTTTTTTTTTTCATGTATACTACTAACTTACGCTTTTATTAAAAAATAAAATGGAAATGTCTTTTTTCTTTCTATTTAAAGAATAGAATATAGATATAATATAGACTAGACACACATGATAGATTATTAACTATATCATTAAAGTTTAGTGTTTTTATATGAAACTATGATGTGATGTATATTTAAATCAATATTTTAACTAATTAATATCAGATTTTATTATTTTTGCTTTCTTCTATAATTTCTAAGATTTAAGTCTTCTCCAACAATTTTTTTTAAATATATTTTTTTAAACCATAGAATAGAATAATTTTCTAAATTTAATTGCTTCGTCTGGCCTTCGATGTGGGTTGCGAATTAATACGCGTCAAATGTGAACATATGGAGAAAAGTTTATCGCCATAAATCCAATCCACATGTGTTTAAAGTTATTTCTGGACCTCAGATATGCGTAGTGCTAATTATTATGCGATTATGCGAATCACTATACTCGAGCGTAAGTGGAGTTCTGCTCCTTATCGGCGACTTTACTTATTTACTTTGTTACATTGACACCTCGTTATCAATGTCGCTTATTGCGTTGCATTTAATCGCTGGTGCAGACGTAAATGGAGCATTCTCAAGTCCCTCTGTATAGATTGGGTGCCTACTGTACTTACAATTATAATAGACGCTTATCGGTCGCTTTATGCTATTTTAGAGACACTCGCCTTCAATTCTGACGTTGACAGAAAGCGAAAATGCCTGGAAAACTTCAAATAAATATAATTGTTTCGCTCGTCATGTCTTATTTAGGTGACAAATTCTGTAATTTGTAATGGGGCTTTATCTTTTAAAACTGCGTTTTATTTTGTACAACTCAGTCAAACTAAAACGGTATCAGTATATAATGTTGCCTTTCGAAAAGTATATTTTTGATTAGCTTACCCAATCATAGAAATAATTATAAAGATTTTATGACTTAAAAAACTTTAAATTTTCCAAATTCTTGAAAAAGTTATATAAAAAAAATTAAAAATAATTAAATGTTACGATGCAAAGTCAACATATTAGAAGATTTGTTCTTGAAGAAGATCCATCCCTGAAAATTATAATGCAAAAAAAAATAAGTAAAGCTATATTAAGGCAATAAGTATATTTTGATAACCTGCTTGATCTCAGACAAGCAAATATGTTTTGAGCTATTGAATGTTAAATATCGACAGCTAAAATGATAAGGTTTAATGCTTTAAATATATTTTACTGAGAAATATAATGAAATTACTTTATTTATTCTGAAATGAAAAATCGAAAACACGTGCCAAATAACATTGCACTGTTCAAAGAAATGTATTCAATGACAAGTTAGTCCAATATACCCCAATTGATTCTATATATCTCGGGTATGGGAAACGAAAGCCGACAAACATCGTGCAAAATGTCAGGCGAGCAACAACGATAAATGATTACTTAAATAACACTTGGCGGGGTGAGGAGGGCTGTTCAGGGGGTGGTTGGGGCAGTGCAACGGTGAGGGCTCCATTGTAGATGTACGACGATGTACGATGTACACCTACACACATCCACAGGCCAAAGAACACTGAGGCATGCTTATTAAACTTTTATGAGCGCAAAAACAAATACCACAAACGACACTCTCCTCACACACACAAAATCGTGAGTGTGTGAGCGTTGTTTATAAAAAATTGAATAAGAAAAATATAAAATGTACGGCTGGCTGGCACAAATGTCGAAGTAGCAGAAAGCAAAAAGCGAAAAGAACAGCCAAGAACAACAAAGGCCAAACCCTCGCTCTTGGGTATTTTATTTGAATTGAGGGTTTTTTTTTTTTTTAAATGGTCAGGAGTAGGTGGCCACCAAAAGGGGCCGAGGAAACGGTAGTGGGGCCCAACCACAGCTTTATACCTCACAAAGTTACATTTTCCGCACTTGAGTGCATGACGAATATTTAAATTGGGATATGCCTCACAATATAGAAACATTTTCCATTCAATATTTTATTTTCAATATTGTAAATATTTTCAAAAATTTATATTTTAGTGTTAATAACTTAGTGTAGATAAGGGTGGGGCCTAACCGTTCCTAATTGGGTAAAGGTCATTGAAGTATATTATATAGTTAAGCTATAGTTTGTACCAGCTGTTCTCGTTCTAAAGTTTTTATAATATAAATAAAAATATATATTATAGACTTAAACCTATAGAATAAGAGCATTTAACTATTATGCAATCAACCAATCCACTCATACGTAACAAGTTTCCGTGCATAGAGGTATTACTGTCTCACCCGTTTGTCTCACGTTCTATTATACGTAGCTCTTAACCGTCTTATCAGCATGCCGGGCTGCTGCCATAAAACTTTCCACTTGCGGCACTTGGATTCCTTAAAGCTTTTCAGTTCGCATGAAAATTGGGATCTTTTCTATCTGGCCATATCTTGTTTATACGCCCACTTTGCAGATAACACGTTTTCCAGAATTTTCGCTGTGGCAATACGCCAAATTGTGTGTGCATACTACTTTTAGAGGGGATTATTCTCAATCTGTATCTGCAGATTGTTTATCCTAAAGATTTCGCAGAGCAGATATAAAAAGATAAACAAAGTTGCTCGATGTATAGTAACGTTTGCTTGGCTTTCAACGCCCGGATGAGTCATCTACCCAAATGCTTATCTTAAACGCGCCTATTTGGCCTTTTCTAGCTCAGCATTAATCACACAGCTAAAAGTGCAATTGGGCTATTTTGTTATTCCCCTCGTTTTCTATACTTCTCTTCCTATCTTTTACTTTATTTGTTTGTTTGTGATTCGCTTTTTGTTTGCCGGACGGCAGCAAAAGCAAGAAAGCTAATTTTTTGTGTGGGCAGCTGGCCGGCAAGAGCTTGTTGACATATAGATACTCGTGTGTGCAGAGATACAAATTTATACGCCATATATACTGACAAACAGTCCGTTGGTCAAGAATGTATGTATGCCATAACAATTGGCACTCAATTGTAATTGCAGATAACTATGAACTGTGCGGGTTTTCCCTCCGGCGAAACGCTGAATTGACTTATATTTTTCTTGGATCCGCTGCTTTACATACCCCACGAACGGATGCAAAAAAGCTGCCCAACCAGTTCGCTTTTCACGGCAACAGACAAACCACTTTCTTTGTATGCACAGGTTTTTCATTGTGAAGAATTCAAGTCTCAAGGTCGCTTAAGGCACTGAAAGATTAGATCCACGATGAATCTTGGAAATCAATAATTTCTATTATTTATTTAGTAAGCAGTATTTTATAAGATGCATTTAAACTGTCCTATTTCCGGGGCAAATCCAACAATTTGTTTAGCTTTTGTGTGTGCGAATATATATAGTATATTCATTGGATATACGGCGATTCTCCGAACGCTCGCCCAAAAGATAGACGTCAATGCAAATTCAAGTTTTGCAACTGAAAACATTTTCGCTGTCGAGAGATCGAAATGAATTTATACATACATTAAAAAAAATAAAATGAGTGAAAAAAGCTTCGTTCGTTACACATTTGTTGTGGTTGTGGTTGGATTATACTTGTGTTTGCGTGTCTGACGCGCTTTTGAGGTCTGTTTGGGGTATACACGTTTTTAACCCCCTGAAGCCGGCCAGCCTCGGGGTTTTCTTTACCATTTCTACCTCTCCATTTGGCCCATAAGCCCCAGTGTGGACATGTGTGTGAACATTTACAATGCCGTATAAATAACGCCGACTATACTTGTACGGCTGCAACTAAGTAAACATAGTATATTTCGCAGTCTGCCTCTTTGGGCCCCTCCGAAACTATATAGATACATAGATAGATGGTCTATATGGCGCTATAAATTGCTAATGCCGGCAGTGCGGGTGAGAGGAATCAGTAGGGGGTTTGGTAGGTAACTACCGGTTATCGCGGCTTTTGCGGTGAACTTAATGCCGACTGATGTTATAATGGGATCTCAAACAAAGAAAAAAAAGAGAAGGCATTATAATAAAAGATGATTTTCTTTACAGATTCATTATATTTCGACACTCAAAATTACACATTCTCTCTTGTGCAACCATACTTTCCAACTAGTTCCGAGAATTCAAGCAAAATTTTTGGTTGAAATTTATAAGTAGGGGAGGTAGGGGATAGGAATTATAAAAGAATTTATATGATTAGTTTTTTGTTAGAGTTTTAACAAAAAAAGGGCTTATCGCAGGAAGTCGGATAACAACATTGAAGAAAACAAAATAAATGAATCTCAATGTTCATTTAGATTTCAAAAGGCACTTGAAATTAGAGCCTTAATCGTTACTATACTTTTTATCTTTGAACCAGTTAACTCTATTGTTCCATTCTGTCTCGAATGAAAAGATAATTAGTTTGTTTTATTCAAGCATTTTTCGCAGTGAGACTTTTGCTGACGTCACATAGCTGAAGATATTTTTCGCTTTTAGCGCATTCAATATCGAAACTTAAAAAGCCGCAAAACTTTTTTATCGCGCCTGGGTCTGTCCCTTGGTTTGTTTTGCTTTTTTATTTTGTTTTTATAAAGCGTTGCTGGTCGTGCGGAAGGCGAAACAAAAAACTGGATTTTTTTTGGAGCAGCATCACAAGCACAAGATAAGTCCAGAACCGAAAAAGGATTTTGCTCGTTATCAACAAGTTCTGACTAATCTACGTTCATGAGGAGCAATTTTGGAATTTTATCAGAATTAAGAATGTGCTATGACGACGCTATTAGGACATGTGCCTTTTATTGTTGAAAGTGCGCAAATATTAAACTTCCATGTAGAGCAGGTCCCAAATGACAACACACTGGTCAAAATTGCGCTGGTGGGAATTCCTGGGGCCCCTCGAGGAGGGGCGGTGGGCCACCCCGCCAGCCATCCATGCATTTTTGACTTTAATTATGGCCTGCGGCTGGTTATTATTTTCGTTGATAATATACACCAGCGTTTCCAAAATTATGACTCTCATAGAGGCTATGCGTGTACATTAACATAATAATTCCATTAACCGAATTTCATAATTATAAGTTTATTGGCAGAAGTATTTTGGCATATTCGGTCGGATGCTTTGCAGTTCCTAATAAACAAAAACTCCAGCCGCTTTTCCTCGAAGCCACCAAGGGCTATTTAAAGTTAGCAAACTGACCTGATAAGTTGTTGAGTTGTTCGACTAGTTTTCCACCTAATCCATACCCAATCTTTCATGGCAATTGATTCATCAATTCCTTTGGCCATCGCGTTATCAGAACATAGTAATAATATGTGAAATATAGCAAATTTCCAGCAAACACTGATTATTCTAACTACTTCAGAGTAATTTTCATATCATTCTTAATGGTTCCTAATTCTTACTTTGTCATTCTCGCTTTGGTCTTATCAAGTGAAAAGTTTGAGGTATAAAAGTAGAGAGTCAAATTAGCCAGGCCCTCAGTTTTGTTCCTTAAATCGATCGGTAAACACCACTAAAAACGCATCAAATTGATTACGTATACCTTTTGTTTATTTTTTTTGTGATTTATTATTGTTTTGCTGGGAAAGCGATCCCCCAAATGTGACAGTACTAAGACTAGACTATCTGTTACAGAGACATATTGTTTGTAAACAGTCTGCGTGCATCCACTTGACAGCCACTCAGATAACCCAACTGGGATCAGGGAGACTTCCCTATAAAGCTGGTTAATCGATCCGAGAAATCAAAACATCCGTTTGACCGAGGTTTTCCTTAGGTTCAGTTTCCCCGAAGCTTTTCCATTGATAACCCTCCTTGTGGGTGATTCAACTCACAGATGCAGTTGTGTGTTTGTAGTTAATTTGCAGGTTTTCAAGCTGATAACAAGTGGAAAAGTACTTCTAAAGACCGGCATGTGATGGCTCCTAATAAGAACAAACAAAAAACTTTTGCTAACTTGACGGAGTTGCTTCCAACTGACTTGGCACATTAGAGGCAACAGAACCAAACCAGAACCTTGAACTACTTTGGTTTGGACTAAAAAGTGCCGAAGGGCAGAAAAAAGAAACAGCAGCGCAGCATTAACTTATGAATAGAAAGAAACCTGCCTGCGAGTGTGGAGGGAGTACGAGTATATAAAATTTCCTCACAATCATATTGGTTCCATCTACCTAAGTTGCTGCTGACTGACTCCCCTGGCTTCCATACCTAGTGAGCCGCACATCCGAATTCGGTTCCTTGGGGGGCAGGTATATCGTCGCGACCTGTTTTGATCATCCACCTCTCCTTGGTCTGGTCCCTTTACTTGGGCTGCATTTTCGGGCCTGTTTCGGTCATTAGATCCTTATCTAATTTCGTTGCCTGGACTGGACTGGAAATGGACTGGTTTGCCTTGTTTACACCACTCTTTCAACTTCTTCGTTTTCTTGGGCCATTCATATTTGCTACGTGAGCGTTGCGCTGGCCTTTTTTCCGGGTAACTACAGAAATTAGCGTATCGACCACAAAAGCAAACACGCTTCGGCTCGGGTTTGGTTTTTGTTTGTGAGATTGGTTGGTTTGGCTTGTGAGTCTGGCTGGACCTGTGTCTGGGTTACCTTACCTTACCATACCGCTCATTTACGGTCACGTTTCGACGGCAAGAAACTGTCGCCGGTTTTGCGGGACAAGCCTGCCCAAGAATCGAGACAGCGCAGGAGAAGGGCTCGGCCTGTTGCTACCAGGCTGCCTTATCAGCATTATTTAGCATGGCCATAAAGAGTCATATTCCCCACGGATCGGACTCACCCGGTGGTGCAATTAATTTTCACACCTGTTGTCCGCAGCGTCTCGAATTCACCTCACGCGTTGTTTTGCTTCGTTTTTGTTTACTTTCTCACTTGCGTGCTAGCTGGTTTTTCTCGCTGTGTTTGCCATTTGCAATAATTTTTTGTTATGGTAATTAAAGGCTAAAGCCGGCCTAGTGAATGAATATTCAGCTTTTTACTGTGCTCATAAAGTGATGTTCTATGACCTCACGTTACGGCTGGTGGATCTGCTTCCTCCTCTGTAACTCCTAAGTAATTATATTTCTATTACGCAAATTGAACATATTCCATTCCTTCTTAAGCTCATTGAAATATTTTAGTCTGTTTGCTTATATATTGATATATAAAGCCCTATTATTTATAGAAATCTTAAAAATAATCTCAATTGAAACAATAAAATTTATTCACTAGAAATCCTTTAGTTTTGAGTATATAAATATAGTAAATACAAATATATATATATATATATATATATATATAGTTATAGTGCAAACAAACATACTTGATAATAAAGTGTAATATTTCGTGAAGGCTTAACAAAGATGTCTTATTGATTAAAAATGACTTTACCTTTCGCTATGATACAAACGTCATTCAGTTTGTGTGCATTTTGTTATTTGGCCGAGGGGAGACCCCAAACCTTGATAGATTATTCAACAATTGCGTGCCTTTATGGGTATACAATGTGGAGTACGAGCTGCAATGCAAATATTATGAAAAGTCGCATTTGGGTTGCATCCCAATAAGTCCCTCAAAACCAAACCGTCATCACATCACATACTAATCCAACATTAGGACACATTATCTTGCCAAAACCTTGCACTTACCCTCATGTACATATGCTTGTGTATTTATAGTTTCCTCCTAACCATACTAAGTCCAAACCAAATCAGAAATTCACGATCTTTTTCGCATGTATGCGAATGAATTTTATGGACGCCTCAGACTCATTTGCCTGTGGAAGCCAGCTGGACATTGATTGGGCCAAGAGCCTCATCAAAAAGTTCCAAAACAAAAACTGAAAGCGAACAAAAATCAAAACCCCAAACGTTGCACTGATCACCATATCCATTCAGCTGACACAGCTAAGCATCCAAAATCACAATACCATCATCATATACATTGGGTAGAGAGCAAGATTATGAGCCTGTGGAAGCGCATCTCCAGCCATGGCGACTGCGAGCAGCGTATGGCGGCTTACTACGAAGAGAAAGGTCTGCTCGAGCTGCGCCTCTGCTTGGCGCCCTGGATCGAAGACAGGATAATGTGAGTAGAGTAGAGATTTGGGAGTATTGGGATGACTTAAGTCAGCAACAGGATACGATTAAGTCCGTTCAAATCTATTAAGAATATGCAATATAATGTGGTCATTTTTATATCCCTCACAGGTCCGAACAGGTCACACCTAACTCCACTGACCAGTTGGAGCGCGTGGCCCTTAAGTTCAACGAAGATCTGCAGCAGAAGCTTCTCTCTACACGCACCGCCAGCGACCAGGCCCTCAAGTTCCGGGTGGTGGAGCTCTGCGCTCTCATTCAACGCACCTCCGCCGTCGAGCTGTACACGTATCTGCGCAGCGGCCTACAAAAAGAGTTGCAGTTGGTCACTGAGAAGAGCGTGGCTGCCACAACAGGCCAATCAATGCCTCTCAATCCCTACAGCATGAACAACACACCCATGGTTACCGGCTACATGGATCCCAGTGATCTGATGGCGGTATCCAACAACTGCAATCCAGCAGTGGTCCAGGGGATTGGTGCTATCCACAATGTGCAAAATGCAGGCGGTATTGCTTCCCCCGCCCTTGGAATGGTCACTCCCAAAGTGGAGCTGTATGAGGTGCAGCACCAGATTATGCAGACACTCAATGAATTCGGCAACTGCGCTAACGCTCTCAAGCTGCTTGCCCAAAACTACAGCTACATGCTGAACTCCACATCCTCGCCGAACGCGGAGGCTGCCTACAGAAGTCTGATCGATGAAAAGGCTGCTATTGTTATCACAATGCGGCGCAGCTTTATGTACTACGAGTCGCTGAATGAGATGGTCATACACGAGTTGAAAAACTGGCGCCACCAACAAGCGCAAGCAGGAAACGGAGCTCCATTCAATGAAGGCTCTCTGGATGATATTCAGCGCTGCTTTGAGATGCTCGAGACTTTTATCGCGCACATGTTGGCTGCCGTTAAGGAGCTTATGCGTGTACGTCTGGTCACTGAAGAGCCAGAGTTGACACACCTCCTTGAGCAGGTGCAAAACGCTCAAAAGAACTTGGTCTGCTCGGCATTTATCGTGGACAAGCAGCCTCCGCAGGTGATGAAGACCAACACACGCTTTGCGGCCTCCGTGCGCTGGCTAATCGGGTCTCAGCTGGGCATCCATAACAATCCGCCCACAGTCGAATGCATCATCATGTCAGGTAACATTAAGAACGGATTCCTCCTGATTAATATATGTGACTTACATTTTATCCGTTTTATTCACAGAGATCCAATCGCAGCGGTTTGTTACGCGCAACACACAGGTTGACAACAGTAGCTTGTCCGGCCAATCATCGGGCGAAATACTGAATGCATCTAGCACTATGGAGTACCAGCAGAGTAACCATGTTTTCTCTGCTAGTTTCCGCAACATGCAACTGAAAAAGATCAAGCGAGCCGAAAAGAAGGGAACCGAGAGCGTCATGGACGAAAAGTTCGCTCTGTTCTTTTACACAACAACTACGGTGAATGATTTCCAAATCCGGGTGTGGACCCTGTCACTGCCCGTGGTGGTGATTGTGCACGGTAATCAGGAGCCTCAGTCGTGGGCTACTATTACTTGGGACAATGCGTTTGCAGAGATAGTTCGCGATCCCTTCATGATTACCGATCGCGTTACCTGGGCTCAGCTGTCCGTTGCGCTTAACATCAAATTCGGATCCTGCACAGGCCGTTCTCTGACTATTGATAACCTGGATTTCCTTTGTAAGTTGAATATTAAATATTTTTTCCCGAGCTGTAATAATTCTTATTTCTTTCACAGACGAGAAACTCCAGCGTGAGGAGCGCTCTGAGTACATTACGTGGAACCAGTTCTGCAAGGAGCCCATGCCCGAAAGGGCGTTCACCTTCTGGGAATGGTTCTTTGCCATCATGAAACTCACCAAAGATCACATGTTGGGCATGTGGAAGGCTGGCTGCATCATGGGCTTTATCAACAAGGCCAAGGCTCAAGATGATCTGCTGCGTTCCGTCTATGGTATCGGCACCTTCCTGCTTCGCTTCTCTGACAGCGAGCTAGGTATGTAAAAACCATTTATTTAATAGTTTTATAGAGTGACAAGGTTTTTGGAAATGCAGGTGGAGTCACCATCGCCTACGTTAACGAAAATGGACTGGTTACCATGCTGGCGCCATGGACTGCTCGTGACTTCCAGGTGCTGAACCTGGCCGATCGTATTCGCGATCTGGATGTGTTGTGCTGGCTGCATCCCAGCGATCGCAATGCGAGTCCCGTGAAGAGGGACGTCGCCTTTGGCGAGTTCTATTCGAAGCGTCAAGGTAAGCTTGCAATCCCGGATAACACGGTCCAACACTCCTAATCAGAACCTGAACCACTTGTTCTAGATCCCGTGACAGGATATGTGAAGAGCACATTGCACGTCCACGTTTGTAGCAATGGGGACAATGGATCTACTAGTGGAACTCCGCAACATCATGGTGCGCAGGAAAGCATGCAGTTGGGAAAGTAAGTTTTGGACGCCGATGCCACAGCTAATACACCAAATCGACCGCCAACAACAACAACAAAAAAAAAAAAAAAAAAAAAAAAAAAATTCATTTGTTTAGTATTGAGTTTATCATTGGCTTGACTGCTTGAGTAGAGAGCTAATCCTTGGCCTCAGATGATCGATAAAGCCTCTATTGTCGTGGCTGATCGGCCTTATTTTCTCTGCTTATTTGCTTTACTTTACTTTGATTGATTATTTTTGTTTTTGACAAAAAGTTTAATCAGATTGCAATACTTTGAATTCTAAAAAAAAGTCGCAAAGGGGCAAAAAGACGAATCCGAATGCGATTGTTCCTTACTAACCCAAAATTGAGGATCCTTTGTTAACGAACTAATAAAATTAATTGGAAACTCGGTCTGAGCTCTTTGATGAGTTCTCCTTGTCACTTGACTCTACTTTTTGTACTTACACAGAAACTTACCTACCCTACTCTTTGTTTATTTTCATTTTCAACTTTTTGCGGCTAATGATTTTTGGGTGACGGTTCAGTATCTCGCCATCAACTTTCTATAGCCCAGCACGACCTGAGGAATCAGATTCCGATGCTAGCGATGCCGAGGTCCTAGAGAGAATTGTGAATTGTGCTGGGCCCAACGATCCTGTGATAAATGAAATCAGTAATGCCTTAATGAAGGTCACCTATAGCCAGTACGTTTACAATTATTGATCATAAGCTGTGCCATCGCCTTTTATTCAGACTGATGGCTGGGCATTGGGCGCTATTTGACTGTGCCACTTACCGAAAGGTATAACATTTAATTAAGATTCGCATCAAAAGTCACTCAATCCAGATCACTGCAACCCGTTCGTCGGTTGATATCTCCCGAGCAGTTCGTCCGCATACACTCACGCCCTAATAGAGCCATCTTCCTAATTCCTCAAATCGAATAGTCGCTGGCCGCATCAAAATCATTCCATTGCATCGCCACATCAGCAGCACATGCTAAGAGTCACCTTCAACAGATTCATTTATATCAGATGGGCTCTCTAATGAGATTACTAACTTTATACGTAGTCGTTTGCCAACTAGTTTTAAGACTTTTTAACCTTATATAATGAACTTTGCGTTTTGAGAATATTTTTATTTTTACCCTTTTGTTCAAAGTATTGCCATCTTTTTAAACTTTTCAGCATCAACTTCAATGATTATTGTAAGAAATCAAAATCAATGAAATCTTCAAAAACATTAAAAATATGACCTCTAACCACTTACCTTTATCCTCTTCTATATTTCGCTTTGAAAAGCAGCTTGCAGAATAGCACCATCATGCACCTATAAATCTGAGTTAGCCCAATAACTGATTTTGGCAGTTTCAGATTGATAAACTTAAAAATTACGGAATACATTTGAAAAATGTTTAAAACTGATTACAGTGTTAGATTTAAAAATTCCTGCATGCCCTTTTTGAGGGTTTATGTTTGATAATTTGCATGTTCGTTGCTGTTGTAAGTTTTAATTACCATTTTAAATCCGTTTGATGTTATTGTTAATAATTTTAAATATTAAGTGAACCGGTCACTCTTAAATGTTAGGCTTCCATAAAAGCTTATGCAACATTTCATAAAGTCTCAAATTTTCACTTAGCTTCTTCGCACTCTGTCATTTCATTCTTATATGGCCATTCCTACATCTAATGCATAATCCCTATCTAATTTCCAAGAACCCAACGCATGATTTTGATTTATTTAAACAACCCTGTCGTATTATTATTTTTTATTAATGTTTTTCCTTTTCTGATTTTTACACAACTTTGTGCGAAACCTATTTTAGTGGTGACTTCGGAATGGCGGATTTCGATACGATTACGAACTTTGATAACTATTGAAAATATAACTATAACCACTATAGAAGCCTATGTATAAACAAAATCTGATAAACACCTAAACGTGTGCCGCTACCTTGGAAGTCCGACGATGATGTTAATGCCACCTCAACGATTGCAACCATCTGGCGCATGACTCATTGTGCTATTCGAAAGTTTTATTTAATGTTATCTAGATGTAATTATTAGATTTGGGAATGCATCGTAGTAGAAGGTTTTGATTGGTACGTATTTTATCTCTTGATATTGTTACGCTTAAAGATGCACTAACCTTATTGTTTTGCATTTCGGGTCAGAACGTCAAAGATAGATTGAAATAAGTTATAGTTAAATGTTTATTGATAAGCAAAGGATTAGAGAATTTGTTGTATTGTAACGAAGAGGTTTATTATGCTACGTATTAAATGTTCAATTAATTGTTAAACGTATTTTGAAAGTTAATTGTCCTTTTACGCTATTTACACACAATATACACAAGGAATTTAGAGAAAGTAAATGGACTCCGGCACGGAAGTAAGCTGGTTTCAATGGTCAAGGATCCGATAAGTTATTAAGACTAGCTAGAAGAGAGTTTAAACTCCGCACAGGGAACGATACGAAATTACGAATTTACATGCAGATTATCTATATATTTATATATACGTATATATATGTACACATGCGGGCTTTCTCGTCGCAGATGGTGAAACTATTTTTGAAAAGAAAAAACAAGTTACAAGCTACAGATTTTAAATGTTACTCGTGTACCTACTAATTGCTGCTAAGGACTAACTATATTTCGTAGGTTTTGATTTTGATAAATTTTAAAGTGAAATTTTACCTTTGTCCTTGCAGCTTTTTGTGAAACGCCAAACCACAAGAACAACATCTTCAACCACAACAACAACAACAACAATAAGATCTACCAGCGCAATGCATGCATATTGCGACACCTCAACACACAAAACACAACCAACATTAGACACAGCCAGAACATTGTCCCTATCGTGATTATGTGATTGTGTCTGACTTATGCAGAATTTATTAGAATTTCTGTGTTGTATAAACTTTTGGAATGTGTCCCCCGCATGTTATTCGTTTTATATTTTTATATATATCTTTATATATATATATATATATATATATATGTATACATATAATTTGATTTTTTGTACGAGTATGACGAGTTCGTCTGTTTACGTTTATGATTATGATAATGACGAGAGAATAGGTTTAGTTAGTGAGTAACTATTTGTTGAATCTAAATTTTTGATTTTGATTTTAATTTTAAACGCCTAATTTTAGAACTTTATAAATTTAAAAATTACATCGCTTGCTAAGATTATGTTAAACGAAAGATGAAGAGAAATCAACGAGAGCAGAAACGTAAGAAATGTTGCGTTTAATATTTTAGTTCTAATCTAAGTAACAATGTGAATTGCTTTATGTAAAAACCCCTCCTTTATTGGCTTCCAAATGCTGAAAATGCGCAAAAATTTTAACCATTCAATGTATATTAATTTTTTTTTACAACTTGTTTGTTTGAGTCATCAGGGCAGAGTTTGCAATGCATTTCAAATGCGACAAATGCGATTGCCTTTTTAGTCAGTTATCAGAGACGCGAGGAGCACACAGTACGTTTTGTATTTAAGCGCTCGTAAACATAATCATTTATGTAAACAACAACAACAATAACAATAATAACACAACACTACACTTAGCTTTGTACGTGAACCTTAAGAATTTTATAAGACTTAAGTACACCCCCAAAAAATAAATAAACAATTCAATAAACATTTGAAACACTTAAATGCGAATGGAAACGGATTTCCTCTTTTTGTGTGTACTCACAGAATTTGCGAAACCAAATGTAATATCGTGTACGTACGTAAAGTTTTTAATGTTTAATTGTGAAAACTATCGCACACATACACACACACATTCCCCAAAAAACTATACACAGACACACGAGAAAAGCTCGCCAAAAACAATTTTGATATTTGGATACTATTTGAATGTCCTTGTGTACTCACTGTGTACTTGAATTAATTGTGTACATTGTGTAAGTGTTTTAAATGTAATTTCAAACGCTAATTGGGTGTGCAATTTCTAAAAGTAAAGTGGGAAATAACTAAAGAACTATTCTTGTCAAAATGGCCAATAAAGATTTGATTTTAAACATTTAATTTGTGTTGATTGTTTCTTTATTTGTCCAAGAAGTTAATATCACAAAAAGCCAGAGGAGCTAAAGGGGGAGGGTCCACCGATTTAATTCTTGTTGGAGCAGCACTTGTCCTTGGGTCCGTTCTTGCAGGAGCACTGGCACTGCTGACTGCAGGCGCAGTTGTCGCCGCACTTGGTGGTCGAGCACTGACAGTCTAGGAATTTATTTTAATAATGAGCATCCACGTTGGACTTTCCTTCAATATTTTTGTATACTTACTTGTTCCGCAAGCCTTGCAACCCATGTTTGTGTTTTTATATATATTATCTATGAAGATATTGAAATGAACTTAGTAAGAACTTTTTAATGATTGTAGTTCAGCAGACAAGCCTTCTTATAGTATTTCCTAATGCTTTGCGCACCACCAAAATCTAAAAAATTCTTATCAGGGCGTGCGCAAAGTAGCCTTATCATTACCGGGCAAAAAATCATTATGTTTTTGCGCACGTCGATCGCGCGCAATTGCACACGGCTTCCTTATCTTATCAGCCAGCACGGCCCATAGTTTCGATTGGACCGGATCGGCTATAAAGAGCAGGGGTTTTCAATCAGAAGGCATCAACAAGTTTCAAAGCTTCTAAGTTTCGTTGCAAAACCACACAGTCAACAAACCAAAAAACCAACAAGATGCCTTGCAAGGGATGCGGAAACAGTAAGTACAATGTCGAAAGAAGTGGAGAAATTAATCTATTAAAATAGATGTAATATTAATAAAAATAAACTTTTAATTTAGACTGCCAGTGCTCAGCCGGAAAGTGCGGAGGAAACTGCGCCGGAAATAGCCAATGCCAATGCGCCGCCAAGTCGGGGGCCAAGTGCTGCCAGGCCAAGTGATTGATGTCCGTCCACACTAAGGCTAATATAAATAGTTGTTAATAGTTACAAATCTCTGACTGAAGCTGAATAAAAACCATTATAATGTTATAGTTAATCCAATTTGTTTTTTTTTGATTCAACATGAGAAAACGGTATCTAGAAAAAGCTCCCAACAAATGGCTTTTATGAAGCTTAACACTAACTTATAATTGAACAAAACATTTTTTTCCCTCAAAACTTATCCAATTTACCATAGGTAGTTAATCTGTTAATTAACGTTTGTGAGAAATTGTAATTTAATTTAATGCATATAAATCGCCTTAAAAGTTCATTTCGCTTTCCTCTTAAGTAGCTAATTAATCTCTATGAATAAAAGTAAAAAGAAAATCACATAAATAATTTCAGAGCATTTGTGGGTGAAGTTTTTATACCCCCTCCCCACTTTAGAAGCATAAGTTTATAATCTTCGGGGTTTATTTAATTTGCAGCCAAGCAAAACAGCTTGCAACCATTTTCTATGGCCCATTTAGCCAAGTGTGGTTGGCTGTGGAGGTGCGTTAGGTGAAGGGCCATCAGCCGACGGAGAAGGGCACTCGAGTCGCCGCAGTCTTTAAATGTGCAACTTGGAGGGGCCACTACTTGCAGTGGTGAGCAGCGAATGCATGTCTGAGAGTGCCGGTGCTGTTGCCACAGTCGTGTCCTTGCAACATTCCTGAGTCCTTCAGGATGCGTGCCGTAAACAGCCTGACAGGATGTCAGGCAAGTGGGTAAGCACCTGGCAGATTGACGCTGTCTCTGTCTATCTGTCTGTCAGTTGGCATCCGAAAGATGCATTAAGCTCGCTAATTGCAATTGACAATCTTATTTCACAGCCAAACCATTTGAGGGAATTAATGGATTTGGCTGAATCCAGCCAAGAGGTTGGTACAACTTCGGTAGCCTTGGTGCTTAGCTCTTGGCCGAAATTTCAATTTCAGCGTTTTTAATGACGTTAAGCGGTGGCGGAAATGGAATCGCGCCTGGTAACTGCTTTTTGCCTTTTGCCAAGTCATCAAAGTTAATTCGTATAGGTGGAAATTCGAGCTATGATGTTTTTACAGCCATTTCCTGTTTCTGGGGGCCAGGACAACTCAGCCCAGCCAGTTGAACTGCCAGTCAGCCAGTTTCACTTCCATCATCGAGCCTTGTTTTGCACTATTTGCTTTGTTTGGCCTCCGGGCAGGAAATTCGTGTCACACCATTTGCCAGATTCTGCCTGATAAAGTGACACGTTGCCATTGAAAGTTGCAGCCAGCAAGTGGGTCACGCGAAGCGTTTAAATCTCGGCTTAAGGGGCGCATACGCGATTTAAGAGAGAGACACTGACGCACTCACTGGGCGTATACGTGATTTTTCTATTTTTTCTTGGTTGGCTTTCTTAAAGCGCAAACGCAAACAGTTAATTACGGCATTAAGTTTTCATGTCGCAGCAAAGTGAAACGGAGCAAAGCGGAAACAACTGCAATGCGGGCACTTCGTGAGGACTTTGTCGCCAGCCGAAAAGCGGAAAAAGGACGAGGCTCCTGGCGCATCACTTATGCATAAGAACATTTTAACTTTTCGTTGGCCACTTTCGACCCTCGACGGGATAAGGGATAGGGGATTCTGGATTCAGGATACAAGATTCACTATACTGGATACGAAACAGGGGACAAAGGACACGAGCTCGTGTTTATCTTTGCGTGTGAATCTCACCTCCTGGCAGTGTAAAGTTGTTCTACGGCGAAATCAAATTATCCACACAAGTGGTGAGAAGTTTTTGGCAGGCAACGAAACATAAATTAATGAAATGCACAAAAACTGTACCATACCCTTCGCCCACTGCTCATTCTTCGAAAATCCCACCGCCCGTTTTGTGTGCAAATATTCTTAATAATTTATTGCAATTTGTTTGCTAAGCGCTTCGAAACTTTCTTGAACTTTTCAACATAAATTAACAGATTAGTCGGCAGCCGTCGCGTCGAAAGGCAGGCTTCTAGAATGGTGTATTACCACCCTCTTTTTAGCCAGGTGCCAGTTTGGCCCAAAAGCTAGCAAAAGGACCAAAAAACCCAAACAGACTGTGCCCAGACATGTCCTGTTTTGGTTTGGGCTCAGCTGTTTCGGTCGTTTCTGCGTTAATTTCCATCTCCCATAGAAAAGCTGGGAAAACTTTACACTGGGACGCATTGAGTTGAGGTTGAGCGCCAACCACTGTGGCTAACACTATAAATCTTGACCAATTTGCAAATCTCTACAGCCGCCTTTTGTGGCTTGGTTGGATCTCGAATCTATTGGGAACTGGTTAGGTTTCGCCGCACATTCACCATGAAATATTCATTTTTAATTTGTTTTATTTGCTGACCTCGAAAGGCAATCACAGTATGTTTGGATTTAACGGGAATTCTATTGGAAATTTAAACTTAAACGATTTCAAATTAACCAATGTTGTAAAATTACAAAATTTAATTAATCCATTTATAAATATCCAAATATATTTTAACCTTAGAACACAAAGTTAATAGCTAACATTTGTTTTCAACATTTTATAACTTATCAATGATAATCTAAAATTATGGGAGAAAAAATGTCTTTTAAAATCTTGATAAAAATGTATATTTTTGCTAAATATATTTTTTCAAATCATTTATCAATTTGTAAATATAACTTTGGAAATTTAAAGCTGTCAACAGACACGTTGATTTGATATGGTGGCATACATTCGTGTGGAAGTTGAAAGGTCCCAGGTGCGTAATCAAACGCCCCTCCCCACCAATTGACGCCCACCATGGTAGGTGGCGTTGGGAGCCCGTCTGTCTACCACAGCGCTTATCAATCGATTTAGCGGCACTTTTCGCACCGGGCTTATTTTTACGTTTTTCGTTTCGTTTTCAGTTTTCGATTTGTCACTGATTTCCCCAAGCACTTTAATGGTCATGGCCCGGGGTTCAGGGCACTGGGGTCATGGGTTCAGGGGTTAGAGAGGGAGTAAGTGTGTCACCTCGTGATTGCCATAACTAAGGGCAAGCAAACCCATTAGGGCAGCACATCCTGCGGTTGCAGGAAGTCCTTTGCCCTTTGTTGACAGCAATTTCATATGCACGAATGCACCATTAGACGATGTGTCACCCATTGCAAAGACAAAGGCGGGCCACGACACGCCCCCAATCCCCGCCTGTCAGTCAGGAGCAAACATACAAAATTACAGTTTTGTCCTTGTTGACCATTAGATTTATTATAAAACTTTAATGCAACTTTCCCAGCAAATGTATCTCAATGTGTGTTTCGGTGTGTGTGCTAGTGTGTGTTAATGTTGTAATGTTGTTAATTAAGTGAACATGGCAACCGCCCTGACCTGGCAGCTGTCCAACATGTACATATCCGGCCATGTGTACCACCCGATCTCCCACTCCTTTCAACCCATCCCCTGCAACCTGTCAGTTGCAACCGGAGAATTGCAGAGGAAGAGCTCCCCAGCTCAGAGAAAAATGCAGAGTGTCAGCAACGATTCCAAAGCATTTCCGAATGCCATCCGGCGGAGCATTGGCTTTGTCCGTGCCTCATTAGCTAACCGTGCACGTGCACAAATCAATTTGGCTCTGCCGGGCTCGCCCTCCTGCGGCCAAGCTAAAAACAATCATACGACGCGTTGTCCAAACGGCAATCAAAGTCAACTGCTCTTTACTAAAGAAGGAAATTCTGCACTGAACGAAAATTATTATATTTTGTGTCCTTAATTAAAGCTTAAGAGAAACATCATTAAATATTTTGACTATTTTTTTGGTAATAATTACTTCCAATTTCCTATTGAAAATATGCCATTTTTTTAGGTAAATTAAAAGTGAATGTTTTTCCAAGTGCAGACACAGTCAAGTTACAAGAATGTCGTGGAATGTTTTAATAAGCAATGGCTTAGGAGGAGCCAGGAGGAGGATGCCACATTGGATGCTTCAGTTGCACAGGCAAACAGTCAGCCAGTAAGACAGGCAGCCAGCAGGTTTCAAGATTGCTTCAGTTTCGGTAAGTATAATGCAGTTTTTGCCCACACACTCACTCAGCTGATGCTTATCTATTGCAGTGCTTGCCAACCGTACTGATAAGTGCACTTCATGATGTTCAAATTATATGGCTGCCTGGGAACGAGCGCCATCAGCATTACGCCCATATGAAGCAAGCACACACATTCACATTGTTGCATAGACTATTAAACACGCTGCCAGGAATAGGAGGACGGGGGTGAAAATGCATTTTTAATGCAGCGCAAATGTGGCAAGTGCTTGGCCAGGCTTAGAGGATCCATGCTTTTAGTTAACCACAATTCGTGGTGGCTCAAAACCACTAGAAAACTTTGGACTCTCTCTTCCTCCCACACTCTTTGCTTTAGCCGAACCCAATTAAACACCAATTAGTGCTGGGTTAAAGTTTGGGTTTAGTCAAACTTTTGAATTATTTCGGCATTGATTTTTGAACTCTTGCCCTGTGCCTATTTAACGACCCTCAATTGGGCTCAAGTACAGGGCTCTTTTTCACGTAATCCTCATTGTGTAATTGTAAGTAGCTCTTGAGGACAGCCGGGCGGAAATTAAATCAGTGCGAACTACTCTAATGTGGTTGGAAACAATGACGTGACTTGGTTGCCCAATGCCGGATGATAATGTCATAAATTAATCAAGACAAGTATACGCCCCGGAATCCAAAAGCTCAAGCTGTTGATTGGGTGGGTAAATATAAAGGTCAAGCACTCAGAATAACAATTTATTTATATAGGTTATGAATTGTATCTAGAAGGTTGGTACTCTATAAGCTTAAAAACATTATTTTAAAGGAAAATAATAGCATAGTAGTATAGTAGAATATCAGTTGGTAATAAGTATTATTAGAGACAAATGTTCTTTTAATATTAGGGGTTGTTCAGTGATTATTATAAAGATTATAAGTGTAAGCAGTTGCCTATTGAAAGGTTATTAAAAGTTAAGATATAAACTAATAAGTTCAGTAAAATGGATTTGTTGTAAGAGCTAGTTAAAAGCAGTTAGTATAGGGAGTTGCATAACTTCCATCTTAAAGTATTTATAAATTTAGTGCAATGCAGTGAAGTGATATCATGAGGCACTTGTGACAATTTTTTTAGAAAAAACTTATATGTAGTTATTTAATTGCCAGCGAAACAGCCAGCACGTTGAGACAACACATCGGAGTGGATTTGCTGTTCGTAATCTGAATCCTCAAATCTCTATCCTGCATACAAATCCCGGCCACGAAGTCCATTTGCATATACCGGGATGTGGTCGCATATTGGGTGAGTCGATTCTACGGCTCCTCTGCGAATGGAAAATTGAACTCTTCAGTGTCTCCAAATCCTCACTCTAATCAGTGGCTGGGAAACAGCATGCATCACGTACTCGAGAAAATTTCCACAGGATAAGCCAGGAGTCCACAGGATGCAATTTGGCCCGTATCAACAACAATGGCGGCGACAGTGGCAGCGGCCAAAAACAAACCAAATGCTAGGCAGTAAAAAGCGAATCAGCCATGGCAAAAAGTAGATCAACCAAATAGAAAGGCACTTGTGAGACCAAATCAAACTGGAGGGACAAAAGCACAATGTCCATGCCAAATGAGCAGGAAGCAGGAAAAGTGTCCTAGAAAGAAACGAGCTGGCTTCTTTGTACTCTACTCTCTAAAACCTGCTTAGTATGTAGGTAAGGAAAACTTATCCAGGATGTTTACCTAATTTTGGGGAAAAGGAAGGAAAAAACCATTCAAGTCCATTAAAAATTCCAATAAACTTTACACGAAAGTGCAAACAAACCGGCGGCATCGTTGAGTTACCTAAGTAACAATTTCTTTTTAGAGCCATCGCCCTTTACAGGGATATTTGTTACGGCGAAGGGAACATTTTTCGTCTACTTTCATGTGCCCGTCGGGCTTTTTACCCCCCAGATGATTTATAAAGTGCAATATCTGCGCGACAACCGGAGCGTAAATACAAACTTATGCTCAGCACTCTTCGCCGGCGGCTTTATATAGCTACTCTTGTCGAAGACACAACGTAAAAGTATATCAAAATCCATATGGAAAATGCAAATCGCAGAGCGACTTTTGTTTGATAGGCCCGCAGTTCGAGTAAGTTTATTGCGTGGTCGTCTTCGGCGTCGTTTTCGCGGAGAGCAAATGATGTTCATTTATTTGCCAGTCACACTAAATAATGTAAAAAGTACAAACTTTATTTTTGGTCTTTATGCGCCGCTGAAAATGCCTCTCTGCGGCTGGAACCAAATGAAAAATGCATGTACCGCTGCCTGCAATTGGAGATGTCGTTGTCTCATGTGCGAACATGGAAAGGCTTTTCGAGAGTTGAACGTTTGTAGAAAGCCTGTATAAGCATTCTGTTTTCAATTGCAAACATAAAGTGAGTTCGACCATTAAAAAAACAGAAAATTTTGGCTTTTGTAGCAATTCTAAAATTACTCCAAACTTTTTTTTAGCATTGAATGCTAACATTTTATATCATAATATAATAAAGTTACTTACATGAACTGAGTTCCTTGTATGCTTAAAGCTTTAGAAAATAACTTTGTAAGCCCTTTAAACGAGGGATAACACAATATCTGTACATATAATATTAAATGATTTATCTACTTAAAAGAAAACTAAAAACTAAACAAATTGGCAACAAAGCTCTTGACACTTGGTATCTAAAAACTTAATTAAAAGTAGTGTCAATTATTTGCCGGCGGGTTGAATTCAAATCTATGAAATTGCTAGACTGTTGGACCAACTGGCTACGTGCTGGTTTCAATGAAATGAAAATATAAAATATGCATTTACAACTTCTCGTGGCTGCTGGCGATGCCCGGATAAGTATGCTACGGGCAACGTGATGGGGAATTGCGCCAAAATCGCTCTGGCCCTGCATTCAAATAGTTGCTCCACGTTGCTAAGCATGGGGGTGTGGCATATCCAGTGAAACATAATCCCGGCATCTGGGTGCATCGTTCGCCTGTCTGCCAGGCGACAAAGCCACTCAATAATAAATGCAACGAGCGCATTTCAAACACTTATGGCAAGTTTAAAGTGCCGCCGCCGACATCGTTGCATGAGCAATATGGAATGTGGCATGGAGTAGTAGAATGCCCATATGCCATCGTGCAAACTATATATGGTATAAGCACTGACTGCCGCATAAATAATTGCACAGTTGCTGCAAATAAAATGGACATCAAGACACCAACTTAGTCAACTAGTCTTTGTCGCCGAGGGTTTCTCTCCGTGTGGCAAGTGAAAACTTGTACAACTTTTGTATTGTCATGGAAAAATGGTGGGTGGGTAGTTGGTTGGTTGGAAAGGTGGTTGCGCCCTGCCGGGTCGCTTGCACTTGAAGTGGAAAAACTTTGCTGCATTGCGTTAGGAAAAACTTTCGGCGCTAGTTGTAGTATAAAAGCAAAAGTTTGCCGTCAAAGGCGAAAGTTAAAGCTGGAGCAAAATAATTTGAATAAGGCGAAATAAAATAAAATATTTTTTTCCAGCATTTACTTGGCCAAACAAAGCTGAAATCCAAACGAAGGTCTCAATTAACCGAATTAAGACAATTATTTTGTGTGTTGTCAGGCATTAAGTGGGTCACAAAGCAAATGCGATTAAATAATAATATTTCTTAACATTTACTTAACCACACATGGCGAAACCCCAATCAATTAAATAAAATTGCGAGAATTATTTTGAAATTATTTTGCATGTTCCCAAGCCATAATTGAGTGGCTAAGGGGGGTTGTGTAGGGGTGCAGAAATCGAGAGCAAAATGGACACAAGCACACGTATCCAAATGGCATAGAAACTTTCTCGAATTCCCCCAGCGAGTTCCACAAACACACACACATAAAAAAGAATCCCCCACAATTGGCAATCGAAAATTGGAAAACTTTTCCCTATATTTGTTTTGGCTTCATTGACTTGATTCTCCCACACCAGCGACCCACATGGCTTAGATGGTACACATACATAAATATATACCAGCATATATACCCCACATATAGACAATCAACTACCGCTCAGCTGCTGTGCTATTATCAAAAGTTTTGCCCCAGCAACGAGTTCTCAGCTAACCGAAAGCTAAGCGACGTCGAAAACTTTAATGGAGCCGCGAGCATTTCACCCAGGGGTTCCTATATATACATATATGTATATATATATCCATGGGATTGCCACTTTAATTGCAAACGGGCAGTTTTCAATTCTTTTCCCACTGCCAAAGCCCTGAGATATCAAAAAAAAAAATAGGAATACACGGCTGCATAGTAAAATGCTCTGCAATTAGAGTGCAAATAATTGAAGCTTTATGGGTTTGTTTGGCGGACTTCTGCTCCGTTTTTTGTCTCCTCCATGAATTATTAATAAGTGCTCCTAGGTAAATATGCCAAAAAAACTGAAAACTGCGGGTATTCTGTCGACTTTTAGCCAAAGGACTACACCACGCTGCGTATGCGTAATAAATGGAATGCCACAAGGTGAATGTGCGAATGGAATAAAACCTACGACCACTCAAAACTGATTCAAAGCTGTTGAGAATATTTAATAAAAGTTTCTGGATTGATTCAAATGCTCGGTGTTTGCTTTCGTATTACACAGAAAACGAAAAATATTTTAAATAAAAATTGTTTCATTATGAAATCTAACTTAGCTTTTGTCTTTCTATTTAAAAAGGCGAAGTAAACAGACTAAAAATGTTACTGATGTTTAATATATTTTAATAAATATAAAGTTAGATATTTTTATATACATTTATTATATCCATCAACTTTGCACATACTCTCTTATAAAACGACTACAGTATGTGTTGATTTCAACATTACAGTTTGTGAATATTGTGCTTGTAGTGCACACACACGTACTGCACACTCTCAAGTAATTAATTTTTTGCTAAGTGTAGGAAAACGGCAAAAACCACCAAGGAACCAATCGACACGTTCCAGTTCACAGCGTATTATAACCATATATAGTATATGGGATATATGTGGATGACGGTATCTGTGTGCTGCTGCGTGAGCTCGATTCACTTTGTCGCCGCTGCTGATTTCCCCAGCCACCCCTCCATGCACCGCCCAACCAGAAGCACTCCGTACCCCTAGTGATCCCCACCCCCTCAATAGCCCCCGTCGAGCGGATATAGCTATCAAAGCGAGTGCGAGTCTGTCAATATGTTCGGGGTTTATGGCAAAAGCTTTTCGCTCGACTATGATTTAGGTAAGCGTCTCCCAGGACACCATCGATGTGTATGTGGATGTGGATGAGGAGGATGAGGATGTGGTCGTGGCTATGCATGCAGATCCCGATGGTGGGTGACACTTGCGACTTGGACATGGCGAAACCAGTTAGTGATTTTATTATTTATTGTTCTGCGTCACACCGCAAAAGGATTTAACACATAAATATTTCATTCCCTGGCTGCTCTTTTGCATTTGCTATTTGGGGGAAAACATTTTTGAGAGCTGTCAAAAATGTTTTTGGGCATTTGCATTATAATCGTCGTATACAATATAAATCTATGGGCCATACATATTTTATAAATGGTCGTTGGACATAACCCATTTTTGTCCACCTCCCCCCACCCCCAAAAAAAAAAAGAACCCATACTCAACCCCCAACTAAATCCAATCCAATCCAATTCCCATTTCCCATTTCCCCATTTCCCCTGAAATGGGAAAGCGTTTTACTTGAACGAATTATATTTCATGTGATAAATTCTAATGTCCTGGCAGGGATCTAGGTGGACGAATGTGTGGAGTGCCAGTTTGTGTGGCTTTGACAAATTGAAATTAAATTTCGTTTGTTTGCAGATCACATTCCGAATTTCATGTCAGTCCGGCGAGGCTTTTATTTAATTAGAAAAATGTTGAAATACGCTTTGCATGGGAATTGGTTCTGCAAACTGTGCATGCCCTTCGACTCGATTAGTCGGATTAATTGGCTTTGACAGCGTACACAATGCTCTTTGGCCCATGGTCTCATGACCTTTTGGCCTGGCTTAATATAGATATATATGAGTTTGTATATATATAATCTAAATAACTATATTCATTGGGTTGGGCATTCGGTTTTCGGCCGAGGCGTGACATAATTAAAATACAAATAATTGTTAATTACTTAATCATTGCGGTAACCGCAGTTGAATAATCTAAATAGTGAAATCAAACTAATTATAATTAAAGGCAACTAATTGCAATTAGAGCCGACCGCAAATGGCAATTAATTAGGCAAAAACATCGACCCATTCTGAGGTCACTCGACCGGGTTTTCAGCTCTATGCCCGGCAACTAGGATACCCGGCAACCCGGCAACTCTATTTTATTATATTTCTATTTGTGGACTTTTTTAATTTCATTAGAAAACGGGGAGGCTTTTTTCTCTCTCTCACTCTCTCGCTGTTTTTGTAATTAGAATGCCACAAAGCGAGGCGGCTTGAGCCCCAGGAGAGCTCATCTCTCGGCACAGTCGACTGCGGATTGTGGACGCGCCCACGCATTTTCCTATTAAAAATTTCAATTGCCGCGTAAAAACGCGCGTGTCGAAAATAAACTCGCCCCAAAATGGAATAATTAAGCAGGTTCAAATTCATTCATAAAATTCTCATAGTCAAAAGTTAAATGTAGATCAAACCACCCAACTGCACGCCTTTAATTTTCAGTTTAAAAATGTATATTTTACTGGGTTTCTATGCGGTGCAAAATTAATAGAGTTGCGGTAAAGTCGACTGACCGCCAGCTATGTAATTACAGGGGCTGAGAGTCCTGCCCCAGAATCGTGTCAACAGAACGACAGCCCCAGAAACCCCAGGAATAAGGGAAGAGAACACAACCAAAAAAAAAAAAAAACAAGCTACCAAATTGCATAGGATGAAAATGAATTTTCCACATGAGACAGCCAGCTCGAAAGGATTCAGTTTCTTTAGCACCAGGTGCGGATTATGCATAAACATAAACCAACTGGCCGACCGAGCAGAAAAGTCTCGAATCCAGAGAGAACAGACAACAACTGCAACTTCAGGGGGCATAATGCATGCAAACTTGCAATAATTTTGCCAGCCTGAAATCGTTTTCATTTTATTTTTTCCTCTTTGTAAATTTCACAACCAATAAATTTTATGCTTTCTGTGCAAGCGCCAAAGGCGGCACACACACACATATACCAGTTCAAGAGGAGCCTAGGAATCGGGGGCGTGGTAGTAAAAACATTTATGGTCGTTGGTAGATAATTAAGTTTTCAGTGTGCTTTTTTTGTCTTCTAACCCATTGCAAGTTGAGCAGCTGGTCGAGGGGGAAATTTTTTAATGTCTTTTGTTATATAGGAAATAACGAACTGACTTACGCAACTTGCCTTAAAAGTTATTTATCTATTTTCCGGCTTTTCTTCGTAATAAAAAAGTTCAAGGACTTGGTCATGAGCAAGTGCGGGGTACTTGGAGTTTATTGAAAGGAAAATTATTAGAGTTTAAGGGCTTTTAAATTTATTCAGTATAATTTTACATCATAAAATAATGTTCTCTAGAAAATACACTTGTTTCTTTAAAAAGGGTAAGAATTTACATATTCGTAAACTTACTTAAGACAAAGTTTTCCAACAGAGACATTGTAGAAAAATAAAGTAGAAAATCTATTTATGAGCTGCTTTGTTAGGTAAAATTTGTACATATAAAGGGCAATATATTTAAATATTAATTAACGTATTTAGGGTCACATTCATAATATATAAATATATTTTTAGAGAACTGTCACAAAACGTTATTAACCTTTAATTGGGCTTTGTGTAACCTTGAGTTATTTTCAGCAGATCTTTTACCATAATCCAAAACAAACTGCATTTGTCAGCAGTTGCCAGAAGTTGGGTCAGCGAACAAATCTGAAGTGAATTATGCAAATCCATTTCTCCACGTCGTGCGATGCGCATGCATTATTTACCCAAAATTTCGCCCACTTGACTGCCCCCTTACATCTAGAGAACCCAAAGTGCAGGTGTTGGTGTGTGTATGTGTGTTTGTGTGTGTGGATGGAGTATGAAGATGTGCCACTGACAGAGGGATTGGACCTCCTGGCCAAGAGCTGCAACTGCTCAAGGGTCCTCACAGCTGAGCACAAATGTGCAAAGCGAACTTGGATGGGACGAGCACCCTCAACGCTCACCGCAAGCAGCCAAAATAACAGCAGGATGACGAGGAGCAGGATGATCCACTTGAGTCGCAGAATCTGCGGTGCAGCTCACCACGCACCAAGCTGGGTTACCCTAAACGAAAAAAAATAGAAAAAAAAACAAACAAAATAGAAAAAAAAGTCCAACAGCGGTGGCAAGTCAATGACGTTCATGCGGAAGCGCTGGGCACAACAATGCAGAAGGTAAACAAAAACACGTGCTGCAAAATTATCCGCAGTGAGGAGAATATTTGGAAAAGCGCATGAGCGGATACTGCGGAACTTCTCTAGTAAGAGCGAGTAAGGAAAAGCTAGCCAATGAGTGGATAAAAGAGAGTCCGGAAGGACACTGCGGCGTATACGCAATGTTTATGTTACTTTAGCAAGACAGGCATTTGAAAACATGCTGTCGGTTTAACTTTTATGCCTAGGCTTATGCTGTGAGGTTCAGAAAACATACCTTGCTACATCGATATTAACAATTTTGAAGAGAAATGGGTATTAAAAAATTATCCAAAAAATTCAAGATTTTGAAAATTTTTATGTCTAAAAGTATGCTGTAAAATATTCGTTGACCCTCCTACTTAATGAATATAAAAATATGAGACTTTTAAACATTAAATTATTATTGTTAGAAATACTCTGCTTTAACCCAGAAAAAGGTTTATTTAAGCTTCCTTAAGCTCTTCTTATTTCTGAAACAATGAAACTTTTGAATATTTTAAATGACATTTTACGTCAGTTACCCATTTCCTTTTAAAAATAAGGAAAGCATATTACCCCGAAGCAGCTTCTTAAAAATTCCGAAGCTTTAAATCACAAACCACCATAGATCATCTGAAATCGTCTTACACAAACAACCGTGTCCATATAAATTGAAGCTTTTAAATCAGGCACATTGATTTGCATAGGTGTAAACGTTAAACGCTATAAAAATAGTTTCAAAGTGTTCATTGAAAACTTATTGAGGCGTAACGCCAGATGCGATATATTCGCTTTAAATAGCACACGAGCACCTGGGAAGTATGTACATGTGTTTGTATTTTTGCACCTGTTCGAGAAGTGAGGGTGTATTTGTATGCAAACAGGATGCCTGCTGTGCGATGTCTGGGTTGCTTCCATTTATAGCCAACCTTTCCGGGCGGCAGGAGGCTGTCCATAAATTAGATATTTGTGTGGCAGGACGTGGGAGGTCAGCTGTAAATAAGGCCTGCCTGCCTACCTACCCAATGGGTAACGTGTGCATAAATTGTAGGCAAGCATTGAATTCAGATTCATTTACTTTGAAAATTCAATTTCGATTTAGTGACAAATGCAATTTAATTAAGCGTTTAGTGCCGCACTTGGAATTGAGTCGTTTGCTGTTTGTTCTTCTCGATGTTTGACATATATACAAACTCGTATTCGTTTGCAGTGCAACCATAAAGGCTCGTAATGCGCTCGTAAAGGCCATGTCATAGCCTGTGGCAGAGGCAGTCCATTAAATTTTCGTTGATAGCCCCATGTGCACATGCGATAAATTGACGCGGTTCTCTTGGTGGCTCAGCTTTTTGGAGTCCCAATTTAATTAGCCAGCAAGCATGTGCACCATATTTATTTTTAATTAAATGAGTGTAGGGATTGTCGTGGAATATTTAAGATCCTCCACTTATTGGCATGCAGACGAGGGTTATTACAGATATTGCTTATATTTAAGCGGCCACAGTGCGTATGAGTGATATGACCAAAAGCTCTTTGAGAGGCCTGCATTGATGGGATCTCTTTGGGAGTTGCTTCTGTTAGCATTTCCTACATTCGAAATGCATGAGATATTCATGAACTTCAGTTGGAAACATTCTGTCTAACTGTCAGGTTTGTTGACCCCTTTCACGAGCCCGACTATTGTCCAGTGTTCTCTTCTCCCTTCTGTCCCAGAAGCGATGTCCTGAATGTTTAATGAATTTGTTGCCAGCCACTTTTGTGTCCAGCATTTTGCACTTTTTCCCTTCTATATGTTCTAAGTTGGTTTTTTTCCTTGTTACTCATCTGGAGTGCCGGTTATAAGCCGTTCTCATCGCTTCTTAGACCGGATCATCCGCTCCTCATTCGAGGAGCTCTCGCCTCTTGCTTCAGTTAGTCTGATGGTAAAACGCATTAATTCATTTTAGCAGAACATTATTAAAACTTTGCCACACAAAGCTGCAGCGAAAGTTCAGCCAGTGAGCGAGTTCACCTTGCCTTTGTGGTCGAGTCGAGTCGAGTATCTGGGTGATGGCAAAAGTTGTGCACTAATTAAGCGCTAATAACATTTTAGCACAGTTTGCCGCTTGCCTGGGGGAACTTCTGCCCGCAGCATGCAAATATGTATGATCGACCGCAGTAAGTAGAAAAAGTGTGGCACGGAATCTCGGAGGGCGTGGCAGTTGGGTCAGCTCTTGGGCTTGAAAATCCAAGCTCCCAGTTCGCAGCTCCCAGCTCCGCAATCAATTTCACACAGCCGGGGTTAAAAACATTTTAATTTCCATTTGGCCAGAATGGCAGGCTGGCCAAATTGCTGCGATTGCCATCAAATCCCAGGGCACTGGAAATTTCTCGGCAAGTTTTTAGGCAGCTGCCAACTGTCACACAGGTGGGTGGGGCAGTCAGGGAGCCAGAGAGCAGGGCGGTACCATGCCAGGACAGGTTGTGGCCCCGGGCGGTCTTGGTGACAACACTGGGAGAAAACTGTTAAGAACTTTAAGTGCTGATATAAAATGTTTGAGTGATTGGTAAACGAATGCACCTAAGCTTGTTAATGGGGTAAGGACCATTTGGCCTTGTGTTAAAACTGCAAGGAAGGTTCTTTCAGTTAAGTTTTATATGATTTCAAAACTCTGAAGGTCTCAAATATGTTTCATTTTCTGAATATTTTTTCCTGTGTAAAGGAAAGGGGACTTAGAGGCAGGCAAAAGAGGTACAGAGAGAATAAAAACGTTGTTGCCATCTCGCAGTCAATTGAGTCTGCTCCTGAGCACCGTGTGTGTGCGTTGTGTGTGTGTTGGGTGTGAGAGGGTGGATAGAGAGGTTGGTTGTGCGAGTGTCAGTGCACTTTGCATGTGAGCAAATAGCAAGTCCCCAACTGGTCAGGGTTTAGTTTTCTTGTTTGTCCTGCCTCGTGTGGCGTGTGTTGGATGTTGCATGTCCTCGTGTCCTCAGTGCCTTGAGTAATGTTGTTTAGCCGCCTCTGAGTGAGCTGAGCTGGTGCTTTTGCTGTTGCTGCAATTGCATCAGTAGCTGCAATAGATGCTGCATGCAGTAAATGCTGCTTGTTGTTCGGTTGTAAGCGTTGCTTGATTTATGGCCCAGCAAATTTCACTTGACATAATCTTGGGCAATTTTCTTGAATACGACTCCCTCGGTGACAATGCTGCTTGAACCGAATTGAATTCTAATTTTCGCAGGGGGTGCAAACGAGGTCAGTTATATGGCATATCTCCCTGTTATGTGTTCTTCCACCCTCTACTTTCTCTAAGACCTGCCTGTCCTGTCTGTCTGTCTGTCTGGCAAGGCAAATAAACGCTTATTTGCACACTAATTGCACCTGCGACGTGCTTTGTTATTATAAAATTCTATATTTACACAAGCGGGCTGCCATCCTGCCATCCTGCTCCATCCCACTTTTTTGTTTTCGCTATTGTCACAATATTTGCCGTTGCCATTGCCGGTCGTCGTTGCGCCTGCTTGTTAGTGCTGAAAGGCTTTTCGGCTCTTGCTGAATAAATTTTTCAAAGTCTTCGTAGCCAACGTGGCGTATGATTAACCATGCGGATGTCTCTGCTGATGCTGCTTTTGCGGTTGCTGCGTGCTCGTGTAGCTTAATTATGCGCAAGGTTATCCCCCGTCCTTTGGCCCCGGCTGTATACTCGTCTCCTATATATGTATAGCTAACATATGTATGTACGCGTATCCTTGACCCAGGATGCGTGTTCTTCGTGCAAAAGCTACAGTAGCTGCTGCAGCTAAATTATGGTCATTAAAAAGCTTTCAGCTGGTGGACATATCAAATGACATTAAAACAGGGATGCAAATGCATGATTTTAAATGATTATGACCTTTGGCCTTTGACGTCTGCTCAGGGCTCTTAAAAGCTGAATTAAGGCAGCGTAATTTTCAAATTTTATATTAGTTAACATGAGGAAAATAACCAGATTTGTTTAATGATAGTTTATTTTATTTAGATTTGTATTTTAATAAAAACATTTTAATATATATCAATAAAAGTTAATTAAATGATTTCAGGACCTTAAGCAAATTATATATTAAATCTAAAACATTCAAAGATGATTAAAATTCAAATTCTATATATCAAATATTATTCAAATACATAAGCTTTAAAGGTATCCTTATATTTCTAACGTTTTAATAGAGACCAAAATTATCTGAGACAACAGTGTGGTGTCCTTAATTTATTCTAATTTACTCAATCAGCTTCCCTTCGAATTGGTCGATTAAAGCTCGAGGTGAATCCTTGACTGGTGACCTGCTTCCGTCGTAGCCTACTTCACGGCGCTATCTGGTTGGCAATTAGACAAAGTTTGGCTATGCAGCCAGCTGAAATATTTAAACAGCTTCGGCATTGAGCAGAGAGTGGAGTTGCGTTAACCTTCGGGGAATTACGTGTGTCCAAATGGAATGAAAATGAAATGTCCAACTGCTGGCTACTGGGAATCGAAGAGGTTTAGGGCTTGTGCTTTTAGTAGTTCTGCTAGATGCTGCTAGGACACCAGCTGCTGCATTTCAAGTAGGTAAAAAGCGCAATGGCGCACAAGACTCCCCGGTTTCTGGATCCTGAATCCAGGGAATAGGAAAAGAAAACTCAACCCATCCACCCTAGCCTCTGTGTCCGAGAACGAGGGGCCTTTGTAATATGCGCTCAACTCGCTGCGAACTTTTGTCAACTCGAAATCAAAGGGGACGGCCCAGGAAGTTGAAAAGTTTCGAGTTTTCTACTAAAGTTACTAGCAGAAAAACCATTAAAGGCTCACGTAGTCAAAGTCAAAAGACAAATTTGCATTGGAACGTTTTTCGTTCGCATTTTTGTTTTTTTTTTTGATTATTTTCGGCTTGAAGGTGTAGCGAATTCGGAATGTAAAATGCGAATTGGTAGAGAAAAGCCCGCTTAAAGCATTGCCGAGCAATTTTCTGGTTTTGTTTGTCGCGCATTCAGCTGAAATTGTTTGCACTTAGCTGCGTTTGCTTTGAGCGCACAATTAAAATGCAATTTGGCAGAGCAGCGAGCACAAACACAAAGGGGCAAACAATGGAGCAACCGAATGCAAAAGCGCTTGCCGAGCAGCAAATTCGACACCTGGTCCGAGGAGCTGTGAAAAATAAGCGCAAATCCCTTAGCAAATGGTTGGCATTTAATACAGATTTTTTGTTAGCTTCAAAACCATTTTGTAACCATTTCAGTTTTTTCCCTCTTAATGCAGGCTCTGATTTGCAGATGGATTGCATAACCTAGTCTTTGGCCTCCATATTTTTATCCGAGCCCCCTTTCTTTTAAAGCGAATTTCGTGAGAACACGACATGGATTCGATTTGCAATGAGGTGTGAAATTATCGCCCTTGGCGCACATTTAAGCCGCACATGGAATTTGAGAATGGGTGGAGTCCAAAAATCAATTAATTGCAGTACACATATCCTTCGGGGGAAAATGCATTTTGGTGCCGACAGGCAACGGCAGTTGTCATTCGAGCAATCAATTCTGGTTATTTTTCTTACCCCTTCCTTTTTTTAATTCAACATGTCCACATGTTGCTGTTATAGTTGCGTTCTCCATTGTTTTGTTTTACCCAATATTCGGGGCACCATCGGGATGTTGCAGTGTTTTTGTCACGTGCTGCAACCGCTCGCAGCATGTAAATTGAGCTGCCACACTTTGTTTATTTGTACAGCAGCACGTGTGACTGCGGCAATTGTTTATGATATGTCCGTGCCCGAAAAAACGCACAGCAGAAGGCTTAACTTCAATTCGCAACTATGCAATATTTCGATTGGTACACAGAGAAAATGGGGATATTTAAATGGAAAGTGCAAGTACGAGGCACTAATTTTATTCAAAAAATAAATATATATATTTTTCGAAATATAATTCTTAACATTATTTGTTGGTTTTCTGATAATTTACTTTTTTTTTTAATGACTTAGTTTATACAAACTTATTCTCTGTGTAACATGTTTTTGTTACCATATTTTCTGGTATTTTTTCGCATATTGTTATGTTTTTTCTTGAAAATATTGCAAACAAATAACGGCAATTATTTTGAGCCAACAAGGCGTATACGTTATGTATACTTAATGGGTCAAGCAGAGCCGATAAAGGCCACCTGCTTTCATCTGTTAATCGCACTGCTTGCCGCTGTTAACTTCCAGAGTCATACGATTAGTCCAAAATACCCCATTAATACCCAATAAGTACTCGAATTGGCATCGCTTGACGCCAGTAATTAGTGGCAATATGAAAATCATATCAAATGGATATCTTAGGATAATATAATAAACCACTTTGAACTGGATATTTATGCAACTTGTTTGTTTGCAGGCAATTCACAAACAATTCACACTTGCCAACCAAAATAGACGACATTAGTTAAGGCGTAGGCCCCAGAATTGTCGTGCTCGATGGCTAACTGTTAATTTCTGCGGTCAGCTGCATGCTAATTTGTTTTTGCCACCCATTTGTTTACTGCATTGTGGTTTAATTTTATAGTTAAATAAGAGAAAATTAAAAAAAAAATTTAAATATAATATTTGAGTTCTAGGAAGGGGTTAAAAAATACAATTAATTTGTATTCTCCCACTTCTTAAAAAATGCGTTTTAATATGTCGAAATAGAATCAATTATGTTTGCTAATTTATGGACTGCGACAAAAGCAGCTAATTCAATCAATTAAATGTGTTAATTAAGTTATTGATTCATTTCGATAGAAATAACCAGATTTTTTAAACATGATTGACTAATTATGAGAACAAAAAAAGGGTAAATTTAGCAGAACAGAGTTTAAGTCGTAGGAGTTCTGCCCCCAAAAAATGTGTTAAAGTCATTGGACTTTTTACTAACTTGGCTTTATGCAAAGTATCAAAGAAGCCAAGTAAGGCTATTTTATAAAAGAAAGACAAAACCTACTTAGAATATAACTTAGAATAACTAAAATTACCTTCAATCAAATTGTAATAACACTAGAACATGGCGCTCAAATCGTAATACATCTCGTTAACTTAGTTATTTCCAGAATTTTCTTTGATACATTTTAAGGAAATGAAACCTTATTTTTCACTTATTTTTCCCTTTGTGCTAAGATTGGCTACCGAAATTAACTGCAAATCTGGCAGATTCAATTAAGCAGCAGAAAAGCTGGCTGCGTATTGTTTGTTGGACTCTTAAATTGCCGCAACAATTTATCTTTACAAGCGCCACATATATGGACTAATCAAACGATAAGCTTTATGCCGATCACTATCAGCGCTGGCGGCCTAATCACATAATCAAGGTTCCTGCCTCTTTATCGATTTAGCTCCGGTTTTATTACCTGGCAGTACCAGTGCCTCAATTGAAGTTAACTGAACGCGATGAGAGATGAACGATGTACGATGATGTGGGATGGAAATCCCAGCTCCCGCTCCCGAAAATAAAAAAAACCTCAGCTGATTTGATCGAGCTGCCGGCGCAGCCGAGTTGAGCTGCTAAATCGAAAGCTGCTGGATATTTCAGTCCGCTGCCAGCCATCGGCGACTTCACACCTGCCTGCCCACCTGGCCAACGCCCCCTATTTACAAAAATTGCGGCAAGCAGTGCTGTTGAACGGATCGATCGATCGAGATCAGACCAAGCAGTTTTGGATAAAGTCTCAACTTTCATCGGTGCGTTTTTTCGAACTTTTACTCTCGTTTTTCGCCTTGCATAAAAGTTTGTGACTCAGTTTGAAAAGTATCTTCAGTTTTTACAAAGTGTTCGTGTGTTCGAAATGTGTGTGCTGGTGTATATTGAACCAACTGTTTGCTCAACTGCCTTCGATGAAGTTTTAATTAAAGACATTTTGCCGCCTTTTCGTTGGGTGCAGCTGTCGCAAAAGTGCTTCTTGTAAATTGCAAGTGTTTTTAGGTGACTTTTGTATAACATTTATATATTTGTTATAGATTTTTATTACGATTTAGGTTGCTAATATCGTGGCTTGAATTTTTCTGTTAGCAAAAATTGATAAAATGGAAGTTCATTTGCCGTTGTCAAGGTTTTTTGAAAACTTTTCCCCTCAAATCTGAAGTTTTATTTTGTTTTTATCAGACTTGCATGACAAATTAGATTTGTTATTTGTAATCACGTGTCTTGCTTTTTCCGACTCCTGCTCTCTATCTTATTTAAAGCTAAAAAAGTAAATATATTTTTTGCTGAGCTGCTACTTATCAGGGGCAACAGGTTTCTTATGGAGATGTCGAAAAGGTTTGCCCCAGGCGAACCTATCAGCTGAGGCTGGAATTTATGATACCCAAAATGGCACTCCATAAAACAAAAATCTCAGCAGGCTTTCTTGTTATTCTGCGTAGGAAAAATGAAATTTTGCAGTCGCTGAAGATAACCATGTGGTAATAAAAGACCACGACCAGGCTATATATATCGTTTTATGATCACTAATCTGGGGAGCATAAACAAAAGTTTAAAGTATAGCCGTCCGAAATAAGTCTATTAAATATCAATTAGTGTTTTTTAACCCGACCGCCAAATTGTTTTATGATACAACTTGTGGAAATATTTGATAGCACGGAAAACTTTTTTGAGGAATACTTTCCTTTGTTTTACGACAGGTGATTGCACGGTAGTTGTCATAAAACTATAATGATAAGCAGTTATCTGTAGTTAGTAAAAGCACATTTACACCTAACAAAAAGCTATTACTAATTTTAGATGTAAATTTATCAAGATTTAAGAAGAAGATTTTGTAATATTTTTGTTTTTATAATAAGCCAAGTTATCTTTTTTGCATCTCACCCTTTTTCTTGTTTTCTTATTACTATCATTATTATTAGTAATTTATAAACTGTTTATTTCTAAAGGCTCTATGAGTAGCTTCTCCTTTAAATATAAACTTGAGATTTGTTTTTCTTTTTTCTCATTTTTATTAAAGCTGTTCAAGGAGAAATAACGACTTGATTCTAATGATTACAATCAAACTATTAAAAGTAACATTGTTGTTAGAATAGTGTGATAATTTTTCTAAGTGTAGTAACTAGTACTTTCACTGATTGCAGAGAGCAGGGACTGGCTTTCAACACGTGCGTGCTGTGCAATTGCTTCAATTTGAAATGACATTCAAAAGCAGCGCGTGTTGGCAGTGCCGAAAATTCGTGCAATTTGCAAATCAAAGCGAATCAACTCGGCCAGACTTGGCTCACTTACGCTACAATTATTAGATTATGGCATCCAGAGTGAGAGTATGGTTCTGTGTTCGCGCTAATTCGCGTGCCACAATTGGCGAACCATTCGCTTAATAGGCTAAATGGATAATTGAGTTAAGATGCGTTCCCGTGCGGCGGATGCCCAGCCTCAGACTGAGATTCTATTCTCATCTCGAATCTCAAATCTTCTGCCGTATTATGTTTCCGCATTAGTGGGCCACAAATTGCTTAGCAAAATGTTTGCTTCTCGTTCAGTGTCAATGGCAATTACACGACCGGCACGCAACAGATCCCCAGCTATAAATATATCCAAATATATAGTGTATATATATCTATAGCTAGGGTGCTATTTGAGTTCTAACAAATCGCGGAATTATAACACGCTTTTGTGTGTAAGGGCGGTCTCATCATCGACTTGGCTGCACTTGTGTTTCGCTGGGTCAATCAGCTTAAATTCGAGTTTAATGAATCGCCAGCACGCACATGGGTTGCCGGGCCTTACAATTGGTGTATTGTATAAACAAATTAAATGTATTTCAGGCTCACGTTGATCGGCTGGCACAATGACCGACTTGGAGTCCCCGAAGAACGGCAAACACCTGGACCAGGTGCACCACAACAAGTGAGTACATTCCACAAGGCAATCTAATAACTTCTAATCGGTTCCGCATAACTTAAGGCTGCAAGAAATGAAAGCCAAATGTGTTTAGGTAACAGAGGGTTCTTTAAGTTTTAATAAAAAAGTTAAAACACCTTTAAAAACAAGTTTAGATAATCATTTTTATAAGTGAAATGCTTTTTAAATATACTATAAAATATAATTATTTAAGTGAAAGATATGAATAATATAAAAAATTCAATAAGAAAATTATTAAGATTAAATAAATATTAAAGTTTTATCGGAATGATTCTATACCAATTTCTTAAATTTTTTGATTTATTATTTTTAGTTACATTCATATAGATTTTTGCATTTGTCGTATTTAAAGCTTATAAAGTAGATAGACTCCTCGGTGCCCTGGGGCGATATGGGTTGAATAAACCAGTCAATAACACAACTTCCAAACTGGTTCCGGGGCTATACTGAAAAGACTAAAAAACCAAACCAAGTTAAGCGAAACTGCCTGCAGCAAATTATTGGCAGCCGAAAGGGAAAGTAACCTGCCGGCTCCTCATTTGCATAACTCTCTTTCTCCATCGAAGAACCCTGCTGACTATAAACAAATTTTTAATAAACTTTTCAGCAACGAACTCACGGAGAGTGAACCACTCACCTGGCGATTCTGGCGTAAACAGCGCTACATTGTGGTTCTCTTGGCCTTCTTCGGATTCTTCAATGTCTACTCTTTGCGGGTCAACCTTTCGGTGGCCATTGTGGCTATGACTGAGAATCGAACAGTGTTCGATGCCGATGGAAATGTGTCCTATGTCCAGGACTTTCCCTGGGACTCCAAGCAGAAGGGCTTGATCCTCAGCTCTTTCTTCTATGGTTACATCCTGACCCAGTTCCTCGGCGGCTACATTGGCACCAAGATCGGTGGCAACCTTGTAAGTAGAATAAAATGTGTACTTATGAAGTAATCACTGGGTTTTTCTCAAAGAAGATAAATTTGATTTTTGTATATTTACATTTGTAGCAAAAACTGTTTTATATTAAGAGCGTTTTTATAGGTAATAATTATCTAAACAAATTGCTTTCGAATTACAGTGGTTAGTCTAAATAGTGGACGTTATTAATCGAATTAAGGGTACATTAAAATACAATTTAAATTTAAAGTTCCAAACTCGATTAAAACTTTTTTAAGCTAGCGTTAAATAATAGTAATTTAACAACTTAAACCAATTTACAACTATTTTGTGATGTTTAAATTATAAAAGTTGCTTCATTAAAGGTATTTTTTCTTCTGGAAAATAATTATTTATGCTTTTCCAAAAATTTTTTATTGAATTTCTAGGTCTTTGGAACTGGCATTGGTAGCACTGCCATTCTGACGTTGCTCACCCCGTTGGCTGCCTCACACAGTTTGGAGATGTTCCTGGCCGTCCGCATCATTGAGGGCTTCTTCGAGGGCGTAACCTTCCCCGGAATCCATGCGGTGTGGGCCCGGTGGTCACCACCCTTGGAAAGATCCCGAATGGCTTCGATAGCATTTGCTGGAAATTATGCAGGAACTGTAGTGGCGATGCCATGCTCTGGATTTTTGGCCACTAAATATGGATGGCAAAGCGTGTTCTACGTATTTGGTACTATTGGCGTTATCTGGTACATCACGTGGCTCATTTTTGTTAAGGCTGGACCCGAGCTGGATCGCTTCTGCTCGAAGGAGGAGTGCGAATACATACAAAAGTCCATTGGCTATGTGGGAACCAAGCACATCAAGCACCCATGGAGGGCCATCTTCACGTCGATGCCTTTCTATGCCATCATGGCCTCGCACTTCTCAGAGAACTGGGGCTTCTACACCTTGCTCACCCAGTTGCCCAGCTTCCTTAGGGGTAAGTTTTAAAGGACATTTTCTTCTAAAATAAAAGTTGTTTTAATAACAATTCGCTAAATATTCTAAAAGTGTAAAATCTAATTCACTCACTAATAACCTTCACCCCTTTTCTTTTAAGATACCCTTAACTTTGACCTGGGCAAAACAGGCATCCTTTCGGCAGTGCCTTACCTGGCCATGGGCATCCTGCTGGCCGTGTCCGGCTATTTGGCTGATTGGCTCCAGGTGAAGGGTATTTGGACGACCACTCAGGTGAGGCGAAACTTCAACTGTGGAGCCTTCCTGTCCCAGACTGTGTTCATGATGCTGACGGCGTATTTGCTGGATCCCACGTGGTCGGTAGTGAGTCTGACCATTGCCGTGGGTCTGGGTGCCTTTGCCTGGTCTGGATTTGCGTGAGTTTTTTTGTGCTCTAGGGCAGAGAAAATCTCTACGGGATGTGGTATTCATGTGGGTACTTCATTTACAGGGTTAATCACCTGGATATTGCTCCCCAGCATGCTAGTGTGCTGATGGGTATTGGCAACACGTTCGCTACCATTCCGGGCATCGTCAGTCCCCTACTGACGGGTTACGTGGTCACCAACCAGACGAGCGAAGAGTGGCGCATCATCTTCTTTATTTCGGCGGGCATTTACCTCATCGGCTGCGTCATCTACTGGTTCTATTGCTCCGGTGAACTACAGGAATGGGCCAAAACGCCCGAACAGAAGGCACAGGAGGCTGAGGAGAAGGCCCAACTGCAGTTGACCCAAACTACCGGGTTTGTTAACACAGCCGCCGAATTGAAGGACTAAGCGTTTTTCGTTTGGCGTCATCACATCATGAATTTTGTGCTCTAGTATTTGTCGTTGTTACGTTTTTGTGATGCTAGCGATATGCGCACCATTGTGTCTATATTTATGTATGTTAATCCTTTAGTCTTTCTCGACACTCGCTACGAGTGTTTTTCCGAATAAACAAGGCATTTTATTACAAGTATTTTTGGGATCTTTTTATTACTGCCCCGCAAGGTATGCAGGGTGTTGTTTGTTGGTTACGTTCTCGGCTAAGTGACGTTATTATTCGGTCTAAAAGCATGCTACGCTTAATTACTTTTCTCCCCTAACAGCTACTGTTAAATTGTAACATAGCACTATCAAAAGAATTTAAAATTTTGTAACATTTTCGTTAACTTTTTTTTTAATGGCTTTATAATAACTGTAAAAATAGTAATAAAATAGTAAAAAACATGTATTATATAAAATTCTTTTTTAACAAATATATAACAACAAATTATTAATTTTTTATTTAAAAAAATGATTATTTAAAATGAGGAACACATTTTGTTATTTGAAATAAATTTTAATACATTTTATACTTGATTGTTTAAAGAAGTTTATGGGCAATTTTTTACCCAACTATTTTTTGTTATATTTACCTAACATTTTAATCATTTTTATTTTATTTTTACCTTTCAGTTTTAATGCTGCTTTGTTACTTTGTGTTTCCTTTTTTTTGTAAAGCTTTACTGAAATGCAAGACTATAGCGAATATAAAAATTTAAGAAGAATTTGATTTATCATAACATAGATTTAGTTTCTATTCAGTAAAGCGCCAATAACGTTTTAACTGCCAATGCTTGTTTTTAAATTTTCTTTGTGTGCTTCTGGGCTGTCTGTTGAGTCATGATACAGGGCGTATACGCAACGAATACGCAACGGTGGCCAGCTGATAAGCTGACGGGAAGGTCGTGTGCAGTGAGCTGGTTAGGAATCGCGTGCGCAAAAAGAATTGCCTGGCCTATAGTCTGATAAATTGCGAATCACTCGCCCCCGGCTTGCACACGCCGTGATAAGGCGGGTCAAACAAACAAATTTGTTTTGGATTTGTGCAATTTTGCACTCGTTCGAGTACGAGGCAATTCCCTTCGAAATGGGTATAAAATGGGCAGACGTTGCTGCAATGGGTCATCATCAGTTGAATAGCCAACTAGCTAGCAAGTGAAATTCTGTTTGTCTTAGCCAAGTCAAAGTCCAAGAGATACATACCAACAAAATGGTTTGCAAGGGTTGTGGAACAAGTAAGTGATACAGAGAAACAGCAGAAGCCAAATAATTGACAAGCGCTCTCAATTTCCACACAGACTGCCAGTGCTCGAGTCAGAAGTGCGGAGACAATTGTGCCTGCAACAAGGATTGCCAGTGCGTCTGTAAGAATGGACCCAAGGACCAATGTTGCAGCAACAAATGAAGAAACCGAACTAAACTATGTATATAACTTCTAAACTAAGGCTTAACTCACCCTAACGAGTTGGCCGCTATATAAATAAAGTTTATGAAGATTTTGGACATTTTAAAGTTTGCATAGTTAACTTTTTTTTTTCCGGTCGTTCCCTTATTGGACAATCTGATAATTATATTTTTGGTATTTGGCAGCTAAAACCCAATTATGGTAAAATAATAAACGTGAGTTGGCATTTCAGTTAAGCAAACCGCAAAATGGAATTACACGAAAAATAAACAAATGCAACGCATTGCGACAATTTGGCCGGGATGGCAAATATTTGTACACTCGCTGACATCTGCACCGGAATTAAAATCCAATCCATCAGTGGTGATTTTGATGGTTAGCGAATTGAAAGTCCGTTGAATTTGTAGCCTAAACGGAACGTAAACCGAAATAACATTCAATTTGCATGGTCATCGAACTGAAACCAAATTATTTAGCCGCTTTTATCTTGCGGAGTGGACTCTGTTCAATATGCCAATGGCAGAAATTTCATTTCATTCGTTGAAATATAACCCATTTTCGATTCCTCGGGCATAAAATGTATTTTGCTTTTGAGGCAATAACTCCAAAAAGTGTTTTTCGCAAAATTTTATTGCACTCAAAAAGTGTCTAGACCGGCCATTGGGGGAAAACCCCAACGTTAGCTCAACTTTAATGGTCTGCCAACTGAATTGATGTGTTTTCTATATCGGCTAAATAATAACTTTCCTGACCAGGTTTATTTATTTAATAGCCATTCAGTTTCACAACACCACCACCGCCTCTGTTTAAAGAGCGGTTGCGCTTCGAGCATTCAGAGTGGCTAGGCCTGAGCTTCCAGCTGTCAAAACCAAATGACCAATTAAAATACAGGCACTTGCGGACAATTTTAGGCATCCGTTTCCGGTGCTTGAGCTGTCAAAATATTTATGAAACAACAGTGGTTCAGTTCAGATCCATTAGCATAATCAGAGGTGCGTGATTGAGGCGTTTCTCCGAGGGCTTTGTTGCGTGCCTAGGACGCTTTGTTTTATTTTGCTTTGTTCCTGACCGGAAGTGAGCCGCAGTCTTTTGGCTAATCAGGTGTGAATAATGTGACAAGAAAACGCTCTTAAGCTGGGAGTAGTTGGAATGGAAATTGTGCAGAAAAAATTACAACAAATTTGAATAAATTGTAGCCTAAAAAGAAGTTATAAAATAAAATACCAAAAAAGGAAAGCTAAATATTGTTTTGGATATTTTTAAGTTATTGTGTTACAAAGTTACATTGCATTGGATGTCATTTACAAATACAAAAACTATTTAAATTACTAAAATGGAACAAGACTTGAAACGCAATTTGAGCATGGAAGTTGAGTTTGCTGAGAATGGTCTTACGCGAGACAAACACGTTAGTTGAGACAGGTAAGATGTTAAACCCTTTGTAAAACATTAATAAAAAGAAGACTGTATCCAGATAATGCAAATAATGATGAGAACAAGACCTTCAGAGCCTTCAAGCTCACAATGATGATGATATTGTTAAATGTTTGCCTATTTGCATGCCCTTTTCTCTTATACCTGTATTTTAATACGATGAATGCAGAGAATAGACATCAGGTTTTGGACTTTGTAATTGTTGTCGGAGGCATTCTAGCAATTATGCTGTTATGTAGATTGGGAGTGAGTAATATTATTGCTTCATTTTTGGTTGATTATTAATTGGTTTTTACAGGATTTGTCGAAGGGAAGACCCAATTTTTACTATATTTAATAGTTATAGTTATCCAAAAACCTTGGCTTAAAATTCAAAACATGCCTTTGTATTCGGTTTAATTTTTGAGTCAAAAATTTCATAGTAATCACACTACCACTGCCTTTAAGTTCACTACTTCCAAATCATCTTGCCATATACATTGTTTTATTTATATATCAGTCTCTCGTACATATACAACATAAACTATCATCCTGTGCTATAAAGCTGACCAAAATTAAGTGTTAACAGTTAACATACATAAACCGGCAAAATGTCTATCAAAAGGGCTGGATTGATGTCCTATAACCAACGGCGCGTTGCCCGTTGGTATTTTGGTGGATTGGCCAGTTCCATGGCCGCTTGTATAACACATCCAATTGATTTGATGAAGGTGCTTATCCAGACGCAGGCGGAAAAGTTGTCGTTGATGGCGACAACTAAAAAGATTGTCAAGGAACAGGGTGTATTCGCCTTGTACAATGGCATATCGGCCTCGTTGCTGCGTCAATACACCTACACGTTGTCTCGTTTTGGGATTTATACAGTGGGATCTGATATGATGGACACCAGCACAATGGCTCGCAAATCTTTCTTGGCTGCGGTTTCCGGTGGAATTGGCGGTTATGTGGGCGCTCCCGCGGATCTTATCAACGTTCGTTTGCAAAATGATGTCAAGCTGCCGCCAGAGACAAGGCGAAAGTAAGTGATGTTTGTATTTATACCGCTTATTCCTAGCAAGAAGCATTTCCTTTAAGTATATAATTTCTTGATCAGGATCAACAGACAAATCGATTTAGCCATGTCCTCCTTTTTTATATTAACACGCGGATAGAAAGTTGCAAATAAGCAAGCATAATGTACTAGCAAAATCATTAATCAAATTAGTTATCAGAGTTTTACTTACAACGTTTTGTCTTTGGAATCTTTATTGATTCGAAATATATTATAACTATAACTCTTCTACTTCTTTCAATCAAAAATCTTACAAACGAAATGAGTATGTTACGCTTTTAAAAACCAGTTTTGTTTAACCCCTTGGCTTTCCTATAAAACCTATTTAGGTTATATTTTTTTTATTTATTCCTTTGCGGTTACAACATTATCTAACACTAATTCTTTTATTTTAGCTACAAACACGCCATCGATGGACTGGTGCGCATCACCCGAGAGGAAGGATGGCGCAGCCTTTTCAACGGCTCCTCGATGATCGCCCTCCGAGGAATGTTCATGAATGTGGGACAGATCGCGTTTTACGAGCAGAGCCGATTCCAGTTGATCAAAATGGGAATGTCGGAGAATATGATCACCTACATTACGGCATCGATAATCTCGGCGGTTGTGGCCACCACTCTAACGCAGCCGATTGATGTGGTAAAGACTCGGCGAATGAATGCTGCGCCTGGTATATATTCCGGAGTTGCAGATGTGTTCGTTAAGACATCGAAGGAGGGACCATTGGCTTTCTACAAGGGTTATATGCCCTCTCTAACCCGATTATTGCCACATACGGTGTTATTGTTCGTTGGCCTAGAGTTTCTGAGAACCCATTTTGGTTATCTGCCGGAACCAAAGAAAACAGGTGCATTTTATCGATACGACGATACCGATGACGACTAATCATATGCCATTGTGCTCCAAATCTTTAGTGGGCTTTTTAATGTTTTATAAGTTATTGTGTTGTCTAAATCTCTATCTATGTAATATTTTATTTATGAACATCATTTGATTGATTCCTGACGAATATAAATACTTTCCAAAGATCATAATCAGTTTATGTCGTGCTAAAATTATCTTCAGTATATAATAGAATGCTTGCCAACGAAATTAAATCTCGAATTTGCAATTTGCATTTTCTTTGGGCCAAACTTTTTGCCCAGCTTTTTATTTCGCTTTCACGATTCACTTCCTTTTATTTTGGCCCAGTTTTGTTTGGGCTGGCGGCTTACACTGAATGAATGCTTTATGAGGTAAGGTACTCCATTACCCAGATGAATGCTTTAATGGCCTTTAAAGCTAATGAAGCTGCCGTGTGGCAAAGGAACTCGCAACTCGCATTTCACCAAGGAAGTCAAAAGAGAGAGAGAAAGCTGATGTCGTGTAATCGCATTAAAGCCATTAACAGGCTACACGAGAAATGGGGGAAACATAGAGAAAATAGAAGCGAAAGTGAGTGGGGGAAAGCGAAAGTAGAGATACACACGTTCTCCTGACACGGGAAAACAATCATACGCCCCGTGTGCCGGACACAAGACTCAAGGTGAGCAAATGGCACTCCAGCTTTTATCGATGCCATCGTCTGCCATGCAATATTGATGCCAGCCAACGAGCTTTCAATGTTCTAAACGAAGTGTTTAAGTTGCTGGACAAAATGTGACGTAACTTTTCAGCTCTTTTTTTACCCGAGGCAAGATGCTGCTTCAAAGTTAATTACATTTTCGGTAACATTAAAAATTCAATGCGTCCCAAAGCTTCTCAGAATAAGCAGCTTGCTCGTGTGTGAGTACCTGCGGAAATTATAATAAATAATAATAAATATGAAAAAGAATTTAATTTCACCGGCCAATGCACATGCGTTGTATTCAATAGCAGTTGATAAATATGTGAGAACGGGCATTAAAGTTGAAAGCTGATGTGGAAATTGAATTTAATCGGAAATTCATGGGTTGCAGTGTCATTTTCCATGGTCAAAATTAATTGTGAGGTTTGGAAAAGATTTTATGGCCTGCCTTTTGGTAGTTAATAAACATTTAAACGGGTTCTGTGTCGGTTTAATTGTTTTTGAAGGGTAAACCATTTAAGCATCAATGGTCATAAAACTAATGATTATGCCATGTACATGTGAAAACAAAAGAAATTTAATTGTTATTTTATTGGTCATTGAAAACGATTTCCTTTTTTACTTTACAGTAAATGTTTAAATAAATAAATATAATGAATATATAGTGAACCTTAATGGATGAAATCTCTATAAGAGCTTGAACCAAAAAACTACGTCAATTTCTTTAAAAACACTGCTTTAAACACCTGTCAAAGTTAATCAACATTAAAGAAGCTTTTTAATTATTTTCAAGTGCAGTAAAATTATGTTTTAAGACAGCTGTTGTTAAATTAACCGCTTCACGTTGTCTTTGGCGCAGTAGCGCCTCTCAAAACTTTATGACAACGATTTGATGCCCAACCGAAGTACATAATAAAAGTGCCATTTGGTTGCGCAAAATTTATGCAAATTTCCCCCATGTGCTTGCGCAGCATCTGACGGCGGGAAAAGGCAGAGAAAAGCTGGCCGAAATAAGAGTCAAAACAGCGGCAATAACGACCGCAACGACAAATGCATAAATCAGTTTTAATGCAAATTTTCGTTACATTCCATGTTGTCGTCTCAATAAGCAGCCATTAATATGCTGCGCCTGCTGCATAAATTGTGTGATTTTTGCGGTTTTGCTTAATTGTACGCATTGTCGCAAGGACAACAGTCAGTCCGGGTCCTGCGCAATTATTCATGCGATGGTCAAGGACAACAGCTACCAGTTGCCGCACATTTGTGGTCGGCATTTTGCGTAGCTGTTTGCGTTGAAATTACTTCAATGCAGTCACAGAAATATATTTACTTTCTTTTTGGTATTATTATTTTAGGAACACTTTCAAATTTTAGTCAGTGATGGAAATTGTGGGAGGAATATACAATATAATATTATTAAAATATAACCTGTTGTTTTTTAAAGTTATTTGCGTAGAGCCAATTTTTGCACTTATAAAAACAGAAAGATTTTATGCTTATTTATTTTATTTTGCTTTTTTTTTAATATTAGTTTACAATAATAATAAGTAATAATAGTTATTACAATTTATATTTTATTTCTTCTGATAACTTTTAGAAAATATTTTATATTTAATAGTTAACCTACGAAAGATATTTGTGTGTTGATAAATTTTCATTTCTTAAAATGTATATATAGTAATCTCGTATTGTTTTTAATATTATTTTACCTTAATATTTGTTTATTTTTTATTTATATAATACGGCGTGAGGTAAAGTCCTTTAGTCGAGAAGCTTAATAATTTGAATAATAATAATAATAATATTTATAATATCTATATTATTTCTGGAATCATTCTTTTAGATCTATTACATTTTGTATTTTCCAAGTGCATTTATGACGGAATGGAGTCGCAGCAAGGCGTTCGCAATTGTCGGCCATTTAAATGCAGGCCAATAAATTCAAGCGCAATTTGAAGTGGTGCTTTGTCTGGGCGTTCGTCCTGGCATTATCCGCTTTATGCACGGAAGTCCATTTATATTGCCAACTGGCAACCGGAGGACGAGACACAAATGAAGTGGAGTTCAAAGCACGGAGCACGCAGTTGGAGCCTTTAAATACCTTCGTGGCCGTCTCCATTTCCCCGAGATGCCAGAATGTGCAATAAACTTCTAAATCAGTCGATTAAGCTGCGAACTGCAAATGCCCCTAAAAGCATATATATATAGTATAGTATGTGCGTGCCAATGTGCGAGTACAAAAAGTTTTTGTGAAAAATGTCGAGCAATTAAAATAAGTAGCGTGAATCCTGAGGGAGTGAGTTGCCATTGGAAGTTGGTTTTGCTTCGGTTTGCTCTGTTATCTTTCTTGTGGATTTTGCTGTCAGCAGAGGGTTAAATTAACTGGAGGGAAACGGTGTTGCCACCAGTGGATTAAACAGCACATTCTGCACCATTTAATTTGCTTTAATTTAATTTTAGGGATACGTACTTAGAACGGGCGAACAAGTGCTTCAGGGAACCCAAAGGTGATTTAAAGCAAGTGAAGGTGTAAAATTTCAATAATTTACATGTGATTTCATTTACTCTTTAAAATAAAGGGTTAGCAGTTTTCGATTTTGTATAATTTTAAATTAAAAACTGTTGTATTATTCTGTTAGCTTTTAAATAGTATTCATTGTTCTATATATAAGCCTTTTTTGATGAAATAAATGACGTTGGTTCCACGCAGTTTGTTTGGTTTAAATATATATTCACAAATTCAGTTGAACGAATTGAATACATTAAAAAAATATTTATATTTATGGGAGTTCTTTTATACAGTAAAAATATGTTGCAATATTGATTTAAAAAATTGCAAAAAATTTGAATTTGATTTGAAGATATTTTACAAAATAATCACAAGCGTACCATACTAGATTCAAAGCACATTGAAAGTTATTTGGCATCTGTCTGGCAAAGATTTGTTGGCCATTTAAATGCTTGCCACATACAGGGGAGCAGGAAGCATAACAGTTTATCTTTATAATTAGATCTCATCGTATCTATCCGAATGAAAGTAGTGCACAATGGCAAAAACCACTTCCAGAGCCATTACACTCCTGCCCCCCGCCGGGGTCATGCTGTATGGTTACACGTACTCCGATCCGCAGGCCATAATGGGAAGCCCAAACCCAGAGGCATGGACTAACCCAACGAGAACCGAAGAAGGTACCGAACCGAACCGCGAATCGCGAAACTTGGCTCATTAAAGATTAAGACGCATTAACACAAATGGTGTGAGGGGCTAGCAATTTAAGCGCCATCAGCATAAATATTTATGCAAATTGGGATTACAAGTATTTTGTACGTATTTTGTAGGCGGCCGCCCTGCTGAAAACTTTTAGATAGCTTCGGCTAATGTCTGAAATTGAAATTTAATTAGAATTAAAGCCAAGACTTTCGATTAACCAAAAGTTTCTTAAAGTTTTGCCTTTTCTGCGTTACCACTGACCTTGTTTTTTTTCCTTTTACATTTTTCGTTTTTGCGGCACTTGCAGCTTTGCTGCATCTTTGAGTTTTTCCCTCTCTCTTTCGATTTTTCAGTGCAGCTGCAGCTGCTCTTTGTTTCGACATGGTAGTTTGCATTTCCCGCACTCAAGGCCATCGCCTCAGCGAATGAAAAAAAAAAAAAACGAAAACCGAAAATACGAAAATACGAAAACTCTGGCCAAACAAATATATGCGGTATAATTTATGCTGCCACGGAGCGAAACCAACTTCCAGCTCATAAAATGTCGAGGTAAGTTGAGTTGAACGGCCAAGGCTGCCAGGATTTAGATAAATGAAATGCATAAAGATCCCGCTGCCGGCAGCCGAGGTCAACTGCCATGCATTCCATTTCCAACTGGATGGCAATAAAAGGTCGCAGATTTCGTCGCTTCATGGCACACACAAAAAATACCAATTTCAAGAGGGTTTTCCACAGCTGAAATTCGAGTATCGAAATGTTGTTATATATATCGGAATATTTTCTGCAAAATATTAAAACATTTTTAAATATGAATGTGAATGCAAATTTGATTACATTTCCAACCAACAGTTTGTTTCCAGGATACTTCCTTCTGAAAATATAATTTCTATATTTTTTACAAGAAATACTCTTGTTGCATTTTCATAAGCTTTGCTTGCTAATATTTATAACAATATTTAATTTGTTTTATCCGAAAATACCCAATCTAATGGCATGATATTTAATATTTAGGAAAACTGCAGGAAGAAATCCCAATTTAACTTAAATATCAAATTTCTTTACCGGAAAATAAACATTATTTCGAAGGAATAAACATGGCAAAAACCTTCCATTTGAAATCTTTTTTATACTGTTTTCCTTTCCATCAGCGGATTAGCTCGTTTATCGCTTTTCGCTCCAAGCTGAGCTCATCAATATGCATTGAATTTGAATTGAGTGGGAAAACTTGTTGGGCGCTTTGATGTCTGTCAAATGCTTATTGGCAACATTGTTTCCTAATGCAATTAGCCGCATTTATGCGCAATTTCGGTTGGCTTCCCTTCTTACACCCCCATCATCCCAACACTCGTCGAATCGTAGACATGGCAATTTCCCAGTTGCTTGTTTGTTGAAATTTCATTACTTTGTGTAAACAAAGTGCACGTGCTCGATGCGCTTCCTTCTCCTCGGTAGCTATTTACTCCTCCTGAAGGATTCTCTTTGCCAGAGTGACGCATGCGCGGATAAACCATAAAGAGTTTTCATTCCGTTGGCAAACACGGCATGAGATATGGCATTAAATCATTCTACGCTTTCCTGTGTTTCATTCAATTATCAAAAATAATTTAAAATAATTTTATGTGCCGCAGCCACACACCCAGACAGTCGCCATATAGAGATAGACTTACTCACTTCAGACTGGCTGGTCACGTCGTAATCAGCAAAAGGTTTCGCCTAGTTGCGGCTGTAAACTCGGCTACGTGACTAACATGGTCGATGAGCCAAAGAAGCGTTACCATAAATACCAAAATTTTTCCTAATTTATGTAGTTTACGTTTTGGATTTATTGCGTCTACTATTTGGCTGTTGTATATCATTTATCTGTGGCTGGCAAAACGGCAATGGCAGTGGCAATGGATATGGATGGTGGTTTAAGCGGTTTAAGCGTTTTACGTTCCACACGGCGAATAAGCAATGTGCGTTAAAGCCTTTCTGACTCACATGGCGTATGAGCAATATGTGCTTGAGCAGCATTTAATGCGTGTGCCAATTTAGCGGCCTGAAGTGGCCCTCAACTCGAGTGCAACTGCTTGACTTTTGGTTGGGTGGCACTTGGCCGAAAAGAATCAACCAACTGCACGCTGTTCATCAACTAATTAAGCAAAATTACCACGGCTAATGGAACAGAAATACGTAAGTCGGAGGAGGCCTTGACACGTTTCTGCACTGGGATTCAAATCGATCTTTGGGGAGTCCTAAAGCTGCGACATGTCGAGGCGTATCCCGAGGAGTCACACCTTCTTTTTGCCTGCCCCGCATGAACAATCTCATAATCAGCATAATTTTCCTGTAAATACAAGAAAACACAGGGAAGGCATTTGACTCCCTGTGCTGGCTGTGATTTCCTTTAGGCCAAAAAGGCAAGACAAGATCTTTTGCCTCGAGATGCTGGTGGCCCAGATTATGCACTGAGATAATTATCTGGCCACTTGCCGCTCATCTTGGCCATGCCAATTCCAATTCCATTTCCACTCTCGTTTTCATTTCGACGCTTTATGCTCCTCGACTTGTGCTGTTGGCAAGTTGGACCCTGGAGACCAGTTGGCCAAGAATAATGTTTGCCGTGTTATTATCTCCCTGGCTGGTTTGTTGGTTGGTGGGCGTGGCCAGCTAGTGTCATAAATAAAATGGCAACTATGGTTTCCTCTCCCCTTATTTTCCCACTTCCCCACTTAAGAACCATTATTAGGCAAATATATGTAAGGATATGGTGGCTATTGGCCAGGACCGCCCGTTGGCCAGTTTGGTTTTATTGCCGCTGCTCAAATTTGATTTCGTTTGCACTAATTGCTGGCAGTGTAGAAATATGGCCAGCCATTAATCACAGATACAACGGCTGACATGCCACCAAGCAAAAGGCAAACAAGTATATACTATAAGCCAATTGCGGAAGGGCGGCGTATTTTATTGGTTGTACTCCGTGTAAACAATTATAGTTACACACAATAATATTTGCCCAACTCGAGGCTGTTTAATCAAGGTGCGAATGGTGTGGGTGGCAATGGCTACTACGTGTGTCTGATATCGTGGAAATATAGATATTTATATATATATCAGATCGCTTACCAATTTCCTGTCTATATGCATAATCCATTTCGGCGGCGTTACTTTCATTTGCTGAGACAAATGAATCGCAGGTATGTCAAAAAATTCATTAGCCCAAAATCAGGATAAATAATAAATGTTTTCCTGCGACTTAATGGATAAGTTGGGTTATATTTGCACATTAAAAAGTCAAGCACATCTAGGGGAAATAGAAAAGCAATTTTCATGGGTTTAGTTAATAAATAAGAGCCCCACGAAGCTTGTATACCCTTGCAAATTATCATAGCATATTACTTTTTATCCTTTATAGGATCTGTAAACTATGCATAGCTTTTCTAATTTATACAATCAACGTTTTGTGGCACTTAAATGTTTTATTTATATGGCCTTACAACACAAATCATATAACTCAAGCGACCGACCACCTCTACCTTCTGCTCTTCTTCACACGGGCTCGACTTAATGTGAGCTCATAAATTGCCCATAAAGCAACTGCTGACTCGAAATACAGGTCCCCCAAAAAGACCATACAGGCAAACTAACAATATTCTTTATTGTTGTAAAGGATATAGTACAAGTCATGCGGCCAAACGTTTTCATGCTAGAGTTTTTCTCTTTTTTTTTTTTGTGGAAAAGCGCTCGTGGATTCCGGGAACTGTTTGTCATGCCAGAGTCAATTTACTCCATTCAAAGACACTTTATTGGTAACTCGGTAAATGCAAACGGCGCAAAAGGATGTGCATGTCCTGCGGGCAAAGGGAGAGTTAAAAGTTTGCATGTCATTCGAGCCGCACTTCATTTCATCGCCGTACTTTTTTGGCCATTTTTCCCCCTTTTGTGGACCACCAAGGTGTGAAACAATGTGTCAGGCTGTCGGGCAAATGCGGAAAGGAGAAAATTATTTGCACTCTCAGGACTCGGAACACGGTTTCTGCTGCTATTTTTTGCAGGTCTGAGCAATTTTAATGTACTCCCAGTGCCTCTTTTGCGGGCGGCAGATTTGTTTTGCTTATCCCAAAATGTAATGTGCTTTACACAATATGTTGAAAAGTTTTCGCTCCCCAACTATTTTGAGTGCGTATGTGGCTGTGTTATGAGGTAATGCACCAAGGAATTCACTCAGCTACATTTTCATATGCTCAATTATTTAATACACCAGACGAACAACACAGCCTCACTTGCAGGACTCGCTTGCTCCTCTCAACTTTATCTGTTCTTGTTTATTCGAGGGAAACAAAGTTAAATTGTTTGCTCTTGAATGGCTTTAATGTGGAGCCACGTGGTGGCCCTTAGCTGGCAGGAGGTGGATAATGGGTGGTGCTTCGTGGAGTACTAGCAATTATAATGCTGGCCGTATCGCCTTTGAACAGTTCGTTGTCTGTCATAGACACGCCATCGATTGCAGCCTGTTCTGGCCAGGCCAACTTTCTGGCCCATTTCACTTCTATTGCCTCTGAGCACTTAAAAAATAATAAGCAATAAACTAAAGGTATTTAAATAATAATATTAATATTAATATAATTTTAAATTCATAATAAAATGTTTTGAATATTCTGGAAATGAACATTTTCGTTATTCTCTTAATTTACTAAAATTTTTAAAATACGAAATTAATAAATTATATTTCATAACTTAAGAATATTAGGATTAAAAAAAACATATATATGTTTTTAAAATGAATACAAATTTAAAACATTATTTCTACGCACAAGACCTTAGATTTTAGCAGGGCATAGTTTTCATTACCATTCTTAAACCTTGAATTAGTTTGTTACTACCACTTAATTTCCAATAAACTTAATAAAAGATTATGTAAACATTTCTAATAGCATTAAAGAAGATTGTTCCTTTAAGGCAACCCATAAAGCATAAAAATAAATGATCCTTAAACAGTGATTATTGTCATACAGGTTTGACTTCTGATGCTTTAACGATAATAAAATCCCCAAAAGTTAAATTCATTTTCTTTTCAAGCTTAAATCTTCTTAAGTTCAATAATTCGTTCCTAATAAAGAACTAAAACTCTGTTTGTTTAGTGTAAAGTCAGTGGCCACAAAGAAATGCTGGGCATAAGAAGAAGAACAACGGCAACGGAGCAGCAGTGGCAACAACAAAGAATAAAGGCCGACAGCTGCACGGCTTAAGTAACATAAGGTGCCTCATTGCCTCATAGTTTGCTTTATTTATGGCCGAGTCCAGCTTACTTATTGTTGCTCGGCCAGTTGGCATGAAAGTGGCCTTTAAAGCCAGCTACTACCATTGCTATTGGCCATTGTTTGCCTGAATTATTGATTTTCATTAGTGTCTTGCCCGTCTTCGATTACGGCGACAGTTTCGGCTTGTTGTTCCGTTGGCGCCCTCTTGGCCATCAATCCAAAAGCCTCCAACCTCCGTTGGCCAGCTGGTGAATTGTGTATTTGATTTCCTTTGAAATCACTGCTCAATGGCTTCGCCAGTTCGAACGGCCACGTTGATTTAATTACGGCCGCCACCGCTGCCACAATTGAAATGTTCGGTGCTCGGCAGGCTTTAACCTGGGCCCAAACACCAGTCGACGAATCTTGAGACTGAATGCCAAGACCGGCAACTGGGAATTTTTTAATTTAATTAAAATGTCGACGGCGTTGACGGGGAACGGCAGACGGCTAACTGTAGACTGTAGGCGGTAGACGGTAGACGGCGACGACTCCTCGCCTGCTGTCCCTACGGCCACAATGCAATTGTAAGGTTTCCATTTTAATTAAAGTTTTTACGCGCATTTCACTTACTCGAAATCACAGCGACGGCAGAGCCACAAACAGCGCCCAACATCCGCCGCCGACTGGCAACCAAAAGTGGCAAATTTCATATTCCGTTAGAGCCGTGGCAACCTGGATTTCGGAATGGAGTCGGCATAAGTCAGAAGAGGGGAAAGGCGTGACGAGGACAAAAAGAGAGGACTATTTAAATAGGAAAAGCGTTAAAACAGTGTGCTACACTTGGAAAAATGTATAAATTAATGAAAGGCAGTAAAATTATAAATATGAAGTAATTTTTATCATTTATATAAAATTTGAAGATGTTTGATTTTATAATATAACAGTATCTAAATTTATTGTGGCTTTTCTATACTAAGCAAATTATTTTCCACTAAGCTCATCACTTAAAACCGAAAAAGTTGAAGTGTATTAAAAACATTGATTTCTCGATTTCAGACCATGAGCTTCCCATTCTGTGGATCAGGTTACCTGCAGTTCCTGCGGCATCAGGTGCTTTTCACTCTCATCTTAAAGTTTAAAATGGCAATTGATTAAACCCGTCTCGTCGAACTGGCAGGTGTTTAATTTGTTATTGATGTATTCTGCTGACATTGCGCATACGCAGTGTGGAATGCTTGAACCGCTTAAGAATCGAATCAACCAGGGATAAGATGGCTAAGGGCATAGTTAAGGCTTCCCCAGATCTTCTCGCGTAACTTTTAAAGCTTCACAAGTTTATGGAGACACTACCTTGAGGTCTACCTCTATATATCTTTACATATATGAGTAGGAAATTTCCCCGTCATTGTCTTGCATAATCGAGGCAATTATGCAGCGCAATGATCTGGCAAGGTCTCTCCAGGGCTGGTCGACTTGAACTTGTCATTAAGGGTCTGCTATCTGCGATGCCGGGTTATTAATTGGCAAGCCTGCGTTGGTGCAATCTATACCCATGGGTGTTACACCCACTCCGGCAATTAACCCTTTGTCTTTTCCAATTAGACCAGTCAATGACCTCGCCCCACAGTCAGCCGACTGTTGATGGCAAATAATTGGCGCAGATAAACCGGCATTAAGCCACATTAAATTATGCACTGAGGGATCCCCTTTTGGCCCGCCGAGCAAAGCGGAGTGGCTATACTGTAGAAAGAGCAGATGGAGGCCTGGAGTTTCGAGTGTGTCGGCAAGGAGCGCTAGGCGTCACTGATGGTGGTGATGGCGATGACGATGACGGCAATGCAACGCAACGGCGGTGAGTAGCAATTAAAATGTCAATTGAAACGCCGCCCCCGGTCCACCATGAAGAAGGAGTCAAAGAGGAGCGGATAGTCATAGGAGAGAACTGAAGCACTGTGGACTAGATTTTTTGGAAAAGATAAAGAAACTAAAATTAAGAGTTGTCTTATAAATAAAAAAAAATAATTTTAGAGCTTTAAAGCAATATGTAAATATAGATAGATATATAATAATATATAAATATATATAAATATAGATAGATATATATAGATAGATATATCAAATGCCGATTAAAAATATATTTTCTCCAAGACTGAAGATCAAAATATATTTATTGGTTTTTAGGTATAACAACTTTTCTAAAATCCCAAGCCAACGCTTTTATCCCTTAAGAAAAAAAGTCTTTTAATAAAATTTGAAAGAAATCAAATATAAACTTATATTTTAAGAAAAAGTTTAAATTTATTTTAAGCATATTTCCGAAGCTTAAATTTTAATTTTTTTAAATTTTATATTCTTTTATTAAAGTTTATTTTTCTTCGACAGACGAACCACTGTGCCCCGTTGACTGATATTGCAATCGGCGGAACCGGCTGGTCCTTGTCCGTGTCCGGGAATCGTTTCTAGTTGCGAACTAAACAGTGGCGTGTGGCTGGACGAGGCTGTGGCAGGGGCAGGGGCAAACTCAAGCCAAAGGCAAACATTCCAATTTCAGTTGGCTTGCTTTGGGGACCGGGAGGCTTGTTTTAGCCCCTGTTTTAGCTGCCAACTCCAGGCTTTCCATTGTCAACTAATTTCGTAGCGGTCGGAATCAAAGTTGCATTCGCCAGGACCAAGCACAAGTCCATTATAAACTTTCGCTTTTGGCAGTGCCACCAAGCTGGAGCAACAAAACAATGGGATCAGGTGCATTGCAGCCGGGCAAAGGAAGTCCCCGGCACACCAGGTGCCTGGAAACGGGGCCAAGTGTGGGGTTATTATGGCATTGTGTTGGCCCGACAAACAGCAAAAGCAATCTGAAGGCTCAAAATCTGTGCCATGATGTGGAGATCTCGTGCCCTTGGTTTTTTTTTTTGGGGTTTTCCTGAAGTATAATTAAATTTCGCTTTTAAGTGCAACATTCGCTGGACGGTAAAAATAGTAACTAATGTGGCAAACGAGCCAGTCGTATCCCATTTTCGTGGTTCACTGGCTCGGCTTAATTTCATTTAAAATCGTTAAAGTCCTAAAAATACCGCTTGGATGGTTCACCAAAATGCGAAAGGTTCAACTTGTCATAGGTCAAGTTTTTGACCCGTCTCTGGATCTGTGTCCCAGGCATTTCCGCCCATCGCAGTGGCAGGTGGGAAATCACATTACATATACGTGGGATTTATTTTCTGCCTTGCACATTTTGAGTTTACAATTAAATTAGAAACTTTGACTGTGTTCCGTAAAGTTTCGGCGGCAACGTCAGAGCTTCACCAGTTAGGCGGACAGTTTTGGTCCGGCGTTGGTCTACAGTTTCCCTCCAGGACACCCCCCTGACATCTGACGAAATAAAATACGTGACACAATTCCATATGAGAACAAGCGCTCGAGAAGCAACAAAAGTTGCAGCAACTTCTGGTCTTTCCCTGTACCATATAATCCCTGGACTTCAAACAGGAGTTCAATGTACTTTTAAGTCCTGCATGAGCTTAGTCAGCTGGGAGTTGGTACCAAGAAATTGATATGTCCTTTGCTATGGAGGATATATTGAGGGTATAATTATGCTTAGATGGTTGAAGAATGCAGAAAGCAAGGTAGATTTAAGTTAACTTGGTGTGATTAGTGAGAGGTCTTCTTCTAACGATTATCTAAGGTTAAAGCTCTGTACCCAAACAATAAATAATGTTTCCTTTAGAAGAACTGAAGTTATTATTTGATTTATACTTTTCTAGATAGAACAAAAACATTTTAAAATATTTTCATAAATTATTTAAGTTTCTTTCTTTTGATTTTTATAATATAGGTGGCTTAACTCAAATATAAAATTCAAAGTTTAACTTAAGGAATGAGAGTTTAATTTGATTTATTTGTTCTACTAGTATTTTCTTTAAGATTTTCCTGTTCAATATCATACTGGCTATAACTTATACTTTACCACACACCATTTATAATCTATGTTATTTTTTATATTCTTTGGTAAATTATATATAGTCCACAATCCACCAAAGAGTTCAGTGAACCATAAATGCATAGGAACTCACTCGGCTTGTTCATACATATGTATGTTTAAGTGTAGCAGGTGGCAGTTGGGGTAGACACTTGGCCCCATTCTTTTTCAATTCGTTTTCGTAGTCTTAGCAGGATTTTATTTATTTATATGGCCAAATGTTGTCTTTCGATTCGGCTGCTTTCATTTCCTAGCCGGCAGCCGCTTCCTTGTTTGCCAGGCCTCTATATATATCTCCTTATATATATATACTTCTATATATTTTCCTCCGGCTCGCTGCACTTGCGCTCATTAAACATTTAGCTACATTGTCTGGCGTATCTTGGATATACAAAAAGGGGCCTCGAAGGGGGCTGAGATGCTAGCCATTTTCCAGGGAAAACTGCTTAGGCGGGCTGCAGACAAAAGATATGAGGCAAAAGCGCAACGTCAAAAAGGAAATTGTACGCCTAATGGTCATTGCCGGGCCAAATGAAGCTGCCATTGGGTGCCGGGTACCGGCTCCTTCTGTCTATTGAAATATTTAAAAGGATTTCTTTTTCTGTCCAGCTGCCTCTTTTAGCCATGGCTCTCCATCTCACCCGCTCGGCGAACGATCTGGGATTAAGCAAATCAAAAAGTCAGTGCCCCAGCCTCACTTTGAACCACCGACATCGACAACTGCACCCGTTCTCTGCACCGGTCAAAATGTTGGGTCATTTAAAAAGAGGTGCCCAATATATATTTGAGTAGGGTTATACTCGTTAAATCGTTGACTCCATATAATATTCAGTAATAAAGAGATTGATTTAAATTAGAAATAAAATCATTTACTTCTCTATAGTAAAAATCTTAGAATTGTTATTAAATTTATAGGAAAATGTATTTTTCCTTTCACATCTACTTGAGTAATGCCTTGAAGGCCTCTGATTTCTATTTCAACCCAAGTTTTCTAGTTTAAAACTAACATCTTTTTTCAAGTGACTTACTCTGGGAGTATTTGACTCCGGGTTCCGGAACGGCTTGCTGTCCCTGTCATCGGCGCTCCAGTAACAGTCACAGTTGCAGCTGCACTTGCTGCCTTGTCCGAATGCAATTAAAATGTCAGCGATGCAGAAACGGGACTGCCCGAGGGCGGGAAAAATGGCTGACTAACATGCGAGGGAAAAGAGCTCGAAATGGAGTGCGGAATACAACTCCGCTCGCGGGACTCTGGCCAAACACGCATTTGCCATGCCAAAAAGACTGGACACTCGACTCCCACCGGTTTTGCACGGACCAGAACCAGGGAACAGGACTCACTCAACTGGATTCAAAAAAGCCAAAAGGGATTGAGGGGGAGGGGTGATGGTGGGTGGTAGAAAGGGACAACCACCGGCCACGCCCATACACGCCATTAAGCGCACTTGTGATGTACGTAAATTAATTTACTGTCGGCCATTTATGTTCGCCGGCAAACCAATGAAGGAGCAACAACATCCACGTCACACCAGCAACACAAAGATGAAGAACCAAGCGCGTTGTTAGCCGCTTTATTGACAGACAGAAATTTGTTGCCAACACAAAAACCCAACAGTGGCTAACAAAAAAATCACACAAAGTTGCACAAGCCGCAAAAGTTTGCTAATAAATAACATTTAGCACCAGGAGTTTGCCATAAAAACACGACCCAAAAGTGAGAGAGACACATCCCACATAATTATTGATTCGACAGCCGGGATATATGTAAGCAGAATTTATGATTCACGTTGATATATGTCGGGGGATTTTGATTCCTTACTGCCTAAGCTTTGAGGAGGCTAAATGAAAAAAAAAAAAAATTTACCCAACACAGAAAGTGGAAAAAATTCATAAAATAAATTTAAAAACTTGGATGGATTTATTGTGGATTAAATTTTATATAGGGCTTACAAATTAAATTCATTAAAGACTACAAAAATATGGGACACACTTTATAAATAATTTAATATTCATTTCTGATAACTTCACGATTAATAATTTTATGAAATCATTTAAAATTATATTAATAAACTAATTAGTTTTTTTTTTGAATTTATTTCAAATACAATATAAACTGAATTAAAAGTAAAATCGTGGAATATAAAATTGAAGGTAAATATATTTTCCCAAGAAGTACCTAAAGATAGTGCCAGGTACTGAATGACATCTGCTATTCCTTCCTCAGAATTCGTAATGATCTACATTATGGCCATCACGTCAAGTAGTTATTATCAATACCGTTATTCAGGGGGGAGCACGCGTGTTATGAATGTGAGTGTGTGTGGCAAATGGCGACCGCAAGTTGCGGATATTATCTGGAGGGTGTCACTTTGTCGGCAACAGATACTTAAGTGCTGTCCGGCTGCCCCAAGCGCTGCATTCCGGCATAGTACGGCCGGACTGCTGTTGAGCGGAAGCACGCGACTACGGCGGAAATTGCTGCACATGCAACGCACGCAGCCAGCCACTTGGCAAAAACCCAGAAGGGCTCCCCCTCCGTTTTTCAAAAACCCCTGGCATCGAGATGCCATCAACAGCCATTCTGGATGGTCGAAATGGTATTGGTATGAAGTTACTTTTTTTTTTACTCACTCGCCTCCCTTTTTCGAGTTAACAAATTAAAGTAAAAATTACAATGCATGGCATGCCATAAATACGAAAGTTTAAGACCTTGACAGCCATGACCAATTGACCCAATTGTTTGCCCGTTTTTCCCGCACTTTGCATGTGCCGAGCCAGAGTGCGAGGTGGTTTTTGTGTGGGTGGTTGTTTATTTTCCATGCATAGTGAGGCGTAGGTGGGATTTTCGGGTTTTCGAGTGCCCGAAATTGCAGCAGCAGCCAATGTGAGAGTGGCCAAATTGAATTTGAAGCGCAGACCCAAGCCGAAATAGGGCCATTTCCAAATGCCTTAATCGGTGAGCCAACATTGACTTTAACTTGGATTTTGTATTCAAAAGAAAGAGAGAGAGTCTCTCTTATATATTTTCTGATACCGCTCCTTTTCTCTTTTAGCCTGCTTTTATCCGGCCAAGAGTTCGGGTTTTTGGCCGAGCCTCGGCTCATGGACACGACCTAGGTGAACGGAAAATGGAAAAGCGGCGGGCTTTCCTTGCCTGTCAGTTTGCCGCAGTCGAGCAATGAACACGCAGCGCGCGGTTGAATTTACCTATTCGCGAGGATAACTCAGCCAGGATAACAATATCGAAGCGATCCTTTGAGGGTCGGTGAAAACGGTGGCCCCAAAGGCAAAAGCACGAAATTCACAAATTCGCACCCTACCACCCGAAATACTCCCGAAACAAAAAGTGTGTGAAAGTGTGTGTTTGTGTTTGAGAGTGGCATTATGAGCATTAGTGGTTGGAGAGTCGGGGTCACCACCTCCCCCTTTTGACCCGGTCCAACACCATCACCACGCAGTTTTGAACTTGTGGCAAAGCCGCAAATGCAACGGCTAGTTGCGAATTCACAACGTGCCACGGGCAAAACACTGACACCTCCATCTCGTTCGGTCCCTATCCCGGTCCCGGTCTCTATATTCCCCGGTACTCAAAAATCCGTGTCCGTCGTAACCCGTAACCCGCTTCTCATCCGTATTCCGTGTTCGCGTCGCGGTTCGTTGAGCTGGCAGCCAAAAATGTCGGTTTAGTTGCGCCATTGCCATTATCTATATATATGCGCATAGACACAGCCTGGGCTTGCAGATTGCATCCTATATCCGCGGAACGTGTCACCATCGCCATAGCCATCGCCATCGCCACCGCTGGCCATGTAAGTGATATCCGTATGGGTTTTGAGTTGCCACAGAAACTCTGTACCACAATAAATTACCTGGCAACTGACATGTTTCGGAATTGAAATGCAGTTGCGCCTGCTGCCTCCGGATAGGCCCCGTCGTAATTAAATTTCTGTGAATTTTATCAGAATTTACGACACTCTTGCAGGAGCAGCACCAGCAGCATCAGCATCCACCATAGCCATCGGTCTTTTCCTTTATCCTTTCGTGGTCCTCTGTTCAATAACAATGGGACCATGTCAAAAACGAGCCGCGGGCCATTTGGCGATGCTACTCCGATACACGTTTTTGGGTCGAAAAATGTCGCAAAAACTAAAGCCAAACTCCATTAGGTTGTAGCAAAAGCGTCATGATTTATACACGGGTCATGCATCATATTCCTAAGCACGCCAACATGTGTACGGTCCTGTTTATATTGGGTCACCTATGTATATAGATAATGTTATCGATCATTTTCGTTTGGGTCAAGATTTCGAATAAAATATAATAAATTTCTCTTGGGTTTTGTTTTTAGATATTTGAAGTCTTCGTAAGGCATCTAATTTCTATGTCAAGTAAATATTTTCTTCTTTACTTGCCAGCCATAAATGTAGGACATTACATTGGTACTATCCCCAAAAAATCGTAATAAATCAAAGTTGCTTGCTCGAAAATTAGTAAAATGCAAATAACATGACAATATTAATGATTCCATCCAGAGACATGCACACACACTGCACATAATAATAAAATATGAAACAAGGCAAATACAATTTGAATGTATTATATATGGAATGTCTTAACGATGACTGGCTGCCTTTTTCGCAGTGACGGCAAATATCGAATACCCGGTGTTTTATCAATTGCCATATCGCGTGTTCAGTTGGCCAAAACAACAAAACAAAAAAGAAAAAAAAAAAGAAACAGAAATATATAAAAATATTTAGTAAATGAATGTAACGAAAACGAAAACGAAATTGTTGCGAGTGGCAGCCATCGAGTGGAACAATGGACTCCCGTTTCCCGTAAAATGTGTGAACCGTTTTTGGCTAACAAGAAACATGATAGCAAAGCCCGCACAAAAGAGCACTTTCAGTAGCGAATGGAACGAGTCCTTTTGCCGTTTGATGGCGGCCATTTGCTATTTGCTGCCGCTAATCGAAGTTTATGTTTTGCATTCATATAACCATCGACCTGCCACCACCAAAAGTTTAGATGGCAATGGCGATAAGGATAGGGTGGTGGCAAGGACACGCCTTCGATCGAGCCACTATCAACTAACATCCAGCCATGTTCTCATGTTGCGACTGTCAGTTTAATACAAATGAACTGTTTATGTTAATAAATGAGCTCACCGGTTTATGCCATGTCCTGGTGTGGGGCAAGTCTCCCAAAGGGGGGTATTACATCATTAAAGCAACACCTGCTGAGTGTGTATGTGTCTGTGTGTGCGTAGGGGGTGTAGTGTGGTAGAGTGTGTATTTCAATGTCAGGAGGTGGCCCCTAACCCCGTCTTACCTTCTCATATCCCCAGTAACGTTGCAAGCAAATTAGAGCTAATTAACATTTTCTTTTTTTTCAATTTGTGCCTTAGATATTTGGCCAGGATTCTCTAAAAGTATACACGTAAGAAAATAGAATCTGAATTGGAATTGGAATTGAATCTGAAAAGGATAAAAATATCTTTAAAAGTAAATATTATATCTCCTTCAAAGCTTTTATGTACCAATCCAAAAAAGTGTTTAAGCTGAGTTTACTCCATAAAAATGTTCTGCTTTAATGGAAATTAACTTAAGTTGAAGTTTAAGCTTAAACTGTTTTGCCTTGCTTCTTGAATAAGTTATGAGTTTAGTTTTTGATTTTTATTGATTTTTTTAAGATCTATCCTAAGCCTGAGAATTAACAAGATATTACAGGAATTAAGTTAATTTCAAATCATAAACTTAAACTACTTTATTGGTTAAAAAGGTTTTAATAAAAATTTAAATACTTATTAATCAGGTTCTCTTTTATAATATAATATTTTTTAAAACGATTTTTTTTTATTATTTTTAATATTATTTAAAATTACTAGTTTTCTTACCGTGCTGTCAGCTGAAAGCCGACCGTGAGAGTCTTTGCCGCTCTGTTGGGCGTTTAATAGCCGGAAATCTGTCTATTTCCGCTTGCCGTGGCGTTGATTATACTTAATAGATGACCGGCTTGGGCTTCCCCTTCTTGGCTGGCTGCTAATTTTTCTTTTCTGCTGTTTTTTGCCTGATACTCGAGTATTAGTCGAGCTGTAATTATGCTCTAATTATATCCCATATGTGTGCCGACGAGTGTGTGTGTGTGTTTGTGCAAGGGTACGAATGTGTGGGTTTGTATGCCTGTGTCGCAAAGAAAAATCTCTGCTGTGATGTAATTACAGCCCAACGTGTAAAAAGCTGGAGTGCTGCCTCCTCCACCGCCTCCTCCAACTGCGTCCTTAATCCTGGTTTCCTTTTCCTTTTTTTCCTGGCAGCTGCTCGCCAGGGAATCTGTCGGCAGGTGAGGCCATCCAGATAGTGGCGGCCCAATTGAAGGTCCTTTAGTGGCGTTGAGTGGCCTTGCATGTGTTTAATTGGGCTGTCACTTGTGGGAAATCATTATCATTATCATTGTTAACCACAAATAATTGTCTATGTTTAAACAAAAAATTCCAATTATCTTTTTTCTCTCTCTCACAATCTTTTTTCCAGGTGAACTGTAAGGCAAACAATTTAAAGCTACAAACAAATCCAATTAATAACCAATAAATGTTAAAAAATCCCAAAAAGCAATTGATGTAAAAGAATACAATTTAATTAAATTCCGCAACTTTAACGATACATATCAATGTTAGTCTGATTTTAATTTAATACTATTAGATTAATAAATACCAAAATACATATCAAAATATCTAAAGTGCTAAGATTGATTAAGAATAACAAAGTTTAAAGCAACTAAATCGTTTAAGAATTCAAAGAAAATCAAGTGAAGCATTGGAAAACACAATAAAACCCGGTGGCTAAAATATAAATCTTTAATTAAATCGACTGTGTTTGTGAAGTTTGCAATTTAATTGAATGGATATAACGAATCACGCGAGTTTTCCTCTATAAAATAATACGAAAAAAAACAACACGCACATCGGTGTCGCGGAAAATCGCTTTGTCATGTAATGTCCTTATGCCTCTCAGCGGATCAAGTGCTTAGGCGATAAGGAAAAGCAGCTGGCTGGCTGGCTGGCTGTGTGTCTGACTGGCTGCTTTACGGATTTATATGCATAAATGAAAAGCACGCATGCTCCGGCCGTAAGCCAAAGTTGAAGGGGAGCCTAGGATTTCAACGCACACACAGCGGATTAGCTGCAACATAAAGGCCCAAGAACACAAACACAAAGGACCAGAACTAGGAGAGAAGGTAAAACTACGGGGGAAAAACACAGCAAGAAGACGCTGGGATTTGGCGCTCTCCATGACGTCAACAGTGTGTAAATGGGCAAGCAATTAAGCCGTTAACGATGTGCCCACTCTCAAAGGCCCCGCACAAGAACCTCAGGACATTCAGGACCTTCACCCCGATCTCCCCGATCCAGATAGCGATAGAACGCCAGATAGAATCCTTTACGAGCATAAGCGAACCAATGAAAAATGCATTCAGCTGCGCTGCGTCCAATGTCGCTGATTAATTCCAAGTAAGTTGATGAGATTGTGCTTTTACCCTCGCTTCACTTTTTTTACGACTCCACTTGGGCACTTTACGAGTCTCCCAAAGAACCAGACAACCCGTTAATTTCTGGTAATCATCACAGTTTTAAAATGGGAGGACGGGGTTAAAAGCAAAACAGGAAATGTAGTGAAATAGCTGCTTTTAATTTAAGGAACTAAGAAATAAGATTTAACTCTGTAAAGGGTTTATCATTTTATTTATAAAAATAACTCCTTTTAATTACTAGTAAATATGATAGTCCTAAACACTATTATTACTGCACATGAAACATCCCTTTTAAGGTTGATTAAAAAAAAGGTTTTGTTTTAAAGAAAAATAAGTGAAGCCAAAAACAAGCATTGCATCTTATATTTCATTTTATCAAATTCATGCAGCAAAAAGAATAAAGCCTTTAATTTAAAATCCATTTACAAATAAAGACATCTTGAAGTAAGACCATAAATTGAGATAAAGACAAATCTGAAATTTCAAACAAAATTTAAAGAAGGAAAAGTAATTTGGCAATGAATAAAGTATTTGCATTAACCCTTTAAGTTACTTGTTTAATTACCGCAGTATTAGGCAAACCAACAATCTGTTTTTTACCCCTCTTTATTATTCCTCACGAAGAAAATTGTAACATTGCATCGAAACCGTTTTCAAAAACATCAGCATGTCAAACTCATAATAAATTCTTATCCTTTATGCTCTTGCAACCGGCAATCAAACAATTTTCTGGAAAATGTTCCTCATTTTATATATGTAATTTCGTTTTTAAAATTAGATTACAGACATTTGCCTATGGGTAACGTCGAAAATAGCAGCATACTCTTCAGCGCTCATCAAAAATGCGAACGAATTTATAAAGAGATAGCAACGTGCCGGCAGCCAGTTGAGTTTTGGTAGCTGGCGTTGCTATTATTGTTAGTCCGGTTTGGTTGCTTGGTTGGTTGGTTGTACTAAAAATACAACATCAAAAATACGAGTACATTTTCGGGGGCAGGCAACTGAACCGAAATAGTTCAGAGGAGAGGCCCCAAGGTCTATGCTTTCATAGAGTCTCTGTGTGAATTGTGTGCGGTGAGTGGACCTGGCATTTTGTTAGCCAAAAATCGGACGGCCAGACAAATACATGCATAACTTGAAAGCGAAATCTTGGCAGCACGGCCTCAGAAAGCCATCTAATTCTCTCAATTCAAACACTTTTACCTAAGCCGCACTCACACACAAGACCAAACATCGGAGGTTGTTTGTTGGCAGCCATTGAAAAGTGGGTAAACTGAATGCGAAAGCTAAGCCCACTGATGTCTGCACAGTGAGGAAAATTATGAAAATGTGTATGGTGATTGCTTTTTAGCAGTTATATTAACTTTTTTGACTTACTTTCTAATATTTTAAATTAAAATTTTGCGACAACTTTATTTATTACATAAAACTTTACATAAGTATATTGAAAACATAATCGTAGTATTAAATAAGAAATCATTGTGCATTATCAATGATAATCTTTGATTACCTATGTACTTCATTTAGCCGTATAGGCGATTTAATAAATAAGTTCATTAAGTTGAGCCATTTCAGATGTCAAGTACGTCCATAAATTTCAAGTTAACCGCAAGGCATATATGTATTCCAAACATTTAGCGCTATAAGCTGTTTTGATTAACCATTCAATAAGTGTTTTAATTACACTTCATTGAAGTTCATAAATATAAAACGTACTAGAAAAACTTCTGTCCCTGGGACTTTTACCATTCTTAGTCAACTATAATACCTTGAAATATTACTTTGAAGTAGAAGATACCTGATTTTTTACTCTGTGTGGCAACATGGCGAGGCAAAGATGTAAGAAGCCGGGCCTAAAACAGGCAATTCATAGGGCACCCGAGCTGCCAGCTTGGATTCAATGGCGCTCATTCACCGGCTTAGACACTCACACACATTGGCAGGTGGGGGTGGCGTAAAGTGTGGCATACATATGTGGGCACGAAAGCGGGGGTGGTGTATAAATCAAGTCCACACACACAAGCATACATAAAGGCGGACTTATTTTCCCACCCACCAATGCTGCAGCCGATGGCGCTTAAAGGCATTTTCGCAAAAGTTTTTGACTTGAGCATTTCAATCGCCTGTTTTATTGCTCACATATTTTATGCCGTTTATGCTCAAAATTCAGCTCAACATGCGCGACTCTTTGGCTTCGCACACACACATACACTCATATAAATGGCAAAAAGGAGCTGCCTCCGCCTGAGCTGTCTGTGTATTTGTGTGTCTTTGTATCGGTGTATGTCCTGCGGCGTTGAGCAAGCAACTCTTGCCAGTGCTGAGGAAAAACCGCAATGCGGCACATTATGCGCGCTGAAATTCCCTCAAGTCCCTTTCATTTTCCCGAAAGAAAGCAAGTACAAGGGGAAAAACGCAGTCGCGAAAGAAATGCGCAAATGTTTGCCGCCTCCCCCTCTTCTATTTTTTTAGGGAGGGCGTGGCCGGCTTTTGGACAGGGCTATTTGGCTGCAATTTCCCGCCAACTGATAAACTGGCTGCCACCGAGTGTTTGCCTTGCGGTTTTCCGTTTGTTTTTTCCTGCTTTGCTTTAAACACAGAAAAAAATCAACAAAACACACAAAAAAATACAACTAATTAATGTTTTTGTGCGTGAAAATGTATTTTAATTGTGCACCTGCTGCTGCTACTGCCGTCGACATTGCGGTTAGGTAAATATTAATGTTGCCTAAGGTGCGTTGACATTGCTTTAAATCCCAATCCCCATCTGCCAACGACAGTTGGTCCTTTGCCTTTGCTTCGGGATTGGGGTTTTCCACTTTTGATTGAAATGTTTGCCAAGTTTATTTGCCCAGGGGGCAGCCTAAAATGATTTGCCAGCAAGCCTCGGCAACAATGTAAACACTTTTGTTTTGTGCCGCCATGTCCTCAACAGAGATGAGATGAATCCCGGCCAGGAGCGGCCATGAGAAAAGTACTCAAAGGCATCTCAACCTTAGCTCGGTTCAATTAAGACAAAGCTCCAACGGCCGACTCACATACATATTGATTTTCATTCACTAATGAAAAGTGAACATAAAAAGCAAAAGACACTTAACCCTTTTATTGAATCGGCCACGCAATCTGCCGATGACGTCAGATAGTGACTGACTAAAGGACAGACTGACTAACTGACAGACTGGCGACTGACTTTCCCGACAGCATGGGCAACAGCTTGGTTCAGTCCTCCCAAGTGACGGCCCTCGCCCACTGAAATAACACTTTAAAAACAAGGCACTGTGTCAGCTGGGGAAGCGTGCTTACACTGAGCTGAAATTACTTATGTAGTCTACTGAAAACTTTTGAAGAATTTAGGTCAAGTGTCGATTGTAATTAGGAATTCAATTTAATATTAATTTTCCCAATCGAAGAGGAATATTTGATAAAACAATTGAATTAAGTAGAGAGCTTGGTTAGATAATAATAACTTATTTCTGTACTCTAACAAAATAAGTTTAAGTGCTTGATAATTTTACTGATTCACAAGTTCAGTAGGAATAGATTGAATTTATAAAACTAACGAATTTTCCCTCAGTGCTTATGACTGTCAGTGTTTGTGGACGTGTTCGTGTCTGACTGCCTCTCGAAGCGCACACAGCACGCCTTTGGTTGGGAAGGGGCTTTTAACCCACATAATAATTACTGTACTGAAAGGTTGCCACGGTCGAATGCGAAAAGTTGGAGTCGATAATTGCAGCGGCTGTTTGGGCCGTGGTAAGCGATTGTTAAATATGAGTATTTGCACAGGGGTGTCTTATAATCGGTGCTACTAATTGCTTTTCCTGTTCCCCCAATATATAAAGACTGGTCTTTCCCCTTGTAATTGTCGAGCAACGCATCGATGGTTTTGAATTCGGTTTTCATTTTTCTCTACGCTTTTTTTTTGGAATTTTCACGGGAATTTGGTATTTCACATTCGCGATTGAGTGAGTAAGCAATGCGCGGTCGGCTGCATGTGCCACTTCCGCTTGATAGCGTCATGGTTCCGGCTCCGTATCCGTATCCGCAGCGAGAGTGGGTGGATGGTGGTGACTATTGGAAGGACCAGCAAGGACCAACAGTGCCATTCGCATTCCAGGACAACTGGCTGCACTGGAATAGAACAACGTTTGCGTGACATTTGCGCGTTAGTCGCGAAATGCGTTTGTTTTGCGAGGAAATGCCACAATGAGACCGCTTTTGGCATTCCTCACTGTGTTCGCAGCACTTTATTAGTTGTTTGTCTGTGGGACAGGCACACGCCAACTTTTATGATAGGCCAGCTATTAATAGTTGCTCTATGTGTGAGCAAAAAAAAAAACAAACAAGAAAAAAACCGGGCCAACTTTGCCTGGCAATTTGTATAATTTAAACAATTTTGTTTAATTCTCGAATGGTACTTCAACTGGCTTTTTGTTTAAAACTTTGCCTTTGCCGGACTGCTGACCAGTTGGCGCTGAAATGTAGGCAACACTTTAATCTCTGATTCCCCAAGGAACTGCTCTGCGGTTGAGTTTAATATGTGTGTGCTGGTGTGTGAGTGTTTGAAAGCAGAAAATGCATTTAGTATGCAAACAAAATGGGCACAAAACTGTCGTTATTTATGCAAACCTAACTTCTGCTCTTTAGAAATTATTATTTCGCTCCTCTTCTATGGTTTTTTTGTATGTATTTTTTTTTTTTTTTATTTTAACCAGCCCGTTGTTTCTCTTGCTGTTGCCAGTTGGTTTGCATTTCCGTCTTTATGTTTGCTTACTCGCACACACAGACACAGTGACACCAACACACTAGTACTCGCACACACAGACCACACGGAAGTGGAGACGACGCATAATGAGCGGCCGGAGCATTTGGCTCGCTTCCTTCCGTCTTCTGCTACCATTTAACTTGTGCACACTGCACACTGAATGCGGCATGCTACAAGCTGAATGTTGGAGTCCTTCGCCCCAATGACTTTAACCCTTGCCGCGTCGTTAAACACGATTATTACATTATGAAATGCGAATAAAAATATTTAAATAAATTTAATTTCTTTGGTAAATAATAATTAAAATATTTCAAATAACTATATTGCTTTTCTTTCAGATTTAGTTTAAAAATGTTCTCATTTGTAATTTTAATAAAATCAATAAAATAAATTTTAAAATTTTCCATAAATATTTCCCAAGTACTCTTTAGTAAAATTAAAAAAGGAAAGTTAGTTAGCCAATTAATTAAAATATTAATTCAAAAATGCTGCGAAACGAAAGGGTTAAGCCCGAATTAGGCTAAATAGCGAAGGGCAGGCTTAAAGTCCTCACCTGGTGCCATCAATTAAAGCCAAATACTTTGTGCCGTGCGCCGGGGAAATAAAGAGCAAAAAATGTATAACGCCCATTCACGTGGCCCCGGGATTCAGGGACAAAGCTTGGCGCGCCGTCACCAAATGAATGGCCACCTGACAGGCATCTATTAAGCTGGTTTTGGAGTGGTGGTCCTGGCACTGGTCACTGATGGTGGGGATGGAGGAAATATAGAGAGTAGGGCTGGGAGTTGGGATGGCTAATTTGCCACAGGCCTGTGGCCATCCATGGGTCTGTTGTCTGCAGCTGTCCAAGGGGGGTGGAGTCACAGTTGGAAATTATATGGCGCGGGCATCATCAACGAGTCGCCATCTCAACAATCACTTTCCAAATATGTCAACATAATTAATTTTCAATTATCCCAGTGACATTTGTGGTACACACACACACAGTAACTTGGAATCGAGCTAATTGGGTGGGGCCTGAGGGCGCGGAATGGGGCGTAGTCTATTATTATTAATAGCAGAGAGCTCGCTTTGCCGGTGACCCTCTGGTGTCACTTAGTATAATTGAGCGGCGTTTGATGGAAATAATTCACAATCCCGCTGGCTCACAATGCTGAAAGTAAATTATTTTTGATGGTCTTGCTGATGTTAATCGATTAATCACGATAGCAAATGCCCATGCATAGTTTTTAAGCTGCTCAGACAGTCTGTAAATGTTTTCAGAATGACCCAACCACTATGACCCTGACCCATTAAAAACCATCAAATAGGTGACAAGTCTGTGGTTTTCCATTTTCCCAAGCTAGCGAAGATGCGTGTGTGTGCGCGATTTAATGGCAGGCCATCAATTTGACGCCTTCGAATTGGGCCAAAAAAGCAAAGGCAGCCGCCTGACGAATATACGAGTATAGACTGAGTCAACAATCATTTCGTGTCGCATCTTCATTTCGAACTGAAAACGTGTTTGATGGTGGGAGACAGAGACAAGGCATTTACCCAAATTAAATTGGAGCTTCAAAGACCTTTTTATCACCTGGCGTTAATCAAAATTCAAAACCCGGCAAATGTAGCGGAAGTAATGAGAAACGCTCGAGGAGCCGGATCGGATCGGATTGTATCCATTCCAGCCGGTTGCCTCGTTTTTCGGCCCCGGTTGGAGGTAGTTGGCTTAATCATCGCCCCCGGCCTGGTGTTAAACCGCAAATGTATCGCAGAGTTGGAGCCGGAGCTTCCTTGCCATCTTGGGTGCACTGGAAAAAAATATAAAGGTTTAAATACTTAGTTTTAGTTAGGAACACAACGTAAAGTTGAAATGAAAAGAAGAATAGTTTATCTAAATGCGTGTAGCTACTTTTGAGGAAGCTACTAAAACTAATAAAGAATCAAATGTTAAGTAGATGTCTTCAAAAATGTTAACTATTAAAAAAATTAACCTAATAAGTAAACCTTAGATCAAAGGTTGTCTTCTTTCTAGACAACAACTCAAATAATAGTCAAAGTTCATTTGGAACTTTCACCTTCATAAAAGATAAACTGAAAATGTTTTTATTTCACATTTTTTTTATTGCTTGTGTTAAAAATAATTATGAATATGAAATCAAGGGATTTGAGTCTAAAATTCCATGAATACTTATTTGCCCTATTATCTTTTAACAGACAAGAAATAGGCAGCTAAAGGATCATTTTGTGTAGTGTAATTACCGATTGCCCAAGCTTCTTGTCTGCCGCTTTGCTTTCCGGCTTGCATAATAAACGTCACAGCTCACGACTGTGAAGGAGAATGGCGCCGAGAATGAACTACAATGGCTATGAGGACGACAACAAGGACGAGCTCGAGAACGAGAATGAGAATGAGCAGTAGCTATAGCAGCAGAGCTGGAGCAAAACAAGTCGCTTAACAAGCAACAGCAACTACTTATGCTCAGGTGGAGACCCACAAAGGAGCACAATGCGGCGAATTGGGAGTGGGTAGAAAAAAAAATGGCAAATGGCAGAAAAGGAATCTTAACCGGAATTATTCATAATGTTCAGGAGGCACGCATACATTTGCATTTCACGGATGCGAGTGTCACTATCGAGACGAGGGGCAGGACATTAACATGCCGGCTGAAATAGAACCATTGCGGCAGCCAGGGTGACAGGATCGCCGGAGATACGGAGATATACGAGGATAACCTCGATTCGGGCCCATCCAAGCAAGTCATTCAATTTAGCTACCAGACATTCACACACACACACTCGCATAGATACTAGAAACAAGGACACCACCAGCATATATACACTAATAAAAGTGAAAAAGGACGTGAGCAACGCTCTTGGAATTTCAAACATGTTGCATCTCCGTCAGCTCGCAATCAGACGAAACTAAACGCGAGTGTTTTCTTTTTGGTTTTTTGTTTTTTTTAAGGGAATGGAAATGCTGAATGCGACAGCAGAAACAGGAAGCTAAACATCCAGCGGAATCAGCAAGACAAACATAAGGACAACCAAAAGAGAAAAAAAAAAAAAATTAAAATCAACAAAAATTTCAAGCGCAACAAAAGGAGACAAATAATTAAAGTAAAAGTTTCCTTCATCAGTTTGCTTATTTTGTATTCATTTTTTCTTAAATGTACCCTGACAAGAGGTTCTTTTCATTTTATCTTTGCAGGTGGCATTGCATAAAATGGTTCTTAGAAAATGCTTGAACTTCAGCGGACATGACCGTGTTCTTAAATATTTCTAATATTTGTGTATAAAAGAAGGATAAAAGCTTCTTGGAAATAGAATTTCTAATCAAAATGGCTAGGATTGGTGTGAGGAAAACAAGCAGCATTGAGGCTTTTAAGATTTATATTTATATATTATATTAATTTATTTAAAGATACAAATATGAAAAAGCCGAATAAGGGATTATTCTGCGATTTTTTTCTTGTTCAAAATTAAAAATAAGTCTCTAAAATTCCTTAATTTAACCTTCTTTTTTGAAATATTCTAGAAAACATTTTTTGATTATATTATTGATAAATATGTTTTTATATAACTTTTACTAAACAATAAAAGACTAATCTAAGGGTATTTAAAATTTACTGAGCTGTATTTAATAGTTCTGCGATGTTCTTATTCATTTCACGTTGATTTTGCGGCTGGGTCAGGAGGTCTTATCAGTCGGGCCAGGAAGAATTCATCAAGGTCAAAATGTTGATGGCCTCTGCTTCCTTTCGCCTCCCACTTTTTATCCCATCGCCATGGATTCGGTGGTTAGGTCAGGTTCCGGAACTTTTCCTTTACTTCTTTATGTTTTCTTTTTTTGTTGTTTTGTTGATGCCTTGTGGCTTGTCTGCCACGGCTGACTGCCTTTGACAACGGATCCAATGACTCGTTGGCAGATGGCAGTCGAAAGGCTGGAATGGGCTCTAAACCGCGTCTTTTTCTTCCCCGGGTTCAGTGTTTATCGGCGGGACCAAAAAAAAAAAAAAGAAGTAATTTCTTAAAAAAGTTCAACATGGCTGGGGCCAAAAGGGTCGAGAATCGGCAAAGAGTGTCAAGTGTTATTGACGATTTGTTGATGATGTGGCACAAAGAGTGGCCAAAAAGTTGAGCAAAAGGTATGCGAATGGAAAATTGGGGCAAGGGTTTTATGCATCCTTTGTCGTAACTTGGAGTGACGCTGCCGGCCACCACAGCTCGTCTTGTCTATCCTGACTCATTTTTTTCCAGCTACGGAATTTCCATTGCATATGCTTAGCGTACAAAAGGGAATTTTCTCTGCTCATTCTTTCATCACTTTCCTCGTCCTCCTGCTTAAGCTTAAGAAACAAGGATAAGGTATTCCTAGGACTTTGTTGGCTGCCATCGAGGTAAACGATTTCACAAAACGAAGTAGTGTGGGTAATCAACTTGGACGTACAAGGTATTTAGTCGGTATATTTGTATATTAGTTAAAAGGATAAACTGATTTATTATCTTTAAAGCTTATCTTATATCTTAAAACACCATGTTTTCTTTAGTTGCATTAACTTTTAAAGGGTCTTTTATTTTTCATTCTAGCAATGACTTTAAATTTAATAGTTATAAGTTAAATATAGAAATGAGAAAATCCCACGTTAAGGTACTAAGAATATACGATATACAGATTTTAGAAAAATTAACTTAAATATTCATTTATTTTTGATCAAAAAAAGATATCTAATTTTGAGACTGATGTGATTTCTGGGATGATGGTTTCTTAACGCATTAATCTTTAATTTAAATAAATGTAATATTTCGCAATAGGGAAACCGCCACTAGTTTTGTGCTTGAATGTTTAATATTATTTATTAGCATCTTTGGGAGAGGGGCTCCAAGAATTTTCCCAAAATTTCAATATGCTTTGAGTTCTAGGAAGTCAAGGTCTTAGACACGGAGATATCCTGAAGAAGATTGCCAAGTCGTAAAGACCCATTTCTGGCTGTCACAAGCATGCAAAGGAATAGCATATACCCAATATAGGAAAAAACTAAAAAAAAAAAAAAATGAAAATAAAACGGCAACGAAAGCAATGTCCAAGGTAAACACGCAGGGCACGAAACATCTTTTCAGTGCGATAACAGAAATATTCCTCCATTCAGGCAGACACGAGGCACGTAACAGTTTTATCTCTTATTCAAAGTGCTGGCCTTGCTGTGGGTGTAAGTAAACTTTTGGCAGGCAGTAAGCCGCCGCCTCATCCAACAGAAATACAAAAAGAAAACTTTTCAAGTGTTGAACAATAATCAGAAAGGCTGGACGAACCTACGGCCCGCCCGCCTTTTCAACGAAAATGTAGCTCCTCATCTTCTGGTGGAAAAGTTTTCGTGTTCCGGGCATTGCTTAAATGGGTTTATGGGTTCATTTGCAGTTGTAATAGGCGTTGAAATGCTGGGGATTGTGGCCCTTTCAGCCGCCGCTTCTTTGTTTCTTTACTTTTTTTGTGTGCTTTCTGTGGGATTTCTTATTCCGCACCTCTAATTCGCTCCTTCATCTCCTTGATGGGCTGCAAATGAGGGCTAGCTTCAAAGTTAATTACACTTTGACCCCCCGAGCAGCACGCAACCATCCCTATGTTTACTGGTATTAGTCTTTAAAACAAGTTTTTTTCCTCTTCTTAGATATCCGGAAGTTTAGAGCAGGACATAAACAGTTTTGTATTTCAATTAAGCGAATGGCCTGGGCCACGAAATCAATCCGAAAGTGAATCATGGGCTGCCAAGGAACACAAGAGACCCACGACGAAATGAATCAAATCAAATATTTATTGTTTTCGATCCAATAAATTTTTATCACTCACCGGGGTAGCTGGCGAATGGCCAGCAGAAATATGGGCGTGGTAGGTGCGAAATATCCAAGTGACAACGCCGTTGGCGACAGCTCACATTCGCTTTCACTTACAGAGGGCTCAGCGACCAGAAAAAAAAATAATAATCATAAAATGGCGGATGAAATTCACAAATAAATGCGAAAACGAATACAAATCAAGCCGTCCTTCTGCATATGAGTTCGAATATATTTCTTTTTTTTTTCTTCCGGGCTTGGGGTGTTTATGCGTGAGCCAAAAATGCGAGCATAAAGAATTTGCAATTTAAAAGGGATTTACTGCGCCTCGTAAAACAAACACAATAAAAGATCAAACGACATGACAGGCTAAGGCCTCTGTCCCTGACCTCTGAACCCCGTACTCCCCAACCCCCAATCCCCAATCGGAACCCCCAGGCGAAATGTCAAAGGATGAGGCCCACCAAATGGCAGAGACAACAGGCACGAGCCGAAAGATGACAAAATAAAAGTAAAGCCGAATTTGGTGTGACAACTTTGCAGGCAACCAGATCGAGATGGATATGACAGGGCCAAAACACAGATACACACATGTGTGTATCTTGGTTGTCTGTATGTGTGTGTATTTGTAGGGTGAGTTGGCTAGCACACACACTTTTCCGCACATGAAGTTGTTGCTGAATTGTTTTTCCTTGGCTTCAGCTGCCTGCCACTGTTGACGTTTTAATCGAATCAATCCGGCAGCCGAGCGTGCCGAAAAAAAGTTATAAACTTGTTGGCAGTTGGATTGAGAGTTCATGTTCTCATTCTCATTCTCCCACTCCTGTGGTTTTGGCCTGAATTAGGGCCAAAAAACTGGGTGGCTGGCACACATGGGGCTGCTGCTGCTGCTTCATCTCTATTTCTATCTGGCAAGCTAATTTGCGCAACAATATAAAAGTTGTTTGCTTGTTTTTCCCATTCGAGCAGCCCAGCCCATCCTGTTTGAACAGAATTCGTTGCAAAATCAAATGATTTTCGGTTGTCTGTGATCCGAGGCCAATGTGCAAATGAAAATTACTGGCCAAGCTATGATTTGATTTTTCCATTCTTGCTGGATGGCTGTAGGGTGGACCTGGTTAAGGTACGAGGTGTGTTCAAAAAGTAAGGTGACTCTTCAAATTTCGCGAATCTCAAATTTTTCGATTATCGAAACCTTTTAGAAGTTATACGAGGTGTGTTCAAAAAGTAAGGTGACTTTTCAAATTTCAAATTTTTCAAATTTTTCGATTATCTTCAGTTTGGGAACAAGAAAAGCACATGGGCCAAATGAATATGGTGGCTGAGGCATTATTGTGGTGTTGTTTTTGGCCAAAAATCAAATCCTTGATCCATATTTTCGATAGCAAAAATCCCGAGCTCGCAAAATAACGTAACTTTACGCCTCCAAAACAAAGAGGATGTTCCATTGAAACTGGTACAGATGTTAGGTAGAGTGTACAATATAACAAAACAAAAAAATCGATAATCGAAAAATTTGAAATTCGCGAAATTTGAAGAGTCACCTTACTTTTTGAACACACCTCGTATAATAGGAATAAACTATGGTGTTGGCAGTTTGCCTGCAAGGAGGAATAGTATGTACTTTATTACAAACTTTGTTTACTGACTCAATTCAACATTTAAATTTATGCTTAAGACTTTGATTATAGATTAAATGGTAACTAATTTAAGTTTATTTTGCAAAAAAAATTGAGTAAAACATTCAAGACAGTTCTTTATAAACTGAAGTTGATCTAGTGAACTAGTGAACAAGGACTAGTCCTTACTAGTGGTAGTTCTTACTCAGGACTTATATTTATGAAACTTAAAGGGAAAGTCAAAGAAACTTTTACTTTATTCTGATTTTAAATACTCCTTGCTAAATACAACCAAGGTCCATCTGCATCTTTACCTTAACTGACACATATTGATTTTGGCATAAGATAAAGCAAAAATAGATTTTGAAAAGCACTAAGTCAGTTTGGCTTAAATGCCAAATGCAATATATGTTCACTTTTGGGAATGAACAGACAATGCCTTATCGATCCGGCCATTAATCAAATTTATCTAGCTCGAAATGAAATTTAATTGACAACTCATTGAACCCAGCTTGCTTTTCAATTATTTCCACTGTCTGCCGCAGAAGCGTCCAAACAAATGTCAAATGATAAACATCGTACGTGGGCTGGGGATTGAATTTGTAATTTAATAAGCTTGTCTGCAATTATGCAAAATAAATAAATTAGAAATCAGGCGACGGATAGGCAACTTCCACAACAATGTGGGGGCATTATAGCACATGAGTGCGATGAATATGAGTTGGGCGCTCGAGTAAACAAACTACAGACTTAATCCAATTAATGTCGAATTTAAATGCTCGAGACGATTTGCCATACCAACTGACAGCTACCGGAGCACCGGAGCTCAGCTGAACTCGATTGGCCATTGAGGGGGTTATAGAAGGGCAAGGGAAGAAGGAGGTTTAGGATCAGAGGCAGACCAGGATATCGGGGGTCTTAGGGGGACTTAGAGCCAGCGATTCACATTTCAGCTTGCAGCCACAACCGCATCGTGTACAAGTTACTCCTGGGAACGTGGTGGAAAAAGGAAACTTTTTCTGCGACGTAGATAGTTTTTGCTAACAGCTCATGTGTGTGTGTGTGTGGGCGGAGTTGTAGGCGTGGCACCATCCAGACTCTATACTCTATACTCTACTCAGCACGTAGACAGCCTCTCACTCAGGTCATGCACTTAGAAAAAAATATAGCAAGCAAAGTTCTTAAATATCGCTTGGGTATACTGCACATTCTTATTTTTAAATAATAATTTTAAATTTTAATCTAATAAAATCGTAAAACGTTAATTTTTTAAAAATTAAGGTGCAAAATGAAGGTAAAGAAGTAAAGGGAAGACCATTTTAGGTTTCTTTCTTGAAGTTATATTTATTTTATGACCTTTAATATCTTGATCAATATTCGATATTTGTAATTATAGGAGCTCCAAAAACATGTTGAATTATTTTTCTCAGTGTCCGTATGTAGGGGGTGGGAGGATGTGTAATGCGTCATGTTCGAGTTTATCGCTTGGGCCCCGAAATTGCCATACTGGGTGGAAAAGAACAGTCAGATAGCCCCATTCGGGTTTCAGGGATGACGGGACGTGAGTCGAGAACCTGGTCGCTTGTGATGGTTGGGCTGTGACCGTGGAGGCCGGAGAGAAGCAGCAGACTTGGGGATCAGGCCGTGGCCAATGTCGGTGGCAACTTGGTTCAAACTGACAGCCCAGGGAGAGGGAATGGAGATTTGGATGAGCATGTGCCAATGTGCTGTTAGTAATGGAACCGCAAATTGAACCATGCCGGGGTGGGCGTAAGCGGAAACGGAAGCAGCCAGCTGCCCGCCTGCAATTTGCAACCAGAGACCTTTTGCCAGACCCAACAACAGAAATGCCCGATCATCGCTTTGATTCACGAATCACGAATCGTTGGCCGCCAACAAAAAAAAAACGAAAAACATATTTAATGCATTTGCCTGGCCAAATAGTAATTAGATTTCCCTTTCATTCGATTCAAAATTGAACAACTGAGTGCACAGAATCCATCGCATATGCCCACCGATATCAATTATATTTCGGTCGAGCACTAAATGGCGGAAAAGCGTTCGTGTGGCTTTTAGTCAAAAGAAAATTGCCCGAGAATATATATTGTTTGTATAAAAGCATAAATATCAAATTTTAATTTAACGCCAAGAGATAAATAATGAAATCGATTTTCGCTCGACAAAAATATTCCGCTTGAAGAAATAATTTTAAACTTTTCTTTTTAAGGTTTAATCTCTGTAGATAATCGTAGAAAATGTATTTATCTTTATTTTGTTATAGTTAATATTTTAAATTTTGTTTTGTTCACTGGTTTACTGGAAAATACCAAAATTTAATACATTTCTGATTGAAAACTAATTAGATTTCCTTTCGATTCGTTTCAAATCAATCGAATGAATGCACAGAATCTATCGCATATGCTCACGCATTTGATTTTGGGCGGAAACTAAATGGCGGAAAAGCGCCAGCGAAGCGTGCTAATTCACCGGGCTCGAACGCGTCCCGTTAGTCGGAAATGCGACCGTTCACATGCCCGACTGTCACATGGTTTCCCTTTTGTATCCACCTGTCTTCGAGGCTGTGGCTAGTTTTCCCCCAACCTGTCGCACTTTCCTCACCCCTCTCCATATCTCAGCTCACCTACGTTTGCAGAATGCCTGGCTACACACAGACGCACCCCCGCACGGCCACAAACGCACAAGGGGCATAGCAATTGTCGTCCTGCGGCTGCTTTGTTTTCGTCCTTGCCACTTGACTTTTGCTTTGCTTTTTACTTGTGAAATGCGAGTGTTGTGGTTGCCTAACACTATGAGAAATTGTTGTAATATTTTATTATTTAATATTTAATTTTATTCTTGCTAATAATAACAGTAATTCCTTTTTTAAAATTATATTTAAATGTTGCATTTAATACTTTTTAAAGAGTATCTTGTCATTAGTTAGAGTCACAAATGGTTTGTAATAATTTTAAACATTTTTTTTAATTTGAATTACTATTTACTAAATATTCTTTTCTCTGTAATAGCTGGGTAAATTGTAAGTTTGAAATAATTTGTTTTTGTGTGTAGCAAATGGGATTGACCATTCTGAGCCGTTGTCCTGGCGACAGGATTTATGCAAAACGATTTTACAGTGGGCTCTCAAGCATCCTGCTTGAGTCCTTGCCTTTCTTTGGCCGATTGTAGACTTAGTGGTTTTCTGTGGCAGGTCGTGTTGGGCCATCTGCTTGGCCACTTTAATCACTCAGAGGCTTTGGGCTCATAAAAATAAATGCCCTGTTAATGCCGGGAGGACCAAGTATTGCGATTGGACCTGTTTAAATTTAAATCATAAATAAAATCGGACCTTCAAGTTGTAAATGTGCTAAAAAGCAAGATGAATTGCCGGTTATTATTGCCAACTTCATTTGCTATGCACTCAAAAACCGGGTAGCTAACTGGGCCAAGAGCCCTTAAATGAGGGCCATCTTCAAGATGCAAAACGAAATGAAGTGGGGCTAGAAATGGAGCCCAACCAACTCGACTGATGGTCGTCTGCGTTACAAATGAATATTAATTATGTATGGCATGCTAATTCCGCGAATCCATTAATCACAATTATAATTTATGCTGTTATTTTCACCTTTTTTAGGTGCATTAATTTTCACATTTTTATCGAACATTTTCCACTTGGCACTTGGCTGCCCTTTCGCCTCATTAACATTCGCATGGATAATAGAAATTTAAGTTGTAAAATCAATAAAGTGCCACATTAATTATTACAGCAACAAAAATAATAGCAAGGACAATGCAATCACGCGACACTAATAAATCCCCCGGGGTTATGTACAAATCTGCGAATAATTAATGTGTGAACTCGAAATGGCATTCGTAATGCTCCATACCATTATGGATATTATAATTGCATGAAGTGGGTGCCACACTCTTATTAAAATTAGCATTAGCTTGGAGGTAAACATAATCGCGGATCATTAAATACAAAAATGTAATAGCATTTGGTATTTAGGGGGAACTATGTATAAGAAATATTCAGCTAATTAAGTGATTTAATTTATGGAAATTGTTTTTACTTTCTTTTTCTAAATCTGTAAAGGTAGGGCATTCGTATTTCCACCTTTGAGTATCAACATGAAACACCCTCAGTAGCTATTTTTAAACAGCAACATAATTTTATTTATGCTAGAGTAGCTTGACAAATGAATTTTAAGTACTTCCTGCTGACTTTGGCCCAATCAAAATGTGCATAATTTGCATATTGCATTTCGCAATTTGCATTTGCATTTGCCAAGATGCAGCCGGTCACTTCAATGCCTTGACACTGCCGGCATAATTGTTCAGTTTACATTTCGTATTTATTATTTGATTTTCTGCCATTTCATTATCCTCTCAAACAGCGTTACCATTTAAAAAAAAAAAAAAAGGAAAACAAAATAAAGCGATATTGTAAATATTTTTCCGTGTTACAGTTTACTTTATTTTCCTTTTGACAATTATTCAGCTGTTCGCTTCAATTTCAATAATTAATTGTACAATTTGTACTTCTCTTTCTCTCGATTGCAGTTGAAAACAGTAGACAACGTCCTCCCGATATCTGGATTTATTTTGTACTACAACCAAATGACAACATGCTGAAACCGTTGGCCGTGATTATTGGAATTTTTTATTTAGGTGAGTCCCTCGTATAAAGTCCTATCTCTGGCATTCGCCAGGCGGGGTATTATTAATTACACTCGTTAAATTGAATCTCGACATGCGAAATATGCGACCGAACGAATGTTAATTAATCACATTTGCCGGTTAAACGATTTGTGTTCGAAGTGTTTTTGCTTATTAAGTCGATTCAATTCGACTTCAGTTCGATGCCAAAGTTGAGTGCCAAATACATTTTTAATGGAATTTATTTTTTTTGATGGCCATGGAGTAATATTATTAATTCAGTTGACATTTAATCACAAAAGGAAATTGAATTTTTCAAGTATTGAGTAAGGTTACAGTTTGGAATGTACTACAGTTTGAAGTCTACTTATGCTATGCGGAAGAGGTTGTAAACTTAGCTGACTTATCAGTTCTGTTCAAAAAGTGTTATATTGGTTTTTATTTAACAAAGTCCCTTTAAAAGCTTGCAAAGCTTTTAGAGTAAAGCTGAATAATAAAAAGTGTTATAAATCCTGTGCTTTCCTCTTTTGGAAAAGTTCTTCTGCAACCAAACCAAGCTTTTGGAGGTACTAAATATAAAGCTTTTAAGTATTCTTGAAAAGTACGAAAATTCAAGTTAAAAGCTGCACTTAAATTAAATATAAAAAAATGATCTAAAACAAATAAAGAGCTTTTTTTCTTATGTAATAAGCATAGCCTTACAAGGACCTCAACCATTGTAGAGTAAATTTTATATTAGATGTAAAAATATAATCCTAAGTTTAACTACATGAGTTTACATAACTCCTTGCCTCTATTTTATAGCCAACTCAAAACACTAAAAATCCTTAAATTCCAAGGGTCCTTATCAAATCAATCCCAACAAAGCATAACTTTAATCGCGCTTCAATCGCCAGACCTTTAGCGATTAGAAAGCCACAAAGGCTGCGGTAAAAACCAACACACATAACGGCAAACTATAATTATGTTTATCTTAATTATATTGCGTGACGTAAGTTTCTTATTAACCGGCAACAAAGTCACAAAGTCAGCAACAATTTACCATGTTTATGGGCGACGGGGCCAAAGCCCCTAAGGAATTATTATTACATCCAGGTGGACTTACCTTCGGGCCACCCACAGCCCTTTGAGTCGCGTGAGCAATCAGAGCACAGGTGGGCAAATCACCAGAAAGCCAGAAAGTGGCCAAGTTGGGCCACCAAGTGGTCACCGCCGAGTGGCGCCTTTGTTCACCTGCTTCTCACACACACACACACACACACTCACACACATTTTATTTGCATATAAAACGTGTGATGAGAGTACGAGAATGAGGGAGAAACGCGTTTCTAATGGAACTATAACAATTGCCAGGACTTGGCTGTTGTTCTTGATTTCTTGCGCCTTGCAGCGCCGAAAAGTATGCTAAGAAATTAAGCACATTGGTCATTTTCATTTGCGTGCCAGCGAGCTGTTTCGTGGCCACACGGCGTATGCGCAATGCTAAGAGAATGCCTCGAGACCAGCGACACACGCAAAAAAATAAAAACTGCACGTCATTACCTTGATTTGTGGCGACTTTTGAACTCCACCCCGTTTTCTTTTTCTTTTTGACTTACTGACTCTTTGGCCACTTACATAAGCCAAACAAATTTCGCACTTAACTTTAGCTGGCCTCATCATTTATGCTAATCAAAATCAAAGGCATTTTAAGACCGCTCATCGATAGTTCAAGTGTCTTCGCTGGCTATAAATCAAAATAATTAAGTCGCCTTAAATTGACTTGAGTCGCTGGCTAGGGCTGGCTGTGCTGTGAGGGGTCCATAAAGTGACTGGCATTAACCAAAACTCCCAAGTGGGGCTAATAAGCTTGAGACAGCGCTAATTTTACCCTCATTAAACAAGCTGACATGCCAGGCCCAGAACGACGACCAGGACCAGGACCAGATTGGTGGCAAACACACAGGACGATGCCAGGCTAACGGTTTAGAGAGCTCAATAAACTCAAAGGGCTGGTCGACGTTCTTCCTTCCTCCACTGTTAACCCACAAAAACCCCCCTTAACCCTCCTCGATTGCCATGCCAGCAAGCGTCGCCATTTTGGCAGTCATTAACGGCAAACTGCTTCATCATTTAATAACCCAAAAGTGAGCTGGTTAAATGCCGGGCGATGCGATGGGGCTCTTTTGGCCCAAATACTCCCCCACAAAAACCGGCAAACAGACACTCAGACAACGGCTTGGGCTGGCAAAGGAACAAAAAGAAGAAAAAAAAGAAAACCCAGACCCAGAGTGGCACAGAACATGCCACACTTATTTTTATAGATTTCATTTTAACACCGAAAAAGGCAAACGCATGGAAACTTAACCGATGCCGTTCCAGACCCTCTGCCTCGTGCCACGCCCCCTTTCTCGCTTGGCAGGCTCGAGACTACATAAAATTGGCAAGGCGTCAAAACGGCAATGGCAAAGCAAAAAAAAAGGCGGCGGCGGACACGAAAAAAAGGGTTCATTATGGCAATTTGCTTAAACTCGTGGCGGATGCCATGGGAACTTTAGCTTTGTGGCTCCCTTTCTTTGTTTGTTTTCTTTTAGTGAGTATCTTAAAGTTCTCAATGATTTCGGGGGGTTAACTACAAAATAGCCGCATCATTTGTAAGTCTGGATCTTATTTCACATTCAAAACACTTGCCGTGTCCATCGGGTTCATAAAACATAATGAAAAGCAACATTTCCGTCCTCGGCTAATTCCCAAATCCTAACTCCTGTCACCTTAAAAGTTCATTGCACTTCTTTGTATTTTTCTTTTCCTCAAGAAGGTTTCCAATGTGTGTATGTGTGCTTAGTGTCGCTTTGTTTGGAAACCGCCAAAGGGGTTGTCAGGCCCGGCGACTTGGATTTATAACATGATTTCACTTCCAGCAGGCTGTACACAATTTTTAATTGAGCTTCTATGGCAGTGCCACAGACGACACGCAACCTGGACTCTTGACCAGGACCTGAGCCTCAATTGGCATTAGTAAAATATTTCAAAAACCACTTAAGTTACGGTCAGGCGAGAAGGTAAGGCACCCACTACAAAGACTCGATGCACAAGGAAAAATAAAATCATAAATCCTGAGTTACCGTTGGCTTTTAAAACTGAAACAAATGAAATGTGTTTTTTTCATTAAACTTAATAGCAATAATCATAGGTAAACTCACAAAGATTTTGACTTAAAAAGTGTTATTCAGTAAGTAACTGTAATAAACAGTCTTAAAGAATGAAAATAAAATGTCTAACGCCTTATCTTGACTTTTTCTGAAAGGATTGCAGTGAGGCACACACACACACACACAGAAACTAAACAACTACAGAACCATTTTATTTCGAATACCAAAGTCTCAATGACCATCAATTTGAGCGTTCTTGAGCAATCGAATTTATATCTTTATTCCATTATTAAAAGTTCGAACCAAAAGTGAAAATTAAGAACTTTATTCTCGATTTTCGATTGTGATATTTTTTTCTTGTTCACTTAGAGCTGTCGTGGTAGTTTCCCCAGTTGTCGTCGCTGTGGCCGGAAGTCCTTGCAGAAGCAAAATGGAAGGAGAAAGCCGCTTGGCGTGTTGAGTTTTCATTTTTCGTGCGTGCCTAATTATATTTGCGTGCGCATGACCAATAGCAGGCCGTAGAGAATGACTCTTGTGAAAGCCTCGGGCCTATGGACTTTAAAGCCATTTAAAAGATATTAGGCAAGGGGGCATCATCGGTGGCCAAGTGACAAGTGACATGTGTAGGCGTCGCTCGATCTGGTTGCCATCAGCATGTCCTTGGGCCCGCAATGTTGACTTTATTGTCAGCAATATGATTTGTCACCTCGCCGCCGCCAACGGACATGGCAAACAGACAGCACTCCTGGCCGCCTGACAGATGAGTGTCTGGCAAGAAGCGAGTGGAGTCCACTTGGCACTTGGACATGGCGTGTCGGCTTTGTGGTTGGACTCACCCACCTCGTCGTGGTCGGTGCCTTGATCGATTACCATTACATCCCCGAACGAAGCCAACGGAGAAGAAGAGGGACCTTAATGGGTAATAAGTAGATTGCGTGATTGTTCCCAGAGCTCGTCGCATTTTGCAGTGATTGCTCACTTTTCGACACTTTCGGACGATGGTAGACAAAGGCCAGAACAAAGGTCGGGGGATTAAGAACTCCTTGGTCCGTGGTCCTGGCTCGGGCCACCTTCAAGTGGGCGTCCATTAATCAAGTCGGAGTCAAGAGATGTATATGCTTTTCGATGGGCGTGCTCCGTTGCGGAACTATTCGTTTGCATTTTCTATTATATTATGAAGACATTCCGTGTCGTAGGCCTAACTTTTTTGTTTATTTCTGTTTTAGTTTTCCCCGTGTGTTTGCCGAGTAATTAGTGGCATAAGGCAAAAGTTTTTGAGGCAAATGTGTTGGCATTTGATTTGAAGGCGCTTCCTGAAATAGAACTAGAGGGAGAGAGAGACCGAGAATGAACGTAGCGAAAGTGCCGCTTAATTTGTATTCAAATTAAGGTCAAAGGCCACACACATTTCCAGAATTTATTCCGCCAAACGGCATTTAATCAGTTTTATCGCTGCACCGAATCGCTTTAGATATCCCTTCCATTCGATCTAAATTGGTTTATGTAAGGGTCTTAGCTGAAAATATGTTAAACAGATAGAAAGTGGGATTCCATTCGATTTCCCTCTTTTTTCTTTGGGGGATTTGTAAATTTATTTCCAAACATTCCTCGGCCTCTGTTATTGTTTCACGCTTGAGCTTAGAATTGTTTTCTTCGGTTTGCCATAAATTTAAGGCCAGAATGTTTGAGCGGACGGGGCCGAGTGTTTTGGCCAACTTGTTTTGCATGAAAAAGTGTCAACAACAAGCGGCGGGTCCTGCCTCAGGCTGTGACACCAAAGCTGACAACACTAATGAACGAGCGATGGGCGCACTTGCCACGCCCCTTACGCCCTTTGACCCCCGCCCTTAGAATTGCAGCAGCAACTTTACGGCATTTGTTCTATGCAGTTTTCACCTTTCCTTCCCTTGGCATCTTTTTTCTCTTTTTTTTTTTTAGTTTAGTTTTGGTTTTGTTTTTGCCGCCCGCAACTTTGACATAATTCAGGGCAGAACTGCCAGGCTGGCCAAAAAATATGAAAGTTTGCGGGTGTCGCTGCAATATTCTCTCTCATTTTTTGCCATTTTCCCACCAAGTTGTTGTTGTTGTTGATGTTGCTGCTGTTGTAGCCGGCAAAAGTTGATAACGAGCAGGTGTTAAAATGTGACCAAGTGCTGGCTGGCTTCTGGCACGCCTACTCCGCTCTATGCCGCGCCACCGCCCACCCACTTGGCTGCCTCGGTGATTACAAGTTGTTGACACTTTTGCAGTTTGCGGCAACAACTCAACTCAGGCCAGCTCACATCGGCTCAAAGCGAGAGCCAAAGTTGGCTGGCTGGCTGTGACCATGGCCAAAATGTCGCCACATCACAGCTCGTCCGTCCCCGTCCCGCTGCTGCATTTCTGGAGCTGGCAACTTGAAGCGCCACTCAATGCGGCCATACTGTTAGGTATTCTAGATGGATGTTTATTGCATTGGCAGATATATGCAAAAATATATGGGAGTGTCAGGTCAAGAACCTTATGAAGTAAAAATCAATCTAAAGTAAACATCGTTTTTTTTAAGATAATATATATTTCCATAAAATCGTGGTATAAGACAAGTACTAAAGGCAGCTATGTCGCTTTTAATCTCTTTTATAATATAAAAATTGGGATCAATATTAAAAGATGACTAAAAACTAAAATTTTCCTCTTGTTCTCTTCAAATTCTTTCTTTTTGAGCCTAATTTTTCCTTTATTTTTCCGTAAGAAAATGTATAAACCTACCTTAAGTTATTAGTAGAACGAGAATATTATTTTAATATGTCTAACCATCCTTTTTTTTTTAATGTTTAATACGATATTTATTTGTAGACAGATATATATCATATTTTCCAAGTGTAATATGCATATTCCCATCTCGCCCTCTTCACCTCTATTTTCCTATTTTCCGGTCATATACGACTTTACGACGCTGGCGTTGACTTTTTAATGAACACGGCAATTTGCCGAAAGGTGAGGAAGAACACTGGCATACACATATACACACACACACACACACTTAAGCAGTTGGTGTGTGGGGCGGGGGGCGTGGCGTGGCCTGGCATTTTTGATCAGCCTCGAATATCATTTCACATATCGTTAAAATTCGTTTAGGCGCAGCATACAAATTGCTACATTTCCGCCAAACTTCAAGGCGTTACCCAGGACTTTCGAAAACCCTAACCACCAGTTCGACCTTCTCCTTGCCACCCACTTTTCATGCCCCACTTTTCCCAGCTTAAGCGTTTTTCGCTGGTGGAGTACTTTCAAAAATTTCCTGCGTGCGTCTGCGGTGGGCCTCGTGTAAATTGAATGAAATTGAAAAATTTAACGCAACAGCAATTCCATTACGTTTGCCAGGCTCATTTTCACCGCGTTTTGGTCTTGGCCTTTGCCCCTCAACCATCGACACCATCCACCCACTCCTCGTCCTTGCCTCGAAATTTATTCATTACATGCAATTTTTTGCGCCGTCTTCACTTTCGTTTATCTGGGTTTCCTCAACATTTTCGAGCGCATTAGGCTTGGCAATCAGAAATCATGTGTGAAATGGGAAAAAATGTGCGAAATAAAATGAAAATCGCGCCTGGCAAACAGGAAAAACACTGGGAAAACATCAGCACATGCACACACACACAGTTCGTTAAGTTGGGTCCCATTGGCCTTCAGGCATTTGTCTTCATACGTGTGTGTTTTCAATTACAATGGCAATTGTTGTGGTTACAGCCATTGCCTTGGGGGCCAGGGTTGAGCATAAAAAAGAATCGAATCAATGTAAATAAATAAACGCTTACAAACAGAAATGCACAAATAGATTGTCATCGGTCTCATCAGGCTTCCACAGATTACCGCATTAGGAGGAGATTCGAATTCAGATACAGCCACAGATTCAGATACAGATTCAGATACAGATTCAGATAGATAGATGGATGGTTGATGGGGAGGTTGAGCTGCATATTGTATTTATGCAATCTGCATTTTATAAATATTTTTATAAGCAATCAACAATGACAGCATCCGAAGCCAGGACCATCAGCCCAGGGCCAACATGTTGAGCATGCCAAGTGCGTTGTCTTCTCGCAACTGGCATTTCGCATTTCCCGTGTGTTATGTTAATGTTTAATATAAATGCCCGCTGTCATGTATTGGCTTCGTCTGTTCCTGGCTAAGGAGCTTTTGAAAGCCAAGAAGGACGAAGTGCTTTAGTGCACTGAGAGGAAAACGAAGAATTTGGGTAACCTTCAAGAATAAAAGGTTTCAAAACAAATCAAACTAAAGAACTTTTCCTAGTAAAGCGTATATCTATTGCATGAAAAACAAAGAGATGGTATAGATTTAAGTCAGTAGTACAAAAAACTCTTCTTATTCCACCCAAAAGTGCTAGGCAAATTGGCCTTAATTGGAGGCAGTCAAGCCTTATTGAAAAATATTTTTAATCGATTTATAAAAAGGACTTCCCTATGCCCCTGGGACATTTTTGCTAAGTGCACGTTCATCTTCCTTGGTATGCCTGGCGCATAAGCAAAAGATATTGCAGTCATCTGACTTGACCAAATCCAAATCCCATCATTTCGATGTTTATTCTGTAAGCTGGAGCAGCAACATTTAAATTGACAACGGGAGCGGATCGCAGGATAACCCTGGGAATAGACCATGAAAACGGGTGGGTTATTAAATTTTAAAGGACGAACATTTAAGTGTTTTTTTTTTGGGAGGTTTTTTGTTCGTCTGATGAGTGTGTGCATGTGTGTGCAATTTTGGTTAGTTGATGTCGCCAACAAACTTGCATACTAAATAAGCCGCTGGCTGCCACTATCTCTCCATCCAAATTTCTGTACTCTTTTCCACTGAATTTTCCTCCCACTTTTTCTGCCCACTTTTCCACATCTCCCGTCCCTCTCATCCACAGGCCTCATGCATTTTACATTCGCAGTCGTCAGCCGCTACTCATTTGTTTTCCTTGCGCCCAAAGGCAACCGAAAAAGAAGGAAAAGCCCACCCACAAACAGACTCTCACCACCACATGTTCATGCAATTACATAGACCACACACACACACACACACACACACACACATACAAACAAACGCATTGTTGCAATTGCACGGGAAATAGACTTTTTGAATGCGAATGCGTTGCACATGTCAGATGGAATGCGCTTAGAAAAAAAGCTGGAAAAACGTGGCGAAAAAGAAAGGAAAGTGAGAGAAGAAAGAAGACAAAATCCCACAGCAATGCGAGGTTTCCTTTTTCGCCTGCTTTTCTTTTACTTTGCAAGTAAGTTTTCCTTATTTTTTTTATTTTTTTTACAACCAGGAAGGACAACAACTTGCTTGCTATTTCAAATGCAGACCTCGCACATTGGCAAAAGGAGATTGGTCAATTTAAATAAATTTAGGAGATTACTTTGCATATTTTATGTTATAGAAAAGTATAAATATGATCTTCGATTTCACGAATTACTTATTACAAATATGGTCACCTGTGCTTATGTTAAATGTATTTTAAAGGGTAGAAAGTTAGTTTTTAGATATCTAAATACTCAATATCAATATGAATATGAATGCTTAAATTTATTTCTAAATTGATTAAACGTTTTGCATATGATCCTGGAATAATATAATATAAACATATTTTATTATCATCTATATAACATATTTCTTTAATATTCACCACATATCTTCGATATCAATATGATATAATTTTATAAAGGAGTTTAAAAATGCCACTGTGCAGTCTTGTGGTTATTGTTGTACTTGCTGTTGAATTGAATCTTGTAGTTATTGTTGTAGTCGCTGGCATTGTTGTTGTTGTGCTGTTTGTGGGCCTGTCTTCATGTTTCCCCATGTTGTCAGCAGTTGCATTTGCTGGAGGAGCAGAAAGCATCTGCTGTTCCGCTCACTAAATCCGTGCTACTTAAATCGTCCCTAAAATCCTCGTGGCAATTCTTTCGCCATGGAGCACATGCAGCTTTTGTGTGCTGTATGAGAATTTAATGACATTCTTAAGTTGTCATCAGTGGCTGACTGGCTGGCAGGATGGCTGGCTGGATGGCTAAAATGCAGGGCGAGTCTAGTCGCCGGGGACAGCGATTGGGCCAACTATCTTGGCAGGCTGACTGCCTTTAGCACTGAGCTCCGACTTGGTGGCATCTTATCCTGTCGCCGTCGCGATTCCTTTTGCCCCAGCCCCATTTCTTTCCATTGTCATGGCAGTGGTTCTCGTTGTTGGCCCTGCCGGCATGGCAGGAATATCAAATTGAGTAAGACCAACAAAATGAGTTGAATCATTAGCGTACACCAGCTCACACAAACATAGTCGTTGCAGGGATAAGCAGGATGAGTTCAAGCAGGTTTATTAAGAAAGTTATTAGTTTATGAAAGAGATAAATGACTAAAAAATGTACTTTTCTTTTAGGTTCTAATAGTAAATGACACTTTATATTATCTTATCTTTTTTTATATTTGTCATTTTAAAATCCATGAAAAATATATCTTTAATGAAATTGTTTTTAAACTATTTCTACCAGATCCCCAAAAAATTATCATATCTGCTGAATAGTGAATTATTTTAATTCTGATGAAATTATTTAAAAATCTATTAATATATTTTTAAACGTACAAACCAATATAAATAACAATTTATTACTCCTAATATTTGCATCTCAACTGTTCATAAGAAGCGGACTACCATCCTAAAATCAACTTTGCCCCCCACACATTCCCACATATTGCGCAATCGCTGACGTTGTTGGGAATCCCCGCGGCAACTGCCGCCGCTGGATGCATTTTGCCTTTTGAGAGGATAAAGCCATGTCAGCATTAGCGTCTGATGTCGTCCTGTCTGCCCTTTTTGGGGACATTTCTTTGGGGCCAAAATCTCACAAGACAGTTCCCGTTTCTTTTTCCAGGTCAGGTCGGTTCGGTCAGATATGAGGCATGTGCAAGCCGATTGTGCAACTCTTTTTGGGTATGGCAGGAAGATGGGGGATTGGCGAATTTAATTTTCAATTTTGGGCCAAAACATTTGCGCCTTTCATTTCACGCTGTCTGCCAGTCAAATGCGAAGGACCCTATATATATATACCATATACCATATACTCCATATTCAGGCAGTTATTTTTGCGCTGCATGAGCAAATCTTTAGTATTTGTACAAGCGACAGCCGCAGACTGGAAAAAGCCGCCGCATTTGAATATGCAATTTGCAATTTGACTTGACTCTGCCGCTGAAAGGAAGGAGGCCAAAAACCGCGCAATTCTGTTGCCTGTCGACAGCTAGGAACCACCCCCTCGCGTCCGCAAAGCCCATACCGCCCTTTCGCCTTGAGTTAATCTGCAAGCTTAAGAAACCCCAGACTGTAACGAGTGAACTGGGAGTTTTCAGTTACTCTAAGAGTAGAAGGCACTTTAAAAAAAATCTGAATAAAAGCCATTATAAAGTAGAAAGTAGAATCAATCATCAATATCCAATGTGCAGACTAATTTGTATCTATCCATTTCTCTCAAGCTTAAAAGAAACATATTTTGCCCAACTCGTGGCTTGTTTCTCAAATGTAATGTAATGTAAATTGTAAATTCAAAAGTACCTAAAAGTAGTGAAGTTCATAGATTTAGCTTAGATACTAAACATTTAGGCCTTTACTAAGTTTATTAGAATACTTGGAAAATCTTTCAGAAATATTTCACCAAAAATATGTTCCTAATACTTTAGCTTCAAAGTTTCAATCTCAATAAGTTTCTAGATTTTTCCTAAGTGTCTTTAGCAATAGTGTCATATAAAAGCTGCACGCCGGCCATTTTATCACAGGGCTGGGCGCGTTTTTGTCGTTCGTCCTGTGCTGACATTTCCGCGCAAGATTTATGCACTCGGGCTGCAGTTGAAGACAGCTGTCGTTGGCCGGGCCGGGCTGTCTTTTCTCGTTTTTCCCAGCTCCACGCCTTTGCCCTAATAGCTTTTTATTCCCGTGCATGAAATATGCCGCCGAAATATGGAATAAAACACAGAGCAGAGTTCACTTTGGTGGAATATGGAAAGTGTCAATCCCCGGATTTGTTATATTTTTTAGACTCATTTCTTTCGCTGGGACTGGTGCTCCACTTTCAAGTTCATCAATTGTCAGCCGCAAGTAAATAGGATAGAGTTGGAAAAAGGCGGGAAAAGCGGAAAAGGGTTGGCCTGTTGTGGGGGTGGTGGTAGAAAAGATAACTTGAGAGTACAACAAACTAAAGCTAAGTTCACCTGACACACCAATGACAAGTACACACGTCTGCACACCCACATATACTCCAACACAGACACACAATTAGGACTTGATAAATTGCTTTTGTATGCTGTTTCAGTCATAAGCCAACGCGGCAGCAAAATGAAACAATAAGCCACGTCCGTCAAGCCAGCTCTTGAGGTGGCTAAAAGTCGAGTCGAGTTATGAGCGGAAGTCAGGACACCCACTCACACGCACACACTGTAATACACCCAGGATCCTCGCACACATTCACAGACAGCACTTCGTCACACTTGCCAAGACAATGGGACTAGACAGCCAGACAGACACCTTCCTAACAACGCGTCGGAATCCAAAAGCGTTTGGCTACGGAAATGCACGGTTTTTGGATTGCATAAATAAAAATATAATCTTTAATTTAGATATGTTAGATATAAGCTTTAGAGGAATTGGAATAATCTATGGAATAGCATATGGTAAAAGTACATTTTTGTCCGGTTAAAAAAATACTCTCTATACCAGTTTAGGATAATATTTAAGGGACTTACGGTCAATTCTTTTGTGTATTCTTCTATATTAGCATACATCAATTGTCTTAAATTACAAATTTAAACTTTAAAAATAAAAAAGCTCTAAGGTTTAGGTTCTATGCATTCTATTTCCTTGAAACTATTTCGCTTAAAGTTCCCCTTTTTTAATATGTAACCTATTCTGGCAAAGGTTCACTTACACCATTTAGTGTCTAGTTAACATAAAGCTACAAACGAGTTCCCTTCAGCTGTGTCTGTTTTGTTCTGTTGGCTAATGTGGAGCTCAGTGAGCGGCAACTTTGGCTAATTGAAAACGCGTGTCAACACTTGAATAGAGTTGCAGAGAGGAAAATTAGTCGGGATAACTGCCTGCCGGTAGTTCCACCAACCAACCAACCAGTTCATTTTCCCCAGGCAATGGGCTATTTAAATTTTCCCTGCTTTTTTTCGATAGCCTTTTGCTAGAAACACCTTTGGTGTTTAAGGGCTGATAACTTTTCGGCTTATTTGCCGCTTGTATGGAAGTGTGTGTCCCTTTTTCAGACAACTAACTGGCAATCTATTATACGTGTCCTTTGACCGTAACCAAAGCACACACACATAGTTGAGTATGTGTGTGTATATATTTTGGGGAAATGTTACCTTTCGGCCTAGCTGGCTGCCTTGTGCTGGCCTTTATTGAAAATTGTTCAATTTGGAAGGACATTTTCGAACCCCTTCTCGCCTCTCAGAATCTTGCTAATGCACACAATTTGCTTTGGATATCCGTTTCAGGGAGTTAGTCCTGCTTTTTGGGGGCCTGAAAACATTAACAATTTCTCAATGGGAGTTTTATGAAGCAAAAGGGTTGAGCTGAGCTCGAAGAATAAAGAAACGAAAACAAGGCGACAATTACTTAGAGGAGCTCAACTTTAACTTTCACTCCAATCAACTGGCTGGAGTGACAGCGGCAATTGTCCTGACTGACATGGATGCGAATGGGAGAGCGACAAGAGTCCTGTTGCCGCTGCTTCCGTGTTGCGGTTTCTAGTGCCTGGCTGGGGCAGCTAGCTCTACTGCTGCTGCTGCTGTTGCCATTGCTACTAATTATGCATGGACTGCAGGGCAACAAACCACGCTCTTCATGTTGACACACAGCCAGAAAGGGTTGTGCTCTGAATCTGAATCTGGAGACGATGGAAATGGAGATGGAGATAGAAATGGAGACTGAAACCGAGATGGAGAAGCAGCCAAGGAGCCGCTGAAGTAGCTCGCAACTGTCACACAGGCGACTGGAGATCTCTGTTCGTGCTTCAAGACGCAACTGCGTGTTGTCATGTGTGTCATTACGCTGAAAGAAAAGAAAGCTCCTGAATATGAAATCAATATTTAATACACATTAGATGTCATCACATTTTTTTGCAAAATCCATAAATATAAACCACATTTTTCTAGTTGAACATCCAATTATGTGCTTTAAGGTTCTTCGCCTTTTAACATCAAAATTTATTAGGTACAAAATTTGAAAATAACTTTCATAGCTGCTCACCGCAGGTTACATTGCCACTTACTTTTTTCTCAGTGGCATACATGAAATGGTGTGAGGGTTTTTGTGCGTTTTGTGATATTTTCTAATTTTCACAAAATAAGCAATTCTCACGTCTTTGTCCTTGTTGTCCTGCACCATTCGCGCGTAGCTCCTGCGCCGCTGGCCTGTGGTGTATCCTCCGCCATGGATTCAATTCCAACCTGGGCATGTTGTTGCTGCTGTTGTTGTTTAGCCAACGGGCTGCAGGTGGCAACGCCAAATGCTTTGTACTTCAAAAGCAAGTCAATTTGCAACTGTGTGAGTTTGTGTGTGTGTAGATGTTCTATCTCAGGAGCCTTCACCAACGATTGTCTCTGTGCCTCATGCATTGTTTCTCTGCCACATTGGTTTATGCTTTCGTTTTCTGTTTTTTTTTTTTTTTTTTTTTTTGTTGCATGGAAAAGTAAAGTAAATTTGTTTTATTTCTGCTGGCAATCGATTTACGTTTAGTTATTTCACTGGCTTTGATGTTGGAGGGAAAACCCCACGTTTACATTTCCCGCCAGCAGCAGTTTTTCCCTCACTCACCACAAAAATAACGTTTTCATCGACTTATTTTCTTTACAGGTAAGCCCCAACCACAATACCATATTCCACATGGTTCACAGTGAGTAATATTTTATATTTGCACTACTTAAATCAGTACCAAATTACATTTTTAGAAGCAAAAGAAACCCATATTAGTTGTTTCAATTACAAAAGAAACTTCACCTTTTTATGGGCAGTGTAGCCGGTAATATAAATCGCTCCGTACTGAGTATAAATTAGCAATGGCAATGTAATTACACTTTCATTAGATTAAAATATCATAAGTGCCATAAAAATTAAGTTATGCCGGGGGGCGAGCACAATGGAAATGAAATAATCAGCTTAGCTCGGCTGCGGGCAAACATAAAAGTCCGACCGCACAAAGGAGCCTCGCCGTCGAGGAGCCCCGCGGTTGCCAGGACACCGGCCAGGACTCATTGTTTTGGCAGGGCATTGGATCCCAGGCATCGCTTTGATTTCACGCGATAATTACAACGTGCTCTCTAAAGAAATACTCCGACTTCGGTTCGTGCAGCTATTCAGTAAGGAACCCCTCGTTCTCAGTGGCCTCCGTCCCTCCCAACGGTTCACTGGAGCGTTTCTTAGAGTCCATCGGGCGACGGCCTGTACAGATTTATAGCCCCGGCGACATGTTGATATGCTGGCCGTGCCGACGTCGAGCCCAATTTTCTTGAGGCCCAGCCATTTTGTTGGCCAATTTTGGCCCATTGTTTCAGGGCTAACTCGTGTTTACATAAAGCGAAATGCTATTTTTGGAACGAATTCCCAAAAATATTTCTATTTACTTACTTACTTTTGACTCTTAGTACATTTTATGGGAGTTTCTATGTATAGTGTTTTCTAAAATGTTTCATTTTTATAGAAAATGTGAAGAAATGTAAATATTTCGGTTTGTTCTGCAAATTCAATGATTTTTATGGAATTTGTAAGAGTAACGTTTTTACTCAAAATACTTAAGAGAACCAATTTAATCAAACATTTTTTTGAAATGGAACATATTTATGGTTTATGAAATATACTAAGACAAGAAAGTATTTTAGAACGAATCAAATTTGTTATGAAAATATTTTACCATATACCGATTCCTATTTTAGTGCAAAATAAGCTTGCAGGACTGGGTGAGGTGTCGAAAGGGTATCTTTATACTTTTTTACGATTTTATTTTTTGCCAATTACCGGACGCTTCGTGGCACAGAGCCTTGGGCTTCGGGCACTCGCTGCGTATACGTAATTTTTATTGGACACTTCCACGCGTCGTCATCCATCGTCTGCCGTCGTTTCCAGCTGCCATCCATCCGTTTGTGTGTCAAGTCGTGAGCTTTTGGCTCGTACGCAGAGTCCTAGGCCAACACGGCGAGCTTTGCTCGGCGAATGTGCAAGCAAAACAAAAACGGATAATTGCACGGCCACCTGAAACTCCAACTATCTGAATGTGTCTCTATGTCTCTCTCTCTCTTTCTCTTCCTCTCAGTAGAAAATCTCTCCACTTTGCCACCTGTGTGTGTTGGCTAGAGTGTGTGTGAGTGTCTCTGGCAAGTGGAAGCTGCCATTACCGCTACTTCAAGCTGACGCAGACACACACAGCTGACGTTAGTAATTGATTAAGCCATAAAGTATTATATGCTTATACATGTATACTTAGTGGTAATTAACATGGAAGTTCAAATTAGTAAATAAAACTAATAAATCTTGAGAAGTTAGGAGCATAATAAACTGCAACTTTTGTACCGCGCCATTAGGAACTGACTTTAAAGGGTTTCATCTGTATCTTAATGAACTCAGAAAACTCATATCGAATTTGAAAACTTAGAACTTTCATCATCTACGAGTATATAAATTTTTGAATTTTCGTAAGAAACCTTTGATTTTAACCGATTACACTCTTTTTGGGACATTATTTACTGTGCTTAAAGCCCTTATCAAAGATAAATCCATATTCATAAAATATATATTTTTTTTAACTCTAAAATTTATTAGTTTATACAAGTATATTCAATCTCCAAAGGTACTATTAAAATGAAGTCTTTCCCTGGAACTATTTTTGGTAAATCTCTAGATTTATTCATTTCAGAACGCTTTGAAAATTCTACAAAATTATAAACATATATTTTTTGCCAAAAAAAAAAAATAGAAATGATTACACTTTACGACTAATAAACTATAACACTTAGGGGGAATCCTTGTGGGTTACAGTTTGAAAGTCACAGTCTCCACAGGAGCCAAAAATTGGCGCCAAATGCATCTCTACAAGCTCGTCAGCTCTCTCTCTCTCATTTCCACCGATGAACGAAACAAAGCCGATGTCCTACAAAAGACGAGCACTACCAAGCCGAGTCCTTTGGGCCAACATCGTGCGTTGAAAGGACCCGAGGGCTGGGGATTTAAGCGGGCCAAACAGTTTGCGACTGAGACTCGTGACGAACGGACGCGCGGCCAATGGCAAGCGGGCAGTGCGATTCAATCGGACCGCTTTTTGGGCTTCAATTCGATGCGAATTTGACTCGAGCGGAAGCGGAAATACGACGAGTGCCAACGAATTGCCAATGGCACGGCCTAACATACGTGCGTGCCGCGTTCGAGGATCGTCGAGTAAATAAAATATCAACAAACGTGCAAAAATCGTCAAGTGAAACCGGAGTCAAGCTGTAAATCATAAAGTGTCAGTCAACAAAACAAAAGAAAAACCATTCGAGTGTGCTTTCTTTGCTTGAGATTTCTAGATTTGTGAACACTGCATACTATAGCCATATAGTATATGGTATATAATTTAATTTGGCAAATGTGTTGGAAAATTGTATGGTTCGGCGAAAGGAAAAGTAGAAAACTCCCGAGTAGCAGCTGCCATTGCCGCACGGCTTACTCGCTTACTCGCTTACTGCTTATGCTGGTAATGGGTTAATGCGGTTGAGCACTCGCATGCCTCCTCACTTAAACCCCCCACCGATCCACTCTACTTCTCTCTGGCAAAGCAAATATTTCATGTTATTTACCTAGGTGCGCCACTTTCGTTAATTGTATGCAAAAAAGTTGCCAACATTCACCTCGCTGTGGCTGTGGACTTGTGGACTCAGTGCGAGTGTGTGTTAGTGAAGTTTTTGGCTCAGGTTTATTCGCTACAACAACTTTTGGGTGGCTGGTTCAATTACAACCCCATGGCCCATCGCCTGCCGCACTATTTCCGCTCTAAAATTTGAGCCAACTTACCGCCAGCTGGGCCAACCAAAAGTCCTGGTTCCCAGGTTCCCAAAAACCTGCGACGTTGCTGCGCCTCAGTGGCGTTCACTTAGTAAATAAATTGGCAATCGCATTTAATGTGAGTTTATGTGCGTCGCTGCCTTGGTTTGGCTCTACTCCTCTGTCCTTGCCGTCATTTGGTAGTTATTTTCCTTCTTTTTTTTGTTGTTGGGTTTTCTTGGCTCGTGTGCTCATGTGCAAATCGTAAATTCACGTTAATGCTGAAATTTCACGTGATAATGACGTGATTACCTGGGCCAGAATGTTGCGATCCCTGCACATGTCTCTATGTCTCCATGTCGCCTGCCTATCCTTGTCTGCCAGGAGTTTTGGGCATAAACTACGTCTAAACTGAACCGAGCCCGGTGGAAACTCACTCCGCTGGCAACTCAACTGAAAAATGAGTGCCCCTAAAATAGTTGCAATGCATTCAACTGAGGCGATGGAAATGGTTGTGTGGTGGCAGTAGTCTTGGCTAGGAATTTCTGGTTAGGCCCAAGCGTAAAATTGTTGGCGTACTTTCCAAGTGCTGTTCAATGAGTTGGAGTTGAAATTGCTGCAATTGTTCACTAGTGGCACAGCCCCATTTTGTATTTCGAAATTTAAAACGTTGAAAGGGTTTGTTTTTTGTGTTTAAAGCCTTGGCCCAACTGTCTAAAAAGTTCCTTTGCAATCGCGTAATTTGGCCGTATTCTTTGCGTTTTATTTGCAACTTTTTAATTACTTTTGAGCAGCGATTTGAACTTTGCGCCTGTCGCCCGTTTACACTCTAATTAAGCGGCCCATTCAAGGGTCCTGTTTTGTTTTTTTTTTATTTCGACCTGGCTTTCCTGCTCCTTATCGGACCAAGACGAAGAATAAGTTCTCGGCTCTCTTAAATGCAGCTGTCCGAAGTTGGTGGCGCTTTAAACGTTCCCTGGCATTTCCGTTTCCGTTAAATCGCTCCAAAGCCAGTTTGTTAGTTTTACCTTGACATTTTATGCAGTTTTTCTCGGTGTTTTACGTATTTTTTCCCAGCTATCTTTTGTGTGCTTTTGTTTTGCTTGTTACCTGTGCGCAATTTTTTCTACTTGCACAGAAAAAAATGATTTAAGAGTGATAATAATGGTGATATAGAAAATGATCAGTGTTCTATATATGTTTGAGTTAATCGTAAAAAGAGACATTCCTATTGACTATATCACTTTTAAATAATAGTATTTTTATGATGATAGATTTTTACTATGGGGAAAATCAAGAATAAATCATTTGCCCTCCTTTTCTCCTTCTTATCTCCATATGTTGAAAACTTTCAAGACCTGTTGTTTAGTCCTTAATTTTTCTTACCAAATCGTTTTTATATTTCTTTATTTCGAATTCCAATAGAAAGAGATTTTAAAATGAAATAAAATTTTTCCGTGTGTAGTTAGCAACAGCAGCAGCTGCTTGTGGAACAACTTTAACAATATTTGTTTAGCTGCAACACTCCTCCACCTTCTGCTCGGCGATCCGTTGCCTTTGTTCGTCGCTGGGCTCCTTTCACTCCTTTCCTTTGAGTTCCCCGCTGTCCGCACCCGAATCATGAATCATTTCCACCGCTGCACCCACTCGCTGCTCCTGCCGCGTCCTTTTGGCCACATCTAAGTGTTGTTTAATGCAGCTTTTCAACTCATTCGCTTTGACATACACGTGTGCTGGGTCCTGGCTTCCACATTCCACTTTCTATTTTCTATTTTTTTTTCTATTTGAGCTGCCAACCTTCCTGCCTTTGCATGTGGCATCAGATTTGCTTATGCAAATGTGTCGCTGTGAAGGGGATTTGCCATTTGCACCGCTCGTCCTCGATCGAAATGTTTACCGTTTCTATTCGAGGTGGCGGTTGGCGGGTGGCGGGTGGCGGTTGGGCTGATGTCATGGCTTGTCGATGGCCGGTTTAAATAATTGCCACCGCAATAAATTATTAAATCAACAACAATTACTCACTGGCCGGCCAAAGGGAATCAATCAATGTTTGTGGAGGGGTCATAAATCGAGTGAAATGAAGTGTAGTGGAGTGGATTCATAAGCTGACAAAATGCTAGCTCACCCCATGAATAGTAGGTGTATTATAACGAGTTTCATGACAGCAATTATGCGAGGTCGGGTCCGCACACACACTGCGACCCACACACTCACACGTATGAGTAGTTATTAATACGCATACGCAGTGTTGCCGGCGCACATGCTAATATGTAGTTTGGGCGTTGCTTTTCGAGGGCTTTGTAATCGATATTACAATGGCATTGTGTTAGGCCCTCGATATGCTGGCAGAACAGGTATATTTTTACCCCAGCCACAGTTTTTTTTTTTTTATCGCTCCCTGCATCGCTTTCAATGGAAGTGGGCATATAATCGAGGGGGTTGTGTTGTTTGCCCAGGGGAGTTGACAATGCATGTTTAATGTACTTTGCCTGTAATTTGTAATTAATAATACATGAGCTGCAGGATGCCGTCCGTCGTCCTGAGATTTCACCATATGCCATATGCAATCGGCTTTGGCTTTAGCATTGGCGCCCACATGCAATCTATGGTATGATTTCAAAAAATGTTGCCTACTTTCCTGCGTTCGTTTCCCTATTTTCACATCGATTTTAGTTGAGTTCAATTCGATTTGATTTCGTGTTACATGTCGGCAGTTTGCCATGTGCCAGCTGCCTGACAGCCAGATCAACCAGCCAGCTGCTGTTGGTACACTTTATGTCATTTTTTGATTTATGTGTGATTAGTATTGGCCGTCCTTCGTCCTTCGTCTCGGTCTGTTGTCAGTTGAAGCCCTATACCAGTAAGATTTTCCATTTGTCTGGCTCTCTTGTCAGTTGTCATTTCATATGAATACATTATTCGATATTCGAAGTCTGCTTCTATACGAGCCACTTTCAACAGCTTTCGGTTGACTTTTTGCCAACAGTGCAGCAGTCGAACTAGAAACAGAAGTAGAAATAACCCCTTGAATTACACGCCTCGATGTTTTTGTAAAATGTGCAAATGAAGTCGCCGTAAGAAATTCCCAGGCAGACATACACATGGGGCGACAAGATTTGAACAATATAAACAATGACAGGCCATAAAATATGCAAGCACCCTAAATACCTGCAAGGCCCTGGATGGTTTCTGATTCAGTTTTTCCTTGAGTTTCGTATATGTCCCTCTGTAGATCCTTCGTTCGACTGGGAGCCATGTTTGCTCGCCTGATTCCGATTGTTGATGTAAATGTCAGAATAAATAATAAATACCAATTTCAGTGGCGCCACACTGGGTCTCAGAATTCCATAACGTGTACCGACCAACGTTTCATGACTTTAACGAGGCTTTAATTTCAGAGATTATGGATTTAATCCGCTTTTAATTACAGGCTGCTGTTGCTGGCAACGGTCGTATATAATTAAAGTATCAAATGTGTTAATTGATTATGCAATTAGCAGACCGGGCGTGTTAGTTAATTAAACGTCGATGAATAAATTTATGGTATTTATATATCCATCAATGGTCCTCCGCACACAATCGTTATGAATGGGGTACAGGTTTATTAAATTACGAATGCCCGCCATTGAAAGCACTTGAACTATTAGTTTATTTGCCGTAAGCATTCATTCATTCCCATTCAGATGGGAAACTTCTTTGGTTCCTCATCCTGGTTCCTGCTTCTTTCTCTTTTCTCGTTTCTCATTTCTCCGTTCTCCAACCTCCAACATCCGACCTTTTCTTTTCGTTTTGCTGCTCTGCTCCGCTGTGCTCTCATTTATTCATACGTGCGCTTATTGCAATGTTCATTGCTTCATATTCATTATGGCAATGGAGCAATGTGCGTTCGGTTCTCCAGACAAGAGAGCTGTATATGTATGTGTGTCTGTCCGATACGTTCGATAATCCAATAAATATTTATGAAGCACTTTATTGGAACAACACTGAATTACTTTATGGTAGATGTATGTATGCATGCCCGTGCCCATACGTGTCTACTGCTGCCATATGCAGCAGATCCTGGAGCAGAATCGGCAGGAGCAGGTCCAGAACCTGGATCAAAAAAACTAACAACCAAGCAGGAGCTCCGTTTCATGCGGGCAGGGAAAAGACTTCGGGAGAAACACAAAAAACGAGAGGAACTATATTTGGCATTTGCTGAAGTGCTGCTCGAGCTTGGGCTCTGCTGCATATATTGCTCATACGCACCGGGATACAACGCTTTGATGCGGTCACTTTGGCCAGACGTGGCTTGTTGGTATTTTGGTTTTTAATATTTTTAAGAGCCCTGTCTGTGGGCTCAACTGCCGTCCAACACTAATTGCCTCTCGTTCACTCCATAGCTGCGTGTGTTTGTGTGTGCTGTGGGGCAGCACTCATGTTTAAATTATAGACTGTCGACTCAAGTGATTTGGAGGTAAACTGCTGCTGCAGTTTGTTGACCCAATTAATCTGTCAATGGCTAAGCACCTGCGCCAAGACTATAGTCCATATCTATGCACAGTTTGCATTGTTAACTCCCCGCCAGGGGTGTGATTGTGTTGAATTGACGTTTGCTTTACGATCCCACAAGTCCTGCAATAGATGTATATATCCATTCGTATATATATCCTGGCAATGACAGTGGTTGAAGGATTTCCGTTTCTAACTCGCTGATAATTAAATTTGAATCCATAAGCTATGCAAATTAATTTAAGTTGAAACGAGGTGCCAAAATAAACACATAGATATTTACAGTTGGTGTCAAACAAATGGCTCTTGAATTTCAAATTTTTTATCTCTATTAAATATGCTTTTCTATGATATTTATTTTGCTTTGCTTTGAAGGTTTCCAGCTGTTATTTTATATAAAAACACATATGCAATGAAGGCTTTTTATAATTCCTATATTGTTCTTTCATTTTTGGCAAATAAAAACATTTTTTAGATTATCATTTCTGATGCTAGTATTTATTGGGGCTTTATAAGGCTTTGTTGTTAGTAAATAATTCTGTTAATTTAATTGCAACTAGAAAGAGTTTCTTATTGTTTTGTTATTAGCCACATTAGCCTGCATTTATTAGCATTTTATTGGTGACGGCAACAATAAGTAATTCTATTGGTTTGACCACTACTGTGAGGGTTTTTTTTTTTGAGCTTTCCCGCTGCTAAACAAATTTAAATGCACACATAAGTGAATGCACAAATGAATTCGACAAAATCAATGCAAGTGCAAACATTAAATGGCAACACGACAATGACAAACAACAATAGCAGAATGATGTGATGGGGGCTTGACAGGGGGCGTGGTTTTTTGAGGATGGCGAATTACCACCCGCCATAACCCAAACACCCTTGGCACCGAGTTTAAAATTATTGACCAAATTTTCGGGCAAACATACCGCAAAAAAACGAGCACAAGAGCAAACTATGGAAACAATGCATAACTGGGTCAGTTTGACATGTCGTTGTCGCAGCAAACCCTGACGGTTTCTCGCCCCCTCTCTTTCTCACACCACTAGCCCCCTCTCTCTCTCATTCTTTACCCTTATTCACCATCTCTCTTGCACTACTTCTTTTGCAATATTTGGCAATGCATGTGGGCAGGGGAGATGGAGAACGGCCGACGGAATGGGGACGAATGTCAATGCATAAAATTCATTCAATGACTTTTGCAGCTATTTTTCTTCTACTTCCATGATGGGGGATTGCAGCAGTGAAGGGTAAGGAAAGGGCCAGGAAAAGGGGGTGGTCTTGGAAGGGCAGACAAATAAATTGCAAGACATGCAATAAGACGAGGACGAGCCAAATGTGTGTCTAAGTGTGTCTCTGGCTTGTCTAGCTGCCCTCCTGGTCTCCTTCTTGTATGCAAATAAAATTGTTCACGAAATTGACTTTATGCAGGGGCCCATCTAAACACACACATGTATACATTTTGGAGAACACTAGGGTGGGCCAATACGAAGATTTTTTTAAAAAAATTTAGATGGTTCCCACAACTATTATTCAGATTTTATCCGTCTAAGAAGTATTAAAAAAAAACTTTAAAAATTCTAGTTTATTTTGGATTAAATTCAAGACCATATAATCTTAGTCCTATTCTGGTAGCTTTCACCATTTAACCATTTTAAAACTCGGTTCTGATATCGAATAATCTTGAATTGAAATTATTTAGGTAGTAACTTACCATGTATGCAGTTTCCAGAGGTCCACCTTTCTAATGTGGCTATGAGCATATTGTGTGAGAACTTAGTGCGAGACATGACTTTGACTAACGTTGCTGCTGCATGTAAATGGCACCATGCCGCACGCCAAGCCAGCCGAAGCCGAAGCCAAGACCCAGACCAGGACCCGATCCGAATCCTGAACCCAAGCCGGTGCCACATCAGAAGAGACCATGCCACACGTTTCGCCGTAATCATCCATTATCCTAATGCCAGGTCCATGCCCAGGTCCCCAGAGTCTGAAGTATATGTATGGGTATGTGCACTGGTCGATTGGATTATGCCTTTAACCTGCGTACACTGCTCGACTTTTTGTAGCCTTCAGAGCGACATTTATTAATGATGCGATAGGAATTTTGTATTTTGGCCCACTTCCAGTTGCAGTTGCGATGGCCCAAACGATTTGTGTAATCGTTTTAATTGGGCCATTAAAGCTGGCACTCAATCGATATTTGTAAAACTGTAAAACTGTTGAAAAGGCCAAAGGACCATTGACGTCTTTGTGCGTCACTTGAACTGCGGGCAATTAGGGGTAACCACCACTGTCCACCCCCATTCACCACCTATAATTTAAATGTTTGATTCATTTTCCAACAAGCCCCTTGCCTGCTTCCACCTTCCCGCCCAGAAATATTCGTGTACCTCTGACGACATCTGCTGCGATTCTCAGACAGTTACACGTACATTTGGCGGGGGGTAAAGGATAGGGATAGCTACTGAAATCAATACTCATAAATTAAAGTCATAAAATGGCAACATACTATACCGTACAGTAAATATAAATAGAAGCCAGACACGAATTTTCAAGTGCCACCACCATCATCAGTCTGCTGGCTCGAATCAATCGATTCACCTGAATTACTGGCTGTCATTTTATGGCTGAACTTTGAAGAAGGATTTGCCATCGAAAGGACAAAGTTTAAAGCCAAAGTAGATAATCAGTGTAGATGGCCAGTTTCTAAATCGATAGAAAGAGAGAGAGAGAGTTCAAAGTGTGCGCTCTTCTAATTATCATGTGTGCTCGTCATTGAATTAAGGTGAGAAACGTGTTGGGTTGGGAAATCAGGAGCGGGGCAGGTGAGACAAGTTTACGATGGCAGGGCACTTGACAGCATCCGCAGACGCGACCTCCAGGCCCATTTAAACTTTCACAAACAATAAAAATCGCCGTACATAATACATGAGACCGTGTTACGACCCCGTGACAGACAGACAGACAGTCAGACTGGCAGGCCAAATAAGTTCACTGGATTCGTGGCTGATTTCCAAACAAGCCAACGCGGACGAAAATGGTAAAACAAGTTTTGCATTTGAAGCGGCAAACATTTGCGCACTCATTACGTAACTGATTGTTTACCCAGCGACTACCACAACTTTCGCCCTATTAAAATTTCATTACAGTTTCGCTCTAGCCAGTAATTATGAATGGAGTTAAGCAGACAGTTGACCAAAAAACTCCGGAAAACTTTTCCTATAAAAGAGTTTACTGCTTTTGCAACTAATCCGCATTAGAGAGTCTTAAAAAACTTTGATAATCAAGTAAGGTTAAAATGTAAAGAGGACTTTTCATAACCTTCAAACATAAACTATTAAATTTTAAAAATTAAACCACTTACAGATTAATATCTAATATATAAAGTCCGCTTTATTTAATCTCTGATTCCCCCTTAACTTTAAGAAAGTTAACATAATTATCCCGGATCACAATTAACTTTGCCAGCCGAGCACTTGGCGGTTCCAATTGCATTTGTCATGCATAGAAGACGTTCAGGAAGACAACAACTGTCACTCGACACTGCATCTGTGCTCTGACATCAAGGTGCAACCGCATAGGAAGAAGAACCTCTCAAAGGATCCAAAGGGGGCGAAGGGATGCGATATCAAGTTGTTATGTTGCACATAATTATATCAGAGCCGTGAAAGTTTCCTCTGGAATTTGGCTGACTGCCACTCAGGCAAGCTGGCGGAGGAGGAGCAACTTTTATGAGATCCTGACACTGGCAGGCGGCTAATTAGATATTCTATCGTTCTATTTAATGCACTTGACTCTCGGCATGCATTCTTGGGATTCTTTGTGCCAAGTGTTGTGTCATTCACGCTACCCTTTTGCCTGCAAATTTGCCGAACTTAAGAACTAAAGAATTCCAATTTAAATCGAATTTCGGCCATGGCATGTGAAAGGCATGTGGCATTCTCTCTATTTTCCAGGCCAAAGACTGGCCAAGTGTGTCGATGCAGTGACTCGAAGAGCTTGACATACAAATTTGTGGTACATTTATTGGCTTGTTTGGTCAGCCCACACACACATGTACATCTATGCAGTAGAAGATTGAGGGGGCGTGGGCCAAAGGGCAAAAGATATTTAAATGTTAAGTTGACTCTCAAAGTGTAGGGGCCATTGACACACATATTTGCACAGCTGGTGAGCTGAGACCGGAGTTTCGGTTCCGCTTCAGGCTCCTAAAACCTGAATCCTGGTTCCTTTATAGCCTGGCCATGCGGTCGAGTGTCTGTGAGCTTTAATTTGCTTTATTTATTACACATTACCAGCCCAATTGCAGGGCACAAGGCACAGGGCACAGAGCACAGCTGGTTGCCTTTTGGCCTCAACGATAACTTATGCAAAAAGTTGAAACTTTAAATAAATAAACTTTGAGGCGGAGGCTGCTCCTGTGCTGCTCACACGTAACAATTTGCGAGGTAAACATGGCTTTATTTTAGTTTCAATTTTCGCTTCGTTATTTTTCCACACACACACTAACGCAAAGAGGCGAGTGTTTGTTTTTAGATTGCAGCAGCGCGTTGCATGTTGTCTTTGGCCAACGTCGTCTTTTTGCCGCCATTTTACGCTCGTTATGGCAACACTTTGGCTCAAAAGCAAACGACAGCCCTGAACACATCTCAAACGGCGGCCGCGTTTGCATAGCGAAAAAAACTGAAAAAAAATCTTCAGAGAAGAACGCATCTCCTTCTCCGGGGGCAACTGCGGGCTGGATAGATGGCTGGCTGGAAAAAATCATTTCAAGCAGAAACAACAAGGGAAATGCGGAAAACGCCTTCGCGCCATCGCCCCCACTCCCCTCTTTTCCATTCACATTTCCATTCCCCTAGCCGTTTGTCGTCTGTGTTTGCCTGCATTCGCTCCGTTGACTGGCAACTTTCGTCGCCTCGGCCTTCGTCCTTCAACCTCTTGCCACCCACATGACGCCCACGTGATTGACTGCACTGCGACGTGTCTCTTTCGCAGAGAAAAAAGGTGGAGAGTCCATAATTCTTCACTTTAAAATGGATCTTGGATTGCTCACCAAGATGTGGAATATGCAACGCTTAAATACAATAGAATAAAGTTGAAATATTCGGGTCAGCATAAGGAAACTTTCAGATCTAAATACAAGATGAAAATCTTTAAAACTTTAACTTTTTACCTTAAGTCTTAAATCATCAATTTCTTTTATTTTTTACAGTATTATCTGTGTTTTTTCTTTGTACCCTGTCTGGTAATAATTTTCTCGAGGCGCTTTTCCTGCGCCAAAAGATGCGTGTTGCATTTGCCTGTCTGCCGTCCGTCGTCTGTCGCCGGGATTTGTTTACATGATTGTGCACAGGAGCAGTGTTTGTCCCCTTCACATTTCCCCTTATCACATAGCCTTATCCTTAGCGTTATCCTGCTGCATTAGCACTCGAGTGTTTGCATTTCCTTTGAGCCAAATCGCAGCAAATTATATTTTTATTGATTCGGCAAACATTTGAGCTGTGCGCGATTTGCCCGATAAAGGCTCTGGCTAAAGTGGCAAAGTGAATTAATTTTCCTTTGCCTGGCATTTTACAGCTTGCCTTGAGTGTGCATACTGCATATTGCGCATACGCCACCGACACGGCGGATTTAGATAGCGGTACAAGGCAAAAACCGCAGAAGAAATAACAACATCAACAACAACTAGAAAAGGAAAAGCGGCGGTGGCCACAACTTTTCGCATTTACCAAAAAACTTTTCAACATTTTCTTGTTACCCGCTTGTCTTCTTCGTTTTGTTACATGGCCATAGACCCACTGAGCAAATTGTAAATGAAAAAGTTTTTATGTTATTCAGTGTTTGCAGGGGGCGGAACCGCTGTCTAGCCCTCTTTCTCTCTGCTTTCCCCTCCTGCTATCTCTCTCCCTCTCTCTTTTCGTTTGGCGGTCCTGTTTTCTAGCAATGTTGTTGCTGTCGTTATTGCTGCATTATGTCTATTGTTGTCTATATACATTTTTGTCGAAAGTAATTGTAAATGCTGTTCATAGTTTGACTGTCGACGTGATGTCCCCTCCTCTTTGTTTCCTTCTGTATTTTCTGTGGCACTCAATTCGAGAATATTCCATTGCCCAGTTTTCCCAGCTTTTTTTTCAGAACTTGTTTTAAAGTCAACATTTTGGCTTTCGGCACGAGAAGTTTTGTTCTTAAATCTTTGGCTTTAATCCTCGAATTTATTTTAAAAGGCAAACGAAAGTAATGGACTTCTATAAATAAAACAGACAAAGTTAGAGCTAAAAGCATGTGTGAACTGCGAAACATAAAAATAATGCTGCTGCACAGTGCTCAAAACGTAAATTAAGCCACCAACGACAGTGGTGAAAACAAATAGAACAAAAATCAACTTTAACCAACATTTGAAGTGGCGGAAGAGGAGGATAAAACCACAACATGACCCGCTTTCGCATAAAAAACCTTAAAATCCTCTCCTGCTGCCTCAGCCTGTGGGTGGTGCTCTTCGGTGGTGCACTGCACCTGGCGCTGGGCAGCGAGTTTCCTGAGCGCGAATGCTGCGACCTTACCACCACCTCTACGGTGGGTCCGCTGCCCATGCCGCCCGCCGCGCTACCCACCGACAAATCGCTCTCATCGGCCACAACGGCCTTGGAGACGGATCTGACCATCGGACGATCGGGTAAGTGGTTGTAAAATGAACCGAAATATATTATTATTTTTATTCCCTAAATACTCTGATGTTATATTTTCGGGAAATTTGCTCGATTATTCCTAGTTAATGATAGAAAAATATTAATTTCATAAAATAAATAAAGTTGCAAAATAAAAATCCAATTCTTTTTTATGTAAATTTTATAGGAAATAGATGAACTAAGCTTGAAAGATTCTCCTAAGATATCCTTTACCCTAATAATACAATAAGAAATTTAACCAAACCACTTTTCTTTGTCTGCATCGGGCTTGTGGTTTGTGGCCCATTGCCTATTCATAGTGCCACTAAAAATGGCCAAGTCTAATTGCCAAGCGATATTTAATAGCTCAATGAGCAGCAGAACCCCGCCCGAGGGTTTGGCAATAGAGAGAGATAGTGGAGGACATCATCATCACTTACGCTCCAATTAACACAATGACCTTTCGCCAGCCATCGATGCAGCTGAGTGGTCCCACAGCATCCCAAGGGCCGCCAGGGGGTTAACATTTTTGCCATGCTGACGGTGTGGGAACAATTTGAAATTCAAAGCAAACGTCAGCTGTAAAACAATTTATATTCACTTTGAATTGAGGTTTTGTTTCGCATTTTATTGTGTGTGGCAAGAAAGATAGTCTGAGAGGTGTATATATATATAGTATATTCTATATAGAGGGGCTTTAGAGGGTTATGGTACGTGTGTGTCTCAGTTTCTTGCTGCCAACTTGACTCGTATTAAATGTTTGCTGAGCGTTGCTACGTGCCGTAAACAGCAGCAACAGCAACAACAATTGGCTGCACCATACTAAATAAATATTCGATTTAGTACAGGTTATAGAATATTGTCTGGGTTGTGAGCTGCATTGTTTTTCATCTTTTGGCAAAGATTTCGGAACGTATATGTGGCGCAGCTCACATAAAAAATTCTGTCAAAGGCAATTTAAAAATATATAAAAAATAATAACATTTAATCAATACTCTTCCCGTCATTGTGAAAATTCTACTACCCATTTAATTGCAATATTTTTTGCATACTTCGAATAAAGTTTTTCAGCCAGAGTGGGCAAGAAACTTTTTTGGCCCACACAATTGCTAGCTTTGTATGCATCCTTAAATGTCAAATTAGCCACGAATTAAAAATGTCAGCTGGAAAAGTTGAAGCCTCCACTCCACTCTGCCGGACTTCGTCCTACGCCTGCAGTTCCCAGTAAAACTTTAACTATGACGGACATTCGATTGGTTCGAGAAACAAGCCAAAGTGCATTAACCCTACAATGGTTGTGGGCTGAGCGGGGATCAATACACGCACTTAGTAAAGGGGTTCATGTCCTCGTAATTGAGTTTATTAAATAATCACAAATATCGATTGGCTTCGATTCATTTTGCTTGGCTCTTGAGTTGCAAGGGGAATGAAAAGGGCCAATTGGCCAGCACAAATGCGAAATGGTTAAAAAAAAAGTTTATTATGCAACAAACTTGATTGACTGACGGACTGTCAGACAGGGACAGCAACATACAGCAACATATATATACAGGTTGGGAGGACAAATTAGTCATTAAACGATGCTCTCAATGTGCCAGACGCATTGAGTGCAACGCAGGTCGAGAGAACACTACAAAATCGATGAGACTGAGATGTTAAGAAAATGTCGAGCTTACACTTTCAGAAATGTTTATGGAAAAAACTTAAAACTTTAATGAAAATCCCTTTAAAAAGAGTAAAAATAAATCAACTTTATGTAAGATATTCTTATTCCTTACATTTTTTATGCATCGCATTAATTGACTTAAAGATTCTTAAAGATTTCAACTTTTCTCTATAAAAGTTTAAATCTTTATGATTTCTAGCTCCTATTTTAATATCAAATATCGTTTCAAAACAAAAACCCATAAATTTTCCTTTACATATAAGAAAACTTCTCCTCGTGCATTTTGAGGGGAAGAAGGAAAGACGAACCAACTGGCAAAAAGGACATAGTCCTTACTCCAATGGGTTTGACGTTGAGGGACATAAAAATTTCCGTTCTATGTAAGCGGCTTGCTTTCTTCTTTTTTCTTTTCCTCTTAACAATGTTACTTGGACATATGTTGGGTGGCTGAATGGTTGGTTAGGTGGGTGGGCGGCAATGTAGGTGAAACGTGTGGAACGTTGAGAGCATCTTGCAGTTTATGTATATGGCCTTTAGATTGAGTTTGCACGAATGTACACAAGTTGTTCGAATTCGCATTTGAATGGGGAATTTCTTTTAGTGGCCAAAGAGGTCGACGGATGTGCCTCCTTGAGCCGTGGACTACCGGAGCTCAGTCTGCATCTGTCCATCTGTCTGCCCGGCTGTCTACATGCCTGTCTGTCTGTTTGGCCTGTCGTTGGGCTTAGCCATGACATAAGATTTTAATCAGCATAAAATTTTCGTTATTCCTTCGATTGCTATTCCCCTTTTGACATATGAAAATGAAAAAAAAATAGAAAATTGAGAGTTGGTCAATGGAAAATGGAATTTCATATTTAACATTCTTTGCCTTGTTTATTCGGGTCCCTGCTGTTTAACTTATTTGCATTCCACTTTCTATTGATGTAATAGTGGTGTGCAGCTATCATATTTTCTTTAAAAGAGATAAATTAAAAAAGGACTTTAAGCTTAGTTATAGATTTATTTATAAATTAAACTATTACAAAATATATATTACTTATCAAATATCTTATCTTATCTTATCTCATCAATTAAAGAGTTTGTCCCTTTTGGTGATTAAATTTATATTAAATATAGAATACTATTCTGAAATAAAGTTATTAAGCCTTAAAGTCATATAAAAGTTTCCAGATCAAATACAAACAAAATGAGATCCAAAGAGAGGTGCTTAAATCTGCAAAAGAGGGTTAGCTTTAAAGGGCTAAAGCATTGTGTTGGCTAAAATATTGTTGCAACCGCATTTCCTCGCTAACACGCTTACCCTTAAATCGCATCAATTTTAAACGCAACAGACACTTCACTCCGCACACAGACACACCAGGCACTCGGGCACAAACACTCGTAAGTTATTCCACCTTAATTATATTGCAACACCCCGACTCGATTCCCAACCCCCTGCCCCTTGCCCCTTTGCCCATCTTACTTCTCCCACCGTTTCAAGCCGAACCATTCCGACCCACTCCAACCCATTCCGACCCAATTCGAGGCACACATCGCGCCCAGGTGCCTGAAGGTCCATGTAACACAATGTTTTATGTACTGCCCATATGAGTGTGTGTGTGTCTTTCTCTCTCTATGTGTGAGTGAGTATGCCAGTGTGTGCGTGAATTAGTTATGAAGCCAAAGTCAAAGTGGGTCAGCAGCAGTTCTTCTTTTCCCGCTGCAATTCCGCCTCGAGTTGCCTTGGCTGCATTCGAGTGTGGCCATATTTTTAGAGCGCCGCCAATGCCAATTTAATGTTATTGCGTATACGTGCCGTTGGCCAGCATTATCAATAGTCGGTGCGTAGTGTGTGCACAGCGAAAAAGGACAACAATATCTGTACTTTATGGCAACCTTAAGATTTGCATTTACATTTCAAGCACATAAAAGATATTGTTGTCGTAAAATGTTGATTAACTATTATCGGTGCAAATATAAATGACTATTAAATTATTTTTAAAATCGTTTACATTTACATTTAAAATTAAAAAATCTTCAAAATATAATATATTTTGTTGAAAAATGTTTGCGCACAAATATTCTTTTAGTCTAAACGTTTATATCTTTTCAAACTTTGATAAAGTACATTTAATTTATGTAATGGAAACGGTACATCAGATTAAACCAATCTCAACACAATTAACTATCAAATCAAAGACGGATTTTGTTATTTGTTTTTGTTCTCAGTGAGCTTGTGCTTCATTGCGCATTTGCAGCAGTTAAAATTGTAATTAAATTCAACGCCCGCACATGTGTAATGTAAATTATGTATGCGTGTCACAGCCGGCTTGCCACAATAAAATGCAACACGAGATGGAGAAGATGGCTGCAGCCAACATACATTTCAATTTGTAGCACACTCGACCAAAAAACAGAAACCAAGAAGTAGGTACAAGCTCTCGGCACTTAACCTTCTGCCCGAAACAGACCAACTTGAGATGGCGATGGCGATGGCTATGGTGATGGTGATGGCGATGGCAACCCGCTGCCATGAGTGCGACCTTCATCAAATCAACGAAAGGTAGCCGCGCTTGCTTTTGCTTTCTGTTCCTTTCTGCTGTTTGCCAGGCAAATTAAAAATTCAGCACAAGACTGAGAGAACGGCGACGTCGACCTCAGTGCGATATTAAAGGTTGTTCGCGGCTCCGGGTCGGTCTCGACCTGTCTCGATTTCACTTGAAATGAGAAAAAATGCTCACAGTCGGAGAACTCCAAGGGCGCTGTGCACAGAACACAGAAAAAAGTAAATTAAAATTGTCTGTTTATTTGCACAAAATTCCGGCAAAGCAAAGAGTCAAATATGCTGACTTGGCGGCAGTCCTTTAAAGTCAGCTATGTGTGTTTGGCTTAGTGGCAGATTTTAAATGGGTTTTTAAAGGGTTGACATTTTTCCTAAGTTATTGCTAAGGTAAATAATGAAATAAAAAATAGAAAGTATGTAATTATAAATAAAAATGGAGCTTAGATACTTACCTTATTATTACCTTATAGTATTTTAAAAATTGTAAAACCTCACAAAGCCCCTTTAAAAAAGACATGGAGACGCCCATGGCCACAAGTGTGACTGTGCCGAAAGTCAAGGCTGCTAATTAAGTGCTTTTTTGGGGTTAAATACATATGTATAAGCAGCTTCCGTCACAGTTACAGCTCAGGCTAAAGCTGGGATTTATCCAGCCGATTCCGACTGTGCTGGGCCGCAGCTATTAAGAGTCCTTTTCTTTCCGGCTCTGTGTGTATGAGTGTTTATATGTCTGTGTGCTGGCTGGATCATGTTTTAAGCTGCAGAGCTTAACATCAATTTTTGAGAGCTTACTCTTTGTATGCTGTATGTTTGCCTGTGTGTGTGTGGATAAAGGACCTCGCCAAACGAAGAGAACTTATATTGTTGCACTGCCTGGTATCTGGCGGATTTTCTCATTATTAAACTGGAACCCATCTAATTAGGATGCGGTCTTCAGGCACACACATGCATATATATATATATATATTCATCTCGCGTGTGGCATTTTGTTAATGACACTTTAATGTGCTACAAAATCAACTGACACAGCTGGAAAAATAAATCACGTTTTTTCAGCAGCAACATTTTGAAATAGAACCTTCGCGTAGGGCGCAATACACATACATATATCACTGGCACGCCCACCCACACTCGTCATCTATCAAAATTCACTTTTCATATAGAGCCCACCTTTTGCACTGTCTGTATATGTCTGTATATGTATATTTATATATAAGACTGAATGTCGGTCCGTTTGGCTGACTGGATGGCATACATTTAACCCGCACGTAGTCGCAATTTTAATATAATGGCGGGGTGAAGCGAAGACGAGTCGAGTTGAAGGCATATCAACGACCTAGTAAGCATCTTTATACAATTTCATGAGGCTGTCAGCACACGCACACCAATACAAACACATACACATGGACATGGAGGACACCTGACGACGCGACCGCGCACTTTGCATAAATTTGTTATGCATATAAAATTAAAAGCATATTTTTAGGCGCCCGCCACACACTTCGGCGTGTTGATATTTTTATGGCAAATACTCGTAATTTGTAACTCTTACACAACTCGAAAACTTCAAAGATACTCAGATAATCAAAAGCACGGAGAGAGAGGCGGGATGAATGAGATACAGATACGCACACGCACCAAACACAAAAATTTCATCGGCCTACAAATGAGCAAAGTTTTACTTTTATTTGATTTCCCGGAGATCCAAAGCAAAAAGTAACCAAATCGCGGCTTCGTTTTGAGTTTTCTTTTCGGTTTCTTTATTTTGATTTTTTTTTTTTGGCCCAAAACAAACGGCAGAAAGTTAAGTTCAAATGAGAGAACACAACGAAAAGTCATACAAATTTGCAGAGCAAATGGTGGAAATATTAACACGCGTGTCTGTTTGCCACTCGCATGTCTGTGAAATTAAAAATGAACTCAGGGACACTGCGACGAAATTTGAGTAGGGTGAAAGTAAATTTTGTAATTTAATGAAAAATTAAAATTAAGTTAAATTAAATTTAAGTTAAAAACATGAAACAAGATGACTTATTTTTATTTATAGTATAATAAAATATAATATAAAATAATAAAAGTGTATCTTTCAGACTTGAAATTAATAAAAAAGGTATCAGTATGTGACAAGTTTCTGATTACTCAATCAATGAGGAAGTATTTAAAATAAAAAGCGTATAAAAAGGAGTTATGATTTCATAAAAATATCTTTTACTTATTTTAACTATTATTTCAGTATCGCAGACTTAATGAAAACCTTTTTAAAATATGTTAATAATAGAATAAAAAATATTAATCAACCTTGATTTTAACAGTGCACTGAAATAAAACCAAGGTAGGCCTAATGTTAGCTGCTGTCGGTCCCGAAATCAAAATACATTAACGCGTTGCGTGCCTGAGACTGTGTGTGTGTATTCCATGGTGTTCCTTTGTGTATGTGTGTGTGGCAGGACGAGTGGGTGAGCCACTTCATCACCGCTTCAGGACCAACGGCATATGCAAATATTTCAGGCAAACCAAAGCGACACTCAACGTTCGTACCCTGGCCCAACGCCCCTTCATTCCATCGCCATTGCCAGCGGCTTAAGTTTGCGTTTTTATTTAATTGCGGAAATTGTGGCTTCGCCCTGCCACACACATACTCAAACTCACACAGATACACAGCTACACAGCACACGAAGATTCTTGAGAAAGCGTTGCCTTTATAATTTCTTTCATAACGCAACCAAGCATTGTAACATATTTTTATGGCCTCACATTTTTCTGCTTTCATACAGTTTCGTGTCGGTTTCTTCGGCGGGTTTATTCTCCCTTTTCCCCCAAAACATTCTCTGAATTCCAAAGAAGATATGAGTTTTGATACCGTCGAAGTGGTCGCAGCCTCCCCATCTCCTCGCTTTGACTTCCTCTCCACCACCACCACATCCCAAAAAAAAAACGAAACGAAACAAATTGAGTCAAGTGCGTCTTCCTCGATGGCGAGATGGGGAAAAATGAGTGGTAGAAAGGTGGAAAATGGAGGGGCTGGAGAACACATACCGCCTCGCTTGACAAGCCAAACTAATTAGAAAGTCACTTTAGACGCCGTTTCACCACTCCCACAGGTCGAAAGTCGTTGAGCATAAAATTAAAACCGACACAAATGTGATTTCTTCTCGTGTGAATCTTATGAATGTTAATACATATATATATAAATATAGAAATGCCTAATCGTAACCCAATTATGGTATATGCTAATGCAATTGAAATAATTACATTTCCAATTATATTTTCCTTTACTTTCAGGTATGGTTTCCCAATAATCGGCTCTTGATTATGTCCAAATTTCCAATTACCTGTATTGATATTAATGGCCAGGTATTTTAGAATAAGAGAAAATGGTTTCTAGTTATCAGAAATAACGTATAAGCATCGATTTAAATAACGTCTTAATAGAATAATCTATATTTTTAAGTATTTTAATGTAATTATGAATGAACCTTCTTACTAAGTTTTTGAAAATCATTTTTTTTTTTAAAACTATTCCATAGTTAGTGATTAATATCGTACGCCATCGAAGTATGCTTTGTTTTCCAAATAATTGCTGAATCATTTGGGGCAACGCGCCATATACGCAATATGCCATAACTTGACTTTATTGATTTCAATTAATTGCCAGTGGAGTTCGCTGGCGTTGGCATTTAGGAAAACTGCTCATAAATGAATTGGAAAAGCGTCGAACGAAACAAGCCACCAACAAATGGCGGGCAATCAGCTCTGTAAGTGGCTTACGCTTATACCAGGCGGCTCAGCCGGAATATCGATATGTTGGCCCCGTTGTTGTTGTTGTTGCTGTTCCCCCATCCACCTGGTAATGTGTTCGAGCGAGGGCTCATATCAAAGCATTACGATCTAAATGACACTTTGACAGGAGCAGGACCTGGCACAGAGTTCGGGGTGCGGCAACCTGCCAAGCGAAGGTTGCTCCTACTCGGAGGTGACTTCTGCTTGGAGGTTTGCTCCCGCCTGCCGTTCAGTTGCACGCAGTCGATGGCAGCGGCGATAAGAGGAAGAAAAATCGAGGCAGCCCGCTCACATGCTTGCGACACACGCTACTTAACTGTTAATATTTAAAGTTGCAACGGGAAGCAGAAAAGCACTGAGAAAAAAGAGTTTAATAAAACAATATTTTGAAATATTTTGAACTATATAAATTAAAATTAAAATTTTTAAAATTTGTTAATCTACAGTTAAAGAAATAAATCCTTAAAATATTTAAAAATAATCTGCTTACTACAAAAATATTCTAAGAACATAATTTCTTAAAGTTTTCAATCGTTCCCAAAAAGTAAATTTTATAAAAAATGTCAGCCAATTTATTGATAAGCCAAATAATACGAAATACTATTTATTCCAAGATGGCATGGCATCAGCCTTGTTTAACCTCTCCGGCAAACATTTCCCTCTAGTGCATTAGCAATCGCAACAGCAGCAAAACAGCGAACCGGAAGCGGAAAGCTTTTCGCCTGCGGAAGTGTTTCGTGCGCGCCAAGTTTATATAAGCGATGGCGATATGTGGGAGCATGTGTGTTGTGTGTGTGTGTGTGTGGAAGGTGTGTGATCTGTCTATGTGTGTTGCCGTTGGCTGCAGCTTAGTGTGTGTGTTTGTGCAAATTGCAAGGAGTTTAATGACAAAAGCACCAACTACAACCGAGTACAATGCGTTTAAGCAGCCAGCACTTTGTTGTTTCGAAAGGTGTTGGTTGGTGTCGTTGGCGTTGCTGTTGTTTCTATTGGTGTTGCCATTGCTATTGTTGCCTTTCACCCTGGACTCTAACGAACCGACTCCACGACAGACCAGGATTTCACACCTCTTGCACCTCTCGGCTGCCAAAACACTTTCACTGGCGCCCGGCAGCTGGCTGTTTGCCTCTCAGCTCAGGTAATCGCGATTCAACGGCTGCGATTCTGCTGGCTACTCCATAACACGGAGAGAAAAAAATGTAAATGATAATTTAAAAAGTAAAATTTTTAAACATTTTGTTAATTTGGCTAACTCCTAAAACTACTTTTTCGGGTGCAATCTTTGAAAAGGATAACAAGAAAATTTTGTTTCATAAACAAAAATATCTACATTATTTTTAAAGCATTTTTTCTCTTCTGTCTACGAGTTTCTGCCCCCACTCGGTACTCTGCGATTGCTTCTCATTTCGTCCCGCTTCTAGCTGCATTTCCGTGGCACTGGCGGTGGCAGTAGATGATTTTAGTCGACATCTTGTTCGCCGGCTTCCGTTTGGCTTGGCTTAGCTAGCAGTATTTGCTGCATTTGTTGTGCTTGTTGTTGCTCGTAAGCGCTGCACAATCACCGCAGCTGCTTTGCATTTTTCAATGGCTTTTCTTTGGCTTCCCCTGGGCGACCTGGGCAACTGTCGCGTGTCTTTGTAGATTGAAAAACATTTTTCCGTGATTTTTTGTTGTCTGCGACTACCGCTGTTGCTGCTGCTGTTGCTGTAGTTTTTCCTGTTATTCTCTTGGCATTTTCACATTTTGCATGTATTTTGTTGACAGGCCGAAAATAATCTAGGTGGCTCCCATGCATTTATTTCTATTCCATACAGGATCTCTATTCATGGTGGCATTCAAATGGCTTGACTACGTGACTGCTTGAAGTTTGGAATTTGGAGGATTTAGTTGAAAATTATTTTTAAGATAATATTAGTTGAGGTTTGATTCTTCAACTAGTTAGAAATAATATTATATTACGGATTATTAATGTAATATTTAATGAAGCTTATTATCCTGTAAATAAGGATAATCCATAAGATCTGTCCATCAATTGTATATAGTTTTGAAATAATAATGTTCTTGGCCTAATAAGCCTACGGGATATATTATATTTCATATAATAAATTGTCTCGAAGGCTTTATGCTCAGCATACGATAGGAGATATCGATTTCCAGTCGAGGATAATTAAACCTATTCCCATTGACCAGACTCCGGGGCTGAAATGGTTTCGTTTATCGCCTTAACCCATTGTTCTGGCCCCTGTTCGTCTGACATATGCTAATTTGTAATTGCTCGTTTGTGTGCACCTACATGACCCCCTTACTACACAGTAGTGTGTTAGTGTATGTGTGGGTTTGGGCACACACAATTAGATGGGCTAGCAACAACGGCGACCAAATAACAACGATGTGTAACAACAATTGTGGATATAATATGCATAATTTATAATTCCTGCGGTCACTTTCATGCGCGCTGTTAATTGAAGCATACTTTTGAGAGCCGACTGAATTTATTGACATTTATATGATTTAATTAAAATGCAACGTACACATATATATATATATAAACACAGCGAGGCATTCAAATCAAAAGCGGCCACATTATAAATATGCATAAATTAATGGCACTGCACAAGTTAAACAATTTAAGCATTAAAACTGTCCATCTCTCTGTCAATTGGGCCAAATTGAAATATAACTATATATAAATAATTGAGGCAGTTGCATTGCTGATGCAGCTAGTTCGTACTAGTTGCGGCAATTATGCGACTGCAAAGTCGGTAAAATCTTTCGGTAAGCTTCATAAAAGCTTCCGCATTATGTTTACAAGCTAATAAATGTCAGCAGCAAACTGGAAACGGCAAACTGCAAACTGCTAACTGAAATTGCATACGGCAAACAGCCAACTGAAACTCGGAACTCCAACTCAAACTACAGCGATGCCCGAAATGCAAAGCCAACAAATGGCCGGCAAGGACAAACAAATTAAGCTCCTGAATTTTGCATGAAGCCAATTGCATTTTGGGCAACCGGCCAAAGGACATCCAATGGCCTGTTGGCCGGCTTTTTGGCCAGATCAAGTTGTAGGAAAGTTAGAGAACTGCTAACACACTCTGGCACACATACGAGGTCACAGATTATTTGCAGCTCAGTGGAGTTGGCCTAATTGATTAATGATCCCCCACCGATCGCCCCTTGAGCTGATGACTCAGCGATTCGCTAAAACCCATTGCTGACCTTTAATCCGGTGACCCAAGTTGAAGGAAAATTTTGAGGGCGGGTTGTAGGAACGATTCTGGTGGAAATTGACTGGCATACAGAGGACGAAATATATGTAAAAGTAACTAATTAATGAAAATATTTCAGCTTATACAAAATCCAATGTTTGGATAAAAATCTAAAAAATGTAAGCAGTAGAAGCCATTAAGCCATTAGAACTTACCAAACAAATTTAAAGATTAATTGCAGATTAATTTCATAAGATTTCAAGGATACAATTTCCTCAATGAGTATCGAGAATAAAATGCCATTTTCTTGGCGTGTACGTGAGCGCTTATAAATAATAACGATTCGGCTAAACCGGAAGCCAAAGTAACAACTTCCTTTTGTACAAATGTTAACCCGTTCGGTCACATGCCACTCACATGGCTCCTGCACGTGTGTGCGTGCATTCATTTATGATTGAGTGCGCTTTGGGGGTGAGTCTGTAGCCGTGTTTTGGGAGTATGGTTGTATGGGTAATGAGCCTGTGCGCCGCACACTCTCGAAAAAAGGTCAAAAAACGCAGAATGTTCAAAATGAAACGTCAGAAACAACAACAAAATTGCGTGTATGTTGTTTTTTGTTGGTGTTCTCTCTGTTTTTTGTTGTTGTTTTTTTTTTTCGTTGCCTGTATAGAGGCCTACACATCATCATCAACGTGTGGTGGTTTTTGTTGGCCTACAACTGGCAACCCTTTTGGAGTCCTTTTTTTTGTTGCTCGCTTTTTGAATTTCCGTCTGGCATGAAATATATAGCTGGCTTTCTTTTTGTGTATGTGTCGCAAAGTCATGCAGTAAAAATTACACATGTACACATTTGTCAGTGTGTGTGTGTGTATGTGTGTTTCAGCACACGCAACAACACCAGCGAAAAAATTTAATTTGAATTTGCACATCAAATTCGCATATAAATTTTTAAAGCGACCAACCGGCAGAGTAAAAAACCTGTATATGGTGTTGTAAAAAATTTAATTTATTAAGCACAACAACAACAACGATAGGAGTTGGGTGTAAAAAAAAATCGTGTGTGCGATTTAATCATTCATATGGCCATTTATGTGTGGCACGAGATGCCACAATATCGCCGTCTCTATGACATAATAAACGTCATCATTTGACAGAATTTTCTTTGGGTATGTGAAAATCACGGCGACATATTAATTGGCACACCCCAACTAGCAACATCGCTCTATAAAACTATATATGTATAGCTCCAAATTTTTGTTTGGGCCCAAGAGATAACCAGCAGTATAAGGAACAAGTTTTTTGGCCCGCAGTTTGGCTTTTACCAGATTTGAACGTTTGTGCGACTTTCAGTTAGTGGCGTCACCGAAAATTCGTTAACTGCAATGGTTTTTTTTGTTGGCCAAGACAGAACTTTTACAAAGTGATTATTATTGTAAGGAAACTTTTGCGGCCTGGTCGAAAAGTCTGTCTATTTCTAGTTCTAGTTCTCCCACTAGTTCTTGTTGCTCTTGTAGTTACATATGTAAAACCAAAAGGCAAAAAAAAACACAAAAATACAAGACCGAAACGAGGCGAAACTTATGGGCACAAAGTTTTGGTAGCATTTTCATACCCCTGCCAAGGGAATATCGCCTGACATGGGCAACAACAAGCCAGCAGAGCTGAAGACAACGTGAACTAAGACCAATTAAAAGTCATTTAACGTCTACCCTTATGTAGGGCTTACTAACCGATAATAGTGGTTAAAGTATTAGTGCTGGGGCTAACTGTTAAAAATGTTAAAAAATATTTATCAGAACAAGATATATACTTCTTTATTAGTTATCTAGGATAAACTTGATATATTAAATTGATCTATATTATTTCCTTTTTAAATGAGCTTACGAGTTCTTCTGACAAAATCAAATGAATGTTTGTTATTCGTTAAAATTAAAACTAATTTAAAAAAAATAAATTAGTTATATAATAGAGTGATAAAAGAGTAACCCCATTAAAAGGTCACAAATCCCTAGAGACCCTATAGCTATTATATTAACCACAACTGTCTTTTGCTATATATATATAGTGGGTGAGCCAATAACAGACCTAAGACTGCCTCTGACAGCTTCTGGTCATACAAAGTAAATGGGTTCAAGTGTTTAATATTTCAAAAGTGTTTTCGCCAAACTACGTGGTGTGATGTGGTGCGAGATGCTGCCCCATGCCTCATGGTGTGGTGTGCGAAATGCTATTGGAAATGGCCGGAGTTGGAGCACGTGTCGGTTTAGTTGTCGACAAGTTTACTATCACAGTTGGGCAAGCAAAACTTTGCCCAGCCCTTCTTCATTGGCCTGGAGTGGGGGTCATAAATAAATTAACTACTTAAATTTGCTTGCGGTGCAATCAGAACGGGGTGACGGCGACTTCAGCACTGGGAAAGGGAAAAGTGATTAAATTGCGAGGCTTTTCCTTTGGTAAAGTGTAATTTAACATGAATATATTTTTTATAGATTTAAGGTCACTATATATCCAATAAAATATAGGTAAACAGGGGCTATTTTCTCTCAGTGTTTAGAGATTATTTGCATGCGCACTTTCGACCAAGTGGTGTCAATCAGCCTTGGCCGAAATGGAAACATCTTTTACTGGCCTTCCAGCCAGATTCTGAGCCAAAGCGGCAAAGTGGCCATTACTCTAATTAACCTTATTTCATTCTCAATTATAAACGGCCAGAACAAACAGTAGCAAGAAAAAAACAAGCAGCAGCACTAATTGTAACAAGCGGAAAAACAAGAAAAGTCGGGACACCATTTGGGGGCAAAAAGGAAAACCGAAAGGAAAAACCAAAACAATTGCCTTAAAACATAATTGTTATTTTGCGCCTTTTTCCTCTTTGATTTTCCTTTCTGCCAGTTGCCATTTGCCGACTTTTTGGCTCAACCCAGAAACAGAAACAGAAAAAAAAAACAACAGGAAAAAAGGCAAATTAAGTTTTTTGCTCTAATTTAGTCTGACGCGCGTTGGCAAAACAACAACAACAGCAACAATAATAACAGGCCGCCTTGGCTTTTGCTTTGCTTAATTTACCATTTTTCACTCTTATCGCCCCTTGAGAGCGAGGGTGGCCATAAAAATAAGGCCAAAAGCGGCACACAGTTGGACTGGCTGTCTTAAAGTTTAAGCTGCGAGCGTAACAATAATTTAATGCGGCTCTTAAATTGTTTGTAAAATGTTCAACAACCGCGCTCTCTCTGCTCGCTTTTCAGTGGCAAAGTTAAAAAGTGGAAAACTTTTTCTTTTCTATTTAACGTAATTTTCCCTTATTTGCTGTGTCTGATCCGTGGCAGCCCCGCCCGTCTCCTGCACTTAGCTAGCTCATTTCCCCACGCAGATTTTCCGGACTGTTGTCGAGCATATGTTGCCCTTGCCTCATAATGTGGCATATTTGGCAGCTCGACAGCCACGATTGAGTCCCGTGCCATGTGCTGTTGTCTTCATTTGGAGTCCTTCCTTCCGTCCCTGGCTTTCCCTTTCTGCCGCTCATCATTTTCTTGGGGGAAAATTTCATGGCGGGCGACACTTCGGGCTTTCTCTTTCGTTTTCGTGGTTAAGCAAATGTTTAACAAACCAAATCAGAGATTTGCATTTTATGCTTTCCCCCACTCTTTTTTCATGGTTGGATAAGCTCAGCTTTAATGCCTCTAATCGGGCTTAAAATCAAGGATGTTCAGCAGGGCTTTAGTCAGGCTAACAGAAAAAAATCAAATAATTTAAAAGAACTTTTTGTCACATCAATCGTTTCTGACGTGACATGGGAAAACTTTGTGGTCCGACTGCAAAGCTTCTTAAGTGCTGAACCCCTTTTTTTTGGTGTTGCTGGAAAATCCTTCAGTTATTTGCTCATTTCTAATCCCATTTCCACTTGGCTCTTATTCACACTTCAGCCAAGCCAACAAAGAGCTCGGGACAAATTATTGACACGCTCAAAGAACACAGAAATACAGACCCTCAATACAGCTGGCCAAATCCATTGCTCAAAGGCATGAAAATGAAAACATTTTCACTTATTTGGCCAGAAATTGGATAAGAATCGAACTGAAATTGGATCTCACTCATTGTCGATACACTTGCCACAGCCTCCGTTGAGCGTTGGCTTTTTGTTTTGCTTTTAACTGCCTGCCGCTGGTGTTGTTGCTTTTCCAGCCAAATCAAGCATTTTCCGGCTATTTTCCCACTCCCTGCTGAGCTATTGATCCCTTCCCCCTCGCCGCACTCTTATTATCGTAATAGAATTTGCCAAATTGAGGTTGAAATACAATGGCTTGGTTTGCCTTTAGGCACTTAGAAAAATATTTAGTTTGTTTATAGTTTATAATATTAAAATTAAATTTGCTTAAAGATTTTACTGAGTTAAGATATTAATAAGGAAATTATTTCCTTAAGTTCCTTGAATTCATTTTTACATTATTTCTAAATACTTATAAAGTCCAAAACTTTCTTTCCAGTGCCTTGAGTGCCTGGCTCTCTCCTTTTTTGGCATCCGTTTATCGTTTGATTGTTTGTCTGCCTCGCCCTTCATTTTGCCAGTGTTTGTTGTGTTTGTTTGCTTATTTGGCGGGACTGCTGCTGGTTCGCTTATCAATTGCCGTTTTTATTGCCATTTTAGCCGCCCCGTTGTCGCAGCCTTCCCCCGTTGGCCTTCTTTTATTGAGTACGACAAAAATTCATTGCCTGGCCCAAGGGCGCGTGCCAGTAAACAGCCTCAGCGGAGGATTGTCGAAGGCATCCAAAGGCATCCACAATGACTAGCCAGCCTGTGGTTTTAGGCCCACTTTGCCCCCAATTTAATTGTTTACTTTGTGGCAATTGACCTTTTGTGGCATTGCGGTGATTGAATGCCAGATATCACAATTCGCCTCGGCTATTAGGGAATTATGATATTCTGATTGGATCGTTTTGGGGGAGAAATTGCTCATTGCTCATTGCTCATATTGATTTGTCAGCAATTCCGTTTGAGCAGTCAAAGTCACAACAAAAAATATAGGGGAAAAAATGGTAAAGGGGGATAAGCCCCACATGGATGCAGCTCATCGGAAATATGTCAAGTGGACCAACCTGGCTGGAAACTCATCTAGGCTCACGCTGCGTATGAGTAACGCGCTCGTCACGGCACGTCATCAACTTTGTTTCTACCTGCCATTGTGCGAATTTCGCATTCCCCTTCCGTTGGCACATTTATTTTTTTGCCATCCTAGCCACCATTTTTTCCCATCCTGTCCTTTTGTTCTTTTGCGTTGCACCACAATGTAGCTGTGGTTAGCAACAAAAGCCGCAGGCCCAAAAGGGGGAAAGTTGCTAAAGCATTCTTTGTTTCTAGGCAATTTCAGTCACTTACCCCGGCCGTTGTTATTGCGACTTTTCCTTTGCCACTGCCATTGCGTTGTCGCTGGCGATAAAACTGTTACTGCTACTCGTACAGCTACTGCCACAAAATACTGATGTCGTTACTGTCGTTCCGTTAGTTGATGCTGCACGGTGAGCAAAATTTAAATTTTTAATATCAGGATATTGCCATCAGGTTGCGGTTGATTAACTTCTTTAGAAACATCTTTAAGAGAGGCTATGCTTTATATTAATATGCCAGCTAGTATCACTTCTGACTATTAATGTTGATTTTCCTAACATATTTTTTGTTAGTCCTGTATTTCAATAGAGTTTATACTGTAATACTGTTAGAAAAGAAGAAACAAGGACTTTAGGTACTGATTCAGATTAGTAAAATTCGTATACAATGGCGGATTTTATTTGTGACTTCCTAAGTAATGTTAACAATAAAGTTAACAGTTTTGATAAAAGATTTTTCCTTCTTCCCAAAAACTTCCAAACCATATATAGAAACTAATTTTTTCCGAGTGTCCTACCGTTTCGTGTTCCTTTCGAGCTTAGCCAGGGCCTCACCTTGTATCGGTGTCGTGTGTGTTGTCTGTCTCCGCTTGCCATAACAGCAAACTTTGCTACAAAACTGCTGGAAAAGCCTCGGTCGACACTTGTGTCCTTGCTAACCAATACTCACTTACACACACACACACATGTATAGCATGGCAGCTTCACCTTGGGCATATTGATGAGCCCAACACTTTAATTAGAGCGTCAATAAAATGGATAAATGCAGTCCCAGTCGAAGCTCCTGATGTCGACGGGAGTCTACCTCGTTGGCAGAAATTTAATTTGCCATTCACTTACACGCCACTTGGTCCTGCGGCATGTTTGCACCAATTAACCTGGGCTGAATCCTCACTGAAAATTACAATTAATAGTCCCGGCATTTTTCACTCCCTTTTGTAGGTGGCACAAGTGCCATGCAGGTCTGTCTGAACCAAGTCATTGGGCTGGACAGGCGTGCAAATCGCTATAAATTATGGTGTCAACTCAGGCCTAAATTAGTCTCGACACGCAGACAATGGCCAATGGCAGCTACACACACATACAGTTAAGGGTAGAAAAATAGTGTTAAATGATGCAATTATGGTACTTTTTTTCTCTTTTTAAATATTGTTTTCATTTAGTTATTTTAAAAGTAATTTTTATTGATTAAAGTCAACTTTGTTGGGTAGTGCATTTATTACTGATATTTCTTAGTTCTATTTCTACGAAATTTGTGTGTAGACAATTTAAAATACTTTATACAAGATTTATCTTTTTAATATATATATCATAAACATATAATTCTTACCTCAGTTGTAAGTGCTACGCTATGCTTGAGTGTCCTTCAAGTGAATCGATCTATAATTAAGATAACTCCGATACTGTACTCTACTAGATGTGTACCGCGTATGTCGGTCTGCATGGAATGGCTTCATTATGGCCGCTCGGCAATGGGTTGGAATCGCACTCTCAATGGAATCCAGATAATGCCGCCTTATTTGTTTATGAAATTGACCTGCGATTATCGCTGCAACGGAAACAGAAACTCCGACAGGACAAAGACGGACTTATTGCGTGTGTGCTGCCTCATGAATAATACATATGCCCGATGTGTGGGCGTGGCAGTCTGGCTGTCAGTCTGCCCGCTCACACACAATAAAAAAAACTTTACCAACGGGGGCGAAATCGTTTTGTTAACTTGTTCACAAGTGTCGGTATGTGCGTTGTTGGCCAACAACTCGAAAGTCTCTGTAAAGTCATTCTCCATTCTCTGCAGCGATCCCACATTCTCAGCCTCAAGGATCTGCTGTGAAAATCCGTTTACACAATTTAACGCACAAGTTCGACAAATTCGCATATATAAAAATAAAGTTTCCGCAAATGGATAAAACTTTTGTATTGACAATAAACGCCGACAGAAGACTTTCGAATATGGAAAACGGAAAATGCTGAAAAGCTGCGATGGCCAAAGGGGCTTGGCATAAAAGTGCATATTCTCATATAGTTGAACTCCACTCGCTCCGGAAGATAAAACCCGCAGGCTGCGATGATGCTTTCAAATAGGTTTAGTTTGTTGCCAAGTTGTTTAAAGTCAGTATAAGCAGATGAAAAAGGAGAACCGTGAAAGCTACACCGAACGAAATAGTTACTAATTTTTGGTTTATTGTAAAAATATATATTCTATACTAAATTCCTTAAAAAGAATCCTATCAGTTTTTATTAAACTTTTTTTGTGAATTTCTGTATTAGAGAAATTATTAAATTTATCTCACCTAAGCCTAAGAAAGAGAAGTGTTAAGAAGTATTTCAGTATTATTTTATAGAATCAAATAATAATAATGTTATTTGTTAAAAGCAGGGAAAAAAGTATGACCAGCAAATCAAAGATTGAATCTTTTCCTCTCATACCACGTTTTTCCAACGAAATCATAATTAACTTTAAAATACTTATTTTTAAAAATATATTTGATGTTTTGTCGTGTAGAGCCAGAGGGAAAAGTGCATCCACTTTTATGGCATTGGCATTGGCAGACAAAAGCGTACGAAATTCAATGAGCTGCAAAAAGCATCTAAAGTCGCTGCAGCTGCCAGATTTACGCCAAGAAAAATGTCAGACCGGCAGCTGCGGGCAGCCAACCTGCATTTCGCCCATACTTTCAACCTGTTTGGAGTTTCCTCACCCAGCCAAAAAAAAAAAACTAAAAGTACAAAAAAATTTGAAAAAAGAACCCGAAAGTTTGGAATCCAACTGGAAGAGGAGTTGACTGCGGTCTGAGCAGGCGGCAGACAAATTGCGCTCGTAAATGCTTTAAATTGTGCACTCTGCTCGCTTCAAATTGAAGTTGGGAAAGAAAAAGTGAAGCCGCGACGAGAACAAAACATGGCAAAACAAAAGTTGGCTAAAGGAGCGTGCAAAAAATTGCGGAGCGTGTTAAGAAAAATGTTTCCGTAAGCTGCGAACAAATGCGCGACAATATTTTTGTGTGCGGCCAATGTGGAAATCTTAGCTTAAAGTTCCCAAAACACCTTTGCCGTTTTAAGTGGGTGGTCGTTGTTGGTTCTAGAGTTTTCCCTCACTACTCGACTTCAGCCGAAAAACGAGAAATGCCAGCAGCAACACTTGCCATTTTCCGACTTCTTTTGGCCGCTACGCCTGGGTTGATAACCCAAAACCGAGTACCACTTTAGACCAAAGCAAAAGGGCTGGCCACGAAGAGAAACTTATAAGAGACTTCTTAAGTTCAATTTGGTATATATTTCTTTGAGTAAGATTGGTTAATTTAAAAGTATTATGACAGTACTTATGTTTATTGGGAAAAACAAAAAAGAAAATTGATTCAATCTCATGTATTGATTACAGTTATAGGAAAAAACTTCTTAGAAAATTTTCATATTAAATTAAAATGTTTAGGATCCAGACAACTTCTTAGCTAATTCCTTATGGAGAAACCTTTTTTCTCAGTGCTTGCACTGCACACTTGACTTTTCTGCGGCTGCAACAGTTGCAAGGTGTTAGATGTCAGACTGTTAAGTTAATACAGCTAGCTCGACTTTTCAACTCCTTAACTCTGCTCGACTACCTTTGGTGTTGGATTTTTCAATTCACAGCCTTTGCTTTCTTGGTCTAATGACCTGTTTCTGAACTGATATTAAGTGGCATTAGGAGTGGGCTTCTGTTCGCTAAACTTACATAAGTCCTTTGAGCACTTTAAGGCCACGGCAAGGTCACTTTTCGGGCTGACAGTCTGATAAGGGCAGCGTAAATTCAATAAATTCACTGACGTAATTCCTAATTGGCCCGGTGGAAAATAAACCAAGCGAAGCACTTAAATTAATTAAAATATCATTTCGGAAGTCGGTGGAAAGTAAACACAGTAAAATCACCGCCTCAAAGAATCCTTTTTTGCTTTCGCTTTTTGCAAAGTGAAATCGAAATGGCAAACAAAGCACGAAATTAGATGGTTCTCGGCATTATTGTCAAAATAACATTTTCCTCTTGGTTGCTGTTTTATTTTTTTTTTTCGTGTTTTTTCTCTGCGCCTTCTGAAGGTCGTAAATAATTTATGTAAACTTGAAGGTTTGCAGCAGTAGTGGGTGGTGGTGGGCGGCGGAAAATGGCAGTGGGAATTGTCGCAGACTCCTTTACACTTTGATGCTGCTGTGTTATGAATAATAACTTGGACTTGGTCCGCCCCGCCGCCTCCTTTTTGTTATTGTGCGTTCGAATTTCACGTCACTCTCGCCCCATCCCGCTCTTTGGCCATCTCTTTCCTGCATTTGGCAAAGCTTTGAATATTTTACGCAGGCATAAATAATTTAAAACAATGGAACACACGTAAAAAGGGAAAAGGATAATGCAGCAACAGACGGGCAAGGTTTTTTCTGCACAACAAAAAAAAACGAAGCTCACAAACGGGACAAAAGTGAGAGCGGAAAGCAAAAAAATGGGCCAAAAGAACAGGAAGATAAGAATAAAAATTTATATAACATATATATATATTCTTCTCTTCTTTTTTAAACATGGCCCAGAGATGCTGGCCCAAAGACCCACACAGACAGAAAGTGCTGCAGCTCAGTAAAAAAAAAAATGAAACGCCAACACCCTCCCACTTTCGACCCGAGCGCAACACTTGACATATGTGCCGCCGCCCTTTGACCTCTTTCCCCAGCTGCGGGGCGATGGAATTCCTTGTAAATGAGACGGCAAGGCGGCCAAAACATTTGACGAACGACAAAAAATGAAATGTAAATGCTGAAAATGTTGTCTTTGGCTCGTATGAGCCCTCCTTTTTTCCTCCCTTCTAAGCCAGTGAGTGATGGCGGCTCAAAGAAATGTCAACACACACAAGGCTCACGCACAGGCAGCCGCCCTTAGACAATTTCACTTTGACTTAACAAATAGAAAATCATTTATTCTGCATGCGCGAAAGTGGACGCACCGCCAGCCCGGGATTCGATTTCCCACGGAGATGGGGAACACTCAAAAAATTTAAGTTCATAAAAATGTTTTCAAAAATGACATATACGAAATATTTTGCACCAGTTAAAACTGAAATGAAAATGTTAGTTACATTTTATAATATTATATATAACTCATTAATTTCTTAGCTAGTTCAGGGGCTTAAGTTAAATTATAAATCATTTGTTTTAGTGCCTCCCTTGGACAACAAATTCTAACAATCAAGTTGAAGTAACAATAAAATCAAGTTGGATTAATCTCTATTATTCCCAAAATAAAATATTAAATATACTCATTTCATATTTAAGAATATTGAGAAAGAATTTGACAATGTATTCGCTAAATGATTCTCATTTAAATAATATTATCATCTTCGGAATTAACAAATTTAACATAATTTATGATAATAAATTAGCATTCTTCTGGTTTCGTTGGGTAAGGAATTTTAAAGAGTCTTATAAACTTGAGTTTTTCTGAGATTTCCCTTAGCATGGATATTAAATACAAAAGTCACCATTCAATAAGGTATCAAGATTTCTTTCAGTCTAATTCAGATGGCAGATGGGAACTCATCCGGTGGCTGCCTCCGCCGTGATTTCCATCCCGTGTCGAGCCTTTAGATTTATGCGCATTTTGCATATTTCTTTTCCTCCTCATTTCAAAAGCAACAAAAGTGACTTTGCCTCCGTTCCTGAATCAGCAGCTTTTTTCCCTTATTTTCTTTTTTTTTTCCCTGAGAGATGGTGCTCCAATTTTCATTGCGCGACTTTTATGACTTTGCCTGCCGCTGCTTTTGACTTTTATCGAATGCAAATTGTTTTATAATAATGCAATCAAATCTTTGTCAACTCTGTTTATTGATGTGTTTATTTTGTTTGGGGTTTTTCCTGATAATGCCGCCAGCTGAATAACATTTAGCAAGTGGAATAAATTTCGAGAGGAGCCACTTGAGTGACAAAGTTAACAAGCTTACGATGTTTACTCATAGGTTTTCCTCCCCCGAGACTTATTGGTGCTTTTCGAATCATTTTGTTTGTTGAGAAAACAAGATTATTTTTTATTGAGGCAGTAAAGTTTTTAAGCCTTATAAATATATATTACACGCCTGGAGAATATAAAAAAACATTTCCTTAAAAGCCTTTTTTTTAATAACTCTAATAATAAAAACAAAATTTAATAAAATTTCCCCTGGGAATTTAGTAAACAAACTAACAAAATTTGTATAATTCAGTTAGAGATTTTTCCGAGGGTTTTATATCTTTACAACTCTTGGCATATTCTATGTTCCATAAATAAATAAAAATTGAATACTTGAAGCTGGAAAAAATTCCATGTAACCCCTTGAAACCCCAATCTTGGCAAGAGCTGCTCTGGTGACGTGACTAAGCCAGAATAGAAGAGACCACCCAGAGATACCAAGGCATTTACTGCAGCGTCTCTGCAAATGTTTCTTTACTTGTACTTACACTTCTTTTATTGTTTCCTGATTTCATTCCTTTTTTTCTGAGCTGTGCTGGAAATGTACTTAAATCACGGGAAACGTGCCAAGCAACCAAACAAGGACAATAACACAAGAAGCCAACTTTTATGGGATGGCGAATGTCACTAGATGGTATTTTAAAGTGGCGTATTTTAATGAATCGATCATCAGTATGTCGCGTTGTGAAAACATCAAATTTTATGAATCGCACAGCGGTAACTACAATTATGGAAAAACATCAATGACATTGGCAATAACAACTACAAATACAGACGCCGGCGACAATAATAACAACACCATGCAACAGCGACAACAATAACAATAATTGTATTTACACATAATTGACCATAATCCCCAGCAGCATTCTCGTTATTCAGTCCCTCTCCCCTCGAACGACAGATTTTTATACCCGGTATTTGTACGGTTCTATGGGGTATATTATTTTTGAGGAAATCAAGGATTTATCATGTGCCATATTAAGTAATAGACTTTTGTAATATAAAGCTATTTTCATTTCAATTTCAATAGTGAAGCTATTATGATCCTGTGGACTATCTTTCAGATTAAATTAGAAAGCTTACCTTGGCTAAGAAACATCTAACGTCTAACGGATTTTGTTTATAGGTAGAAAACTTTAATGTTTCAATTACCCAACAATTTTATAAGACATCTAGTACAGGGTATCTATTAGTCCTGTCACTCTTATCCACCGCTCCTCCGTGTTTTCTCTTTGGGTTGTTGTTTTCGTTGTTTTGGTTAAGGCCCAACACCAACTTCAACACCCAATTCGGTTGGTTGCCCATGAAAATGGCCGCAGGCGACATTTTATGTTGCTGCTGTTGCCAGTGAGCTGTTTGTTGTTGGTAATGTTGTTTTCACCCAGCTCTGCTCGCATTGTCTGACTGTAGTTAAATTTAAATGCCAGTAGGCGAGGTGGCAAGGACTACCACTCGGGGGCTGGACCATAAATTAAATAAAATGAAATGAAATAATTTGGTCACGCACTTTCAACTGTTGACATTTGCCTTAACGGCTCCGCCCTAGAAAAAGTATTATTACGGATAATCCCAGACCAGAAGCTTTAAGTCGGCTGTGTACATTGATCCCCAGTTGGAGTCCGGGAAATCAATGTTTTATATACGCTCGTGCCCATGCAAATTATGTGGGCTCTGTGTAGTTGGCAGTGCTGCATATTTATGGGCCGCCGAATGTCGGCAGCATGCACACAGCGAAATCCACTTCATGACCGAAAATTAGTTTTTAACCCACAAAATAATCCCGAATGACATAAGGATGGCCTGCGAGCAGCAGTGAAAAGCGCGAAAATAAAAAAACGCCCGACAACCACAGCGAACATATTACAGTGGCGGACCCTTTGGACCCTTCGTCCTTCATCCTTCGTCCTGTCCATAGTCCGTTGTTCGGAGTCCTTGCTTGCCGGAAGTTGTAAAGCTGCCATTTCTCGGCCATGTTGTTGATGTTGCCACTGCCACCGACTTGGCTTTTCGAGCAACGATTCGCGGCCTCGTAATGCGGTCATTGTTATTGCAATTGTTGTTGCCACCGGGTAGTTGGGTAGTTACGGTAGTTTGGGGGCAGTAGCGCATTTGTTGTATTAACTTTTTCCAAGTGGCATGCAGCAGGAGTACTGGCAGCACCAACAATACCTCTCGAACGCCACCCCCGACGTGGGCCATAATTTATTAAAGCCTGCACCAGAGTGCTCCAGCGTCGGGCCAGCGCCCCCGGCACACAATTGAAATTTAAGCAGCAGCAGCAGCAGCAGCAGCGGCAGTAGCAGCAGAGGGCAAAGGGCAGCGCTCCAGCGAAGTTGCAGAAAATGCGAAACACTGGAGAAATCCCCATCCTCCTGTTTCCCCACCGCACCTCCTGCAACGCGCCACCAGGGAAAATGGTAATCGAAATGTTCGCCGCACGAATCAACGCAAACAAGGAACACAGGGAAAAAATATTTAAAAATATATAAAAGTATCTTACAGATTTTGTAATTTATTAAAACAATAATAAATAAGTAAAAATATTCAAAAAGACATCTCATTAATGTTGAGCATTCTCAACAACAATTATTTACGGTAAAAGGGCTTAGAAATTTATATTTATTTAATAATAAAAAACTGTAAAAAAGTTTAAGAAGTTTAACTACTATGTATTCATTTACTAAGAGTTATGATTCTAAAGTTATATAATAGAGTTCAGCGATTAGAAAGTATTTTAAAATTCTCACCCAGTTAGGAAACACTTTTTCGCAGTGCATCTCTGAGCAGCAGTGGGAGTTGGCCTGCAACACTGGCCAGTTCCCAGTCAATGTCTTGCCTCCTTCGAAGCATTTTTTTCTGGCCTGGCCTCTTTCTGCAGTCAAAGTTTTTGGTCGAAAACTTTTTGGGGTTCGGGGAAATAATTCATGAAACATAGCGAGCGCGAAACGCGAAAAGCGAACATTTTTGTGCCTGTGCCGAATCTGATTGTGACACAAACGAATTGTTCTGGTTGTCGTCGGCGGAGTTTTGGATGTGGAGATGGCGTTGGAGGTGGGTCACTGGGCTGGGTGGAACATGGAGAACAGGAACAGGACCACCGCCACGGCGTTCGGTCGCATATTTATGTGCCTATTTCGGTTTTTTCTATTTGGCTAGGAGCATTACTCTTCTTGGCATGCAAATTTATGGTGTGTCCCAAAACAATTGTTATTGTGTTTTCAACTTTTGCTTGATTTGTGTGTTTTAAGTGATTCCAAATGGGTCGTCGGGGGATTGAGCTGGGTGATTGTCCACCCGGGTTTGTTGGCAATTTGCGGCCAGGAATCCCCCACCCAACAAACAGACCAGACCAGACCAGACCAGCTGATAATTTCTTGGCTGTCATCGGGCCAGACGCGCGCTGCATATCTCAATGCAATTCTAAGCACCCAATAACCATAAAACACTTTAAAGTCCAGTTGCAGTCGAAACTTGCTATTTCGTCCGCTGGATTCCCCACTGACTTTTGTTTATTTGTATTTCCGCAAACAATTCGACTGGCAGTCCGGGAAACTTCTGAGGCCATGCAATTGTTGCCACTGCTCCTGGTTACTTCTCGGTTGTGGCAGCAGTGGCAGTAGGCCACTTCCTGCAGTCGCCGCGGAGTAAGTTCAGCTGCGTCCGCATGCAATTCGTGAATTTTTGAAGGCACTTCTTTTGTTATTCCGGCTCCGGAATCTACCTCCTCCTCCGGGTTTTCCCTACCCCTGCCCCGGCTTGCAATATGCAAACGGTCATTTCGTTAATGAGCGTGGGGCAGCAGTTTGAGGAGGTTGGGGTTAAGGGGGAGAAAAAAGGAAATTCAGGAGCAGCAGCGAACTACAACTTTTACGGGGCATCCGGCGGATGAAGTGGGTTTTCAGTAGGGAGGAGATATAAGACGAAGAGGAGTAGGAGGAACTGGCGGAAGGACCATGACCGGTAGGCAGTGGCCATAAAGCCGACTGCTTAGATAGACAGCAGCAGCAGCCCCTGTTCCCAGTCTGCTTTCCGGATGACTTGGTTTATTTTACGTAATGAAATGAAATTGAAATGAATGTTTTATAAACCGCCAGCTCTGTTTTTCCCTACACTCCCCCTCTCTACCATTTCCTCTTGTAGAACATAAAATTATGATAAAAACTAAAAGCTACATATAAACATAATTGCACTGCTTTTGTTTTTTTTTTTGCACTTTTTTCGTGTCGGATTTTTTCAATACAAATCAGTGTAAAAATGCTTTAAACTGTTCACCATGAATTATCATAATTAAAACACCCGCATAAATATTTATGAGCAATTCGCAATTACGTATATAAAGACAAATACGAATAAGCCAAAATATTTGAGGGACTTTACACATTGCATTTGCATACGATTGTGTGTCATAAAAGTATATATCGAAACCCGTCGTATAACAAGTGGTGCAAGGAGCAGAGTCCGGGGATTTAATTAAATTTGGCTTAATGTTGTCACCGCAGGAGAGTTGCTGCTACTGCTGTTTGCTGCATGCTGCTGCTGCGGTTGCTGGTTGGAATTCGGTTATTAAACATTCTGCGGATTTTTCTTACGTTGCTCGTGGGCCAAGAATTTATCGAATTCAATTAGTACGAAGAGCACAGGCGAGAGCTCCGTCCGCTGAGTAGTCTAATAAGATGGAGATTATCCACTAATAATATTGTTGGTCGAATTTTCTGAGTGGTATTTTGGTCGATCGTTTGGCCAATGTCTTATGTGTATATAGAAGCGACCATCTCACAGATCTTAAATGCCCAATCGATAATGTTAGATGGAACCGTATTAGGACATTTCATTGTTGTCCATCCTACCATCGTGATCTAGATACTTTTCATATGCCTTTAGAACAGCTGACATTAAACATCAGTTAATCGTATCATTTTCTTCGCCCATACGGGACAACTGCATATTAATCTTTTAATATAGTGTGAACACTTTTTAAATTAAGTTTTTTAATATTTGCAGGTTCCACCATTAAGGGCGTCGTGGCCATACTGAATTGTATCCTGGCACGACAGCTTTGCTTTGAGGATCCCTCATGTTCGGCCATATTGGAAATAATTCCGCGCGTCTGTGGGCCCATACCAGGTAAATATAAATATACCAAAAATGCCAGAAAAACATCATTGAAATCAAATCGATATTTATACTGCCCGCTGATGAAATGTTTACACAAAATCTATGGGTTTTTGTGTCAAGTGTTTGCAGAGCTCTCGAGGACTTGCGGCGTCCAACGCTGATTATGCACAAGTTTTGGTCATTTGAGAATTAATTTCCGCTACCAGTGCACGAGTCGGTTGAATATATTATATATATTTCCTTTGTTTTTATTTGCTCGAGGGGTTCGCTTGCTGTTGCCGCTGTGTATGGCTTCGACAACTGTGTAATTATTTCAGCAATTTTTGTGTGTTCCGTGAGCAGGCGCGCGTGCAATAAAACAGTAAATAACAGTGTACACTTAAAGCGCAACAAAAAGCGCGGGGACGAGAAGGAGGAGATCGGCCACGAAGCGCCAGCAAAGGGCATTTGAATATTCAAATGCCCTAGAGAGCTGCGACGCCCGTCGAGTCGAGTCGATGGCCTGTTCCTGCAATACCCTGTAGCAAATGGAGAGTTGGGAAGACCAGCATTCTGGGTAACAGGGCGTATGAGAAATATTTTCATACAGATTTAAGGGATCTTTGTGGGAAAGAAATTTCAGTAATTTGTATTCCAGTAGGGATAATACATACAGAAATTACCAGTATTAATTATTTAGTTATTAAAAATTTTGTAACCCAATTAAAATAACGACATTAAAGAAAATCTTTCTTAGTATTTATCTAATATTCATAAATTTTCAAATTAATCTCTTGAAAATTCTTACTTTATGTGTTCTTTTTAAAGTAAAGACCCCAAAATTTCCAAAAGTTATCATATACTTTAAAAACAATATTTAAGCTTAAAATATACAAAAAGTAAAAGCCATTGACAAACCTTCACCCCTATGATGAAACTTTTAAATTTGTTTTACCAATTAATCTGCTTATTTTAACTTGAAGGACCAACAAATCAAACTAGGGGGTATTCCTTTTTTTCAACATTTGACTTTTAATCTCCTGTTTGTTTTTCCTGGAAAAGTGAATGAGAATGTGTGTGTGTGTGGTGAGCGCACATGACCTGAAGGTGCAAAATGAAAAAGAAATGCGTGGCTGGTGGCGTCCTTCTTATCCGGGTATCCACATTCACTTCCATACTCACCTGGCAACCTCGCAACCTGCCCACCTGGCCACCACCCACTTCATTCACCTGGCCACCTATTCATTCTGCCGCTCAAACAAAAGCCCGGCGACGAACGAATGAGCGCGCCGCAGAAAAAGTTAATTTATAAATTATTCAGTAATTTGTTTTAGACTCGGCTTTAGAACGGTGCCCCGCCACACCCGCCGCCACAAAAACAGCAACAACAATGGAAATAAATTTCTTTTGTGCCACGCTTTGATCCGCCCCTCATTCAAAATGTGTATCTAAGCCGGGACTTTTCCGCGAACACTATCCACCAACCACTCATTGCCGGTTCATCGTCATGGTCGCATAGTTTGTGAAAAGTCCTGTTCCGAAGAGCTGGAAAGCTCAGGCCCCTCGTATCGTGCGCATAAGTCCGCTCTTATATTTAATTATTAATGTTCATTCAGTCCGACCAGCGTCTTGTGGCATTTCTCAGCTTTTGCCGCGCACCGTCTACCCGCCCCCTGCCCTGCCATGCCATCATCATCGGGCACCACGTTGGCTTCCATTTAAGTGGCTTTCACCTTTGTGCGCCTGTAGAACGAAACACGGCGAAAAAATCGCATTTAAAACGGAGCATTAACGGCTTTAGTTTGCTCGAGGCCAGCTTTCTCTTTTGTTTATGCACTCAGAAAAGCGGATAAACACTGGAAGGCCAAGACCATTTCGTTCTTGAAAAAATCCCAAATGAACAAGAGATTAAGCATATCTTCCGAAAACTATTCTGACTTTAACTCAAAGTTTCACAAAATTTAAAAAAATAATACAACAGTATTTTTCTCTGCGTGAAAATGTATTTTATTTTGATTTCTTTTGCCGCATTGGCTCATTTCCGTTCTCGAATAAGGAAAGAATCGGATATAAATGGATATAACCTTTACGGCTGAGGCTTGGACCATTCGACGCACAGGATCAAGTGGTCGTAGCCATGGCCATTAAGAATTTCAATGGCAGTGGCTGCATCCTGGCGAAACTTGAAGCGCACATAGGCGTATCCCTTGCAGAGTCCCGTGTTCTTTTCTCGAGCCAAGAACAGCTTGGTGTGGGGTCCAATTTTCTTAACCAGCTCCTCCAGATCAAGTTCAGTCATGGATTCGGATAGGTTTGATATACGAACCGCCGACGAGTCATCCCGTTCACGACCCCAACCTTTGCCGCCGGAAGATCCACCACCCTCCTTCATGAAGGGAGGAACATATTTTCCCGTCTTTCCGAGATCGCTTATGGCAGCAGCTGCTGCAGCATTGGCCCTGCTTTCCATCAGGGTCTTACTGTCCATCGAAGTGCCTTTGTAGGGACAGTTGACACTCCAATGTTCGCCATTGCAAATGCGACACTTGGCTATGTTCTTGCCGGCGTCCAGTTGAGTTTCATGTGTCTGCTCAAACTCCTTGGAACCGATGAACTGCATGAATATCTCCTCCGATGCCATGGTTGTCTGGGAATTGGGACCGGGCTTGTCCATTTGGGAATCTCCGAACTTCACCCAACTGCGACGACGAGCTACAGCCTTTGGAACAACCTGTTTCTCGATCTTGAACGTGCGCACCACCTTCATCTTCTTGCCATCATCGTTAAACTTGTACTCAGTCACGTACTTGTAGTCGCCCTCGATGTACTCATTGGATGGTGGCAGACCATCCGCATAGTCTGCCTCTACTTCATCGGCCCAGGAGGTATTGAATGATTTCATATTTTAAGATTTTTATATGTTTCCCTACAACTATTTCAAATCCTTAATAAAAGATTTGACTAACTAAATCTACCGAATTGAACGAAAAAAAAAGACAATTCATAAGACTAGCCTGCTTGGATAAATATATTTTACTAATCTCTAATCATTTTGGTGTTATTGATTTGACTTATTCAGATTTCAGTAAAATTTCCAACTTAAAACAATATTATTTTATACACATTATTTAAGTTTACTATTTTGAAAAAAGAAAACCTATTATTTTCGAAATCCAACATGTTTTAAATGATAACTTATAAACGCATTACAAAAATGTTTTCTAAAAAAAACTTTTTAAGGTAAATCTTCTGATAGTCGAACACTTTAAGAAAAGCCAAATCTTATTTGATTAATAAATTTATAAATTTAAGTCAATACAAATAACTAATTCCCTTTTAATAATAGTCTATGTGATATTCAAATACAAACTGAAATATTTTCCTTATCTCCGGCTTTACTCACAGTGAGAGGCAATCTCTCAGAAAAACAGATAAGAGTCTACTTGAGTTCTAGTTAAAGTCTAATAGAATTCGTATTATCAGTTTACTTTCACTCTTTAAATCTGTCGGTCGTTCAACTAAGAATAAAATGTTGCTCTTGAACCATCCAAAAACCGGCCAAAGTCTGGAGATCAATGAATTTTGGCTCCGTGATCATTGCCGGTGTGGAGAATGTCTAAACTTGGATACAAATCAGAGGCGCTATGATATCTTAGACTTACCTGCCGATGTAAAGCCGCTGAATGTTAAATACGAAGGGATAAACCTAAAAGTGCAGTGTAAGTGGGAAAATACATAAATACAATGCACTTAAAGTCAATTATATTTTGACTGCAACCCTAGGGAGTGACGGTCATCAGTCCAGCTATGACGTGGACTTCATATTTGAATCCCAGCTGGAGCAGCTGATAAGCCGGCGGTCAAAGGCCACCAATCTGACGCCCTGGAATCGCAGCATTATCTTGCAAAACGAACGCCACTTGAGATTCAGTTTGCCCAAGCTGGTTTCCAGTGATGATGAAGTCACATCTTTGGTAGAATCTCTAGTCCGTTATGGCATTGTCTTCATCGATGATGTAGTTCCCACACCAAATATGACCGAGTTAGCTCTACGTCGGGTTTTCCCCCTTATGAAAACATTTTTTGGTGAAATGTGGACTTTTAGCGATAAACCGGATCACGCGGATACCGCATATACCAAACTGTATTTGGGTTCCCACACAGATAATACATATTTCTGCGATGCCGCTGGATTGCAGGCTCTTCATTGCATCGAACACTCGGGTTCTGGTGGTGAAAACTTCTTTGTAGATGGTCTTCATGTGGTTCATGAACTGAAATGTCGTTTTCCGGCTGCCTATAATCTGTTATGCAGAGTTCTGGTTCCTGGTGAATATATTGAAAAAGGAGAGCACCATCGCCATTCGGCTCCTATAATACAAGTGGATCCACTTACTCAGGAATTTGTTCAACTCAGACTGAATGTCGCCGATCGAGCTGTTTTCAATACTATCCCCCAATCCGAGATGAGCGAGTTCTATGAGAGTCTAAGGCAGCTTTTAAAAATTGTTAAAGATGATGAACAGCAGTGGAATCTGAAGTTATATCCTGGCAGCATTGTGCTCTTCGATAACTGGAGAGTTCTCCATGGTCGTCAGGCTTACACTGGAAGTCGTACTATGTCAGGTTCTTATGTGCAGCGTACGGATTTCCTAAGCAAGGCTCGGGTTTTGGGAATTATCGAATAAAACCTTTTTATATTGAAAGACATTATTAATAATTCATAATAAAATAAATATAATTTTGGTATTAATTAAAAGTTATAGTCCTTTGTCTCCTTATGAAGACTTGACAGATCACTTAACCTACAGTTTCAAGAGTATGCCTTAGGATACCTTAAGAGCTGAGTATTTATGAATCATATGAAAACAATAAGAGATGTATTTATTATAAATCCTACTGGGCTATTTATGAACTAGTAAGAAAATACTGAATTCTTGTTAAATAATGATTTTTGATATAGAAAGAAAACATTTCACATTGTTTAAATACATTTTTCCTCATCTGAGCCAGGGACCTTCTCCAATTCAATTTCGATTGCAAATGCCAACGCATCATAATAAAAAGTTACGATTACAATTGCTGGCCAGCGTCTAATTTTTTGTCATAGGGGAGGTGGATCGCATACAGAAAACCGGCAACAAAAATCATTTGGCATTTGTTTTTATGGCCAGCGTCTCATGTGGGTTTGTGTGTGTGTTTGTGTGTGTGTGTTTGGCATAAACAAACGCACTTTGAACTTTTTCATTTAAAAGTGAAATTACTTTTTGTTGGCCGTGCAGGTTAATGGCTGTCGCGTTGCTGTCCTTTAAATGTCCTCCAAATATGGATGTGCCTTAAAGAGAGCGAGAGCACAGAACAGTGTCTGAATATTTATGATAATTGCATTTCATGCAGGTTTTCCCCGCCCGCTTTTCCCGTATTTTCCAACCAAGCAACTCTCATATGCGACGGCACGACCGGGAAAAGCCTTTAAAAGCAGCTTCGATGCCCCAGCTGGGCGATAAATATATTTTTGTTCGCTTTTCCTTCGCCGGAAGTTGCAGCACAGCAGTCGTGCCTTTGCATGGCATACTTTTCGGCATTCCACTTCCGTTTTAAAACGCTGCACTCACTTTGAGCCACCGGGGCACTTGTCGATGGTTCAATAAAATCAACATGGACACAAAAGGCTCAGACACACACACGTGTGTATGTGTTCTCCTGAAACAGGAAACTTGTATATCCTTTCCGAAAATAGTTCAAACACAATGTGCCTGCTTAACTCACTCGTAATTAATATGCTCGATAATAATTTATATGCCCTTGAATAGCCAGCTAAACTTAATAAATGACTCATAAATTTCACCAACAGACGGCCATAAAAAGCAAAAAAATAATAAAAACAATCGCCTGGCCAGGAAAAACAAATATCAAACTAAAATCAAATAAAGCAAGGCAGGAAAAAACCATGCCAAACACATGCACAGCAGCAACAAACAAACAAAGAAATCATTGAACCAATTCAGCGACCAACTCAACAACCGGAAACGCGTTTCGAATAAAAACGAATTGAGGACTTAACAATAACAGTAAAAGGCAAGGGCAATGGCGGCGGCAGTGGAAAAAAAATATATAAAAAGGCAACTCAAACAGCAAATGGCGTCGCTTGATGGCGACGAAGCATAAAACCACTCGCCTTGGCTTTATTTTTTTATGACCGCCCAGCATGCAATGACGAAACCAAAGCCAGGTGCCACTAGCCAAGAAATAACCCATGGCCAGGAGCTGCGGGCCAAGAGAAAGGAATCTAGTTAGCTGGCCAGCCATCAAATGCACTCGCCACACGGAGAAAAATGTACTTTAAGATTTTGTGCATTGAAGTTCTAAAAAGTTTCCCAAGCGAAATCAAAACAAATTTAAATTTATTTATCCATTTTGTATATAAACTAAAAATACCTATAAACCAGTTTTTTTATTTTGTATATAAACTAAAAATATGCTTAAAGACTTCAAACACATAGCTTATAGGAAAAATAACTCTTCACGACTGGTTTATATGTTAAGTCTTAGTCCCAGTTACCTTTTTCTAATTGCCACATCCCTATGATTAATCATCTTTTTGTGAATCTGTATCAAAACAGTTCCAAATCCTTTATTTTTCATATTTGTATGCTTTCAAAGCAGCCTTTTCCATTTCCTCGGGTAAGAACATAAGTACTCTCTGTTTCGCCTTTGATCCACAGCCAACGAGTTTTAATTGACACCATGAGGGCCCAAAAAAATCCCCAAAACCCGAAATCCCCAAAAAAAAAAATAAAACCAAGGGGCATAAAAATGATGGATGCCTGTGAAAAATGTCACTTGTTGCTCAGTCGATGCCAGTGTGTGTCTGTGTGTTTTCCAACTTCCAGCTCCCCTGGATCTGTATTGCGAAAAAAAAACCCGTACGGAAGCAACTTTATGTTCAACTAGCAAATAATCATGTCCGGTCTGGATGGGACAAGGGCGTTATTGGAGAGGTCGTGGGGCAATCACAGGGGTTACCGAATGGCAGGGGGGATTTCGGTTCGGTTCGGGTCAGTTGAGTGACGTGAACCACATGGCGTGGTGGAGTGGCCACCACTCGCTTCCCATTATGCGCCGGACTCCCATTGTCCGGCAGTTTGCTTGTTTTGCTTTTTGGCGATTTTACGGCTTATGACGAGCCAAACGAGTCCCTGTCCCTATGTGCGTCCCTATTTGTGCGTCTCGGTCTCTGCTGGCTGTGTTTGTGAAGTGTTGGCGTAGCCGGGTTTATTAGTAGGGCTTATGTTTTATGGCCAAAAGGACAATAGATGGCCAACAGATGTTTGCCTTTTGTTTGTCGTCCTTGTCGTAGCAGTTGTAGTAGTAGTAGTAGTTGTCATATGCTCGAATAAGCTGTCACACACCCACGTATAGTCTATGTGTAACATAATTTATTATGTTATAAAATATTATCCGGCCACGTTCGCTGCGAATCGCTTCATTGGCCGCTTAAATCGACCGTTTTGTTTGGAGACTCAATTATTCATATATGTAGTAGTTGTTGTAACCTCTCTCTCAGCTCTTATTATGACATGTGTCTGGTTTGTAGTTGTCTGGCTGCCATTTATAACAACTGTCATAGCCCACACCTGCACTGAAAAAAATACATTAAGTTAAGAAAAAGTTCCTTCAGGGCAGACAATTTCAAAATCAAATACTGATTGCATCAAAATTCTAATATTTTATATCATTTCTTTATATTCTTTTTGGGAATAGCTAAAGTTTTTCCCTCAGTGTATCCACTCGTACAGTTGGTAATCGATGTGCATCTCCCAAAATGAACCGGCACGACATTAAATGTCAAAGTTTAAGCACTGCTGCCATTTATAGATCATTAAGCATATCAGCCCAATCCCCCAAATGGATCCAACTGTCACTCACTTGCCACAACATGTTGTACTCAATATTACTGCTCCACTCTTCTATTTCCAGTGTCCTGCAGCACGGTGACGGTGACCAAGTGCCAGGCTGCCCTCCGCACTCTGCAGGCCTTCCAGTTCTTTCCGGCCCACCTGCCTATGCAAAGAACCTGGAATGGATCCCGACTGCAATCACTTTCGGGACTTTCTCTTCGATCATCCATGCGGATTTGTGCTGAAGAAAGGTATTTCTAATGGGACATATATATTAATGTATTTGTATTCTAAGTGTCTCTGGAACTACATCTTGCAGCTGAAAAGGATCCGTACCCCATCGATGCACTACCAACTTGCAACCACGCCCTTTCCGTTTGCCAACAGGAACGCAAATGCCTGAAACTCTTCGAGGACTTCAAAACGCACTGTAAAGTGCGGGATAATAAATGCAAAATGGAAAACAGGTAAGCCAGGAGTTAGGAAACCATTAGTTTACTTACAATATATTTACTTTAGAAGCTTAAGTGAACTCTGCAGATTTTAAATTGCGCAGGACTTACATAATTAAAAATGTTAACTGCATATATTAAATATATTAAGGACTTACACAGTATTAATTTATTAAAAGAGTTTATTTTAGTAACAAATAATATTATTTTATACACTTTATCAATCGATATCAAACATGGCGATGATTAAAGAGTGATATGATACACAGAGAAGACTTAATTACCCCTGTCTACTACTTATTCAAAAATCCATATCGATAAAATATTCATATTCACCAAACGATAAAAGATAATTAGTTGGTGACCCAATTGCAATGGAAAATGTAGAATTTATACAAAAACGGTGTTAAAAACGAAATATTTTATTACACTGAAAGACAATACCTTTAATTGATAGCTTAACTTAATGGCAGGACCCGAACATTCCGATTAAAGTTTGAAGTAAATTATGAAAATGGAAAAACCAAGACCACTGCCGTAGAGAGAGCCAATTCCGTTAATGAAAATTAAATTAAAGCGTGTTTGACTTAATAAGAAAATTGATTTGCTCCATGCCGCAACGTGGTCGTGCCGCTTAATGGTTAACGGCAAATGCAAATTGCATTGGCAGTCGGCAAAAAGCTGAAGTGGCTGGAGTTTGCCCAACTGTTCTCTCCCTGTCCGGGGTTAAAAAGCAGGCAATGCCACCAAGCCACCTACTGCAACATTCAATTTCGATATTCGATTTTATTGGCAAAAAACACAACCCATACAGCAGCAGACAGCAGCGTAAACAGGAGTCAAGTTGAGCGAACAGAAGGCGAAATGAAACTTCCTGCTTGCCGGCATCTTGCTGCTTCCTTTCGCCATCACATATCCTTACTGACGCGATTTCCTCCTCCCTGCCAGGACTCGTCTGGCTCATTGCCTGGATGGCACGATGGCTCGTTGCCTCGATACACTTGAATACAAACGTTCTGAATGTTTTAATAACTCGAAATGACTTTTTGCGGCGGCAGTTGGGAGTTGGGCGCTGTGTGTTGTGTGCTGGGAGTTGGGAGTTGACTTCGTTGCAGACTTTCAAACTTGGTCTTAAAATTCCCTTCCTCCACTACAACGACCACCCTCTTTATCCCTCCCATCCCAGCCTAAAACTTTCCGCACGCATACCAGGCATTCTGGCTGCGGGTTTTCTGTTCGGGCTGAGATCCACCTATGCGATAAAATATTAATTGCAGCGCCGTGTGGGTACACTTTGAAAAACAAAAATGATTTTAAAAATAAACACTATTAAGAAATAAATTATAGACATAAAAGACTTTGAGAGGGCCTATAAAAGACAGCTACTAAGTGCTTTATAATCTAAATACTTTAATAATCATCGAAATACTTTAAAAGTTATAACTAGCTTATACACCATATAAGTTTCATGATTTTTAAGTATTTTAGATTTTATAAAGATTTTCAAAATGAAATTAACCAAATTTCTTAAGGTGCACATGCATTTTTGATGTAATTGGCAATTTTAAACTTTGCATGCCCCGAACGGAAGTCGCTGGCGGTGCGGCTTGGGTTTCGGCGGTTAGGGACTTGAAATGAATTCAATTAGTTGGGGCCTGGAAGCCCGAAACGTCTTAGAGCCCCGCCTTGGTTGGGAAAATGGAATGAGTTATTAACCGGGATTATTATCGCTTTCTTTCCAGGGACGCCTGCCACGATTCCTGGACCAATTTGAGGCTTTCACCGATGTTCGGATGCATCTGTCCGAATAACCATATGAAAAAGCGCTGTGATCGTATCTTTAATATTGTTAATCACAATCCGTGTGTGGGTAAGTTTCGACTGGCTAATGGATGAACTGTTGACGGTGACTTCAGTAACAACTATAACAACAACCAATAACAACTACAACAAGCAACAACACAAACAGCTGAGAGTAAAAACAAAATAAGGCAAATGCTTTGAAAAATCGTGGATAAAATACTATATAGTTATTGTTTTCATTGTCCTCTGTTCTTAAGTGTCTATCTTTCTCTGTCAACCTATGGTATCAAGTTCTTCTGTTCATTTCTTATATGCGTACGGTAAATGATGATCACCTTTACCTGCCTATAACGAAGTTGATTTGATTTAACTGTTCCTTTAAGTTGATTTTCTTTTACTCGTTTTCGACTTTAATTCTTTTGGTTCTCGTAATTTTGTGAAACGCTCAAAAACCGAAACTAGCCTAACCATTTAAGTAACCTAAACAACAACCAGAAACTAAACTATCGCACGCTTCTGCATCAAAAAAAAACAACTAGAGAAAATACCCAAAACGAAACCCATGTTCTGCGATCAGTAAACAGTAATCAATATGCCTATATCCAAATATATATCATATACTGTACGAACATTAGCTATGCTCAGTAATCCTAAATATCACGTATACGAATGTATATCAATGTAAACCAAAGCTACCGTGCTATCTCTCTCTCTCTATCTCTCTCTATCTACCTCTCTCTCTCGCTCTCTATCTGTCACTTAAAAAGTTTATTGTAGCAGTAAGCTATCAGCCCATAATAACATACAGTCACTCGCTAAAGTTAACTGCCACCCAGCGAACTAAATCTGTGCTTTAGATTGATTGCACCAAAAAAAATTAAAAAAAAAAACTAAAAACACTTCTAGAACTCTCTCTATAACCCTAGATGTAAGACTAACAAATGCTAGCTAGCAAGCTATACTAACACTCTGTCTCTGTCCTGTCATTTTTGCTACATATTTAATGTGCAGGAGTAGGGCTAGAATAATCTCAGACAGTTGAAAGCTTTGATTTCACCCACGCCAGACCACGAAAACTCTTTAAAGCATAATTTCATTTTCCACTACAACACCAGCCACCTGCACTAATGGATTAAGAGCACCCCAGCGCAGAATGATCCCATCCTCTCGTTTCGCTGAATTTTATTATACAACTACACACTAATTGCACTAATTAAATATCCGCGCACAACACACTAACACACAACCGCACACTGTTGCACACTTGGTTTAATAGCAACAATTTGCACCACCACCACTACACCGGCACTAAAGGTTTTTCTCTATTTTTCCGCACGCATGACCTCCTCCTGCTCCCAAAACCTCCATCCCCTTTGCAGATAGACTAATATTTTTCCCCAACGGTCTGCCCAAATTGAAGCAACAGAGACCAAAGGCAAAGCCGCGGCCAAAACCGAAAGCGAAACCGAAACCCAAGCTAAAGCAAAAGCACCATGGCATCAATGGCACCGAGCTCATGACCAACAATATCGAGTACCACGACGAACCCAACGGACTAAATGAACCAGAGGAGGAGGGTAACGAGACCGAGGTTGAGGATCCCGATGGGAATGCTGAGGACGACGAGGATGAGGAGGACGATGATTATGATGACCGCATACGAGCCGAGATTTATTCGAATTACCCGCACTACCTTCATCCGCCGTCGTGGGGCATTAACAATCCTTTGGTCCTCGCCTCGCACAGTCCGCACACTTTGGACGACGACGACGATGTGGTGGTGGAGGTGGTTAGCAACAAGAAGCCACCGCCATCGGTGCACCATCACAACACTGAGCTGGAGCACGATGTGGTGGTGGTTGTCGATGCTGGACCACACTCCCATTCGCATCCACACTCGCACACCTACTACAGCCATGGCGATCAAAGCTCCACGACGGGATCTGGTTCTGGATCTGGACTTTCGGTGCCAGCACCCACTCTTCCCAGCCCACCTAAGTATGAGGCTGGCAAAAGTTTCTTATCCCCCTCAATCCCCCAAAAAAACCCCCTGACTTAAGTTGGCATCTTCGACTGGAAACTTTTTCCCAGAAAGTTTAGAACCCGCACATACACATAGCATATGTGTGTTTGTGATTGCTTAAACCATCGCTGCCGGAGTATTGCCTTTCATTAACTCCACTCTTAACCACCGAGGAGCAGGAGCTGAAAACTTTATGCAAAAAGCTTTTAAAATAATTGACTCACTTGGGTATGCCACAATTTCCGGTTAAAAAGCCAACTAATGAATAAGTCCAGCTGCTGGGTTAGTAAACAAGCAAACTGCTAGCACTCGTACTAATCGGCTCCCTGGGCACTTGTCGAGCATTTATATAATCTGATTTAAATGCATCTTGCATCTTCGTAAATATCTCAGTGAGCTGGAGACAGAATTAATTTATAATGCCTTACTGCCTGCCAGACATCCATTGGACATTTGGGCGGAAAACGTCATACCCTTTGACTTCTCGGCTTGCTTTGCTAATTGGCCATTGTAGTCGTAATGCTTTAAGCCGATTAATGCCCACCTTAAGTCAGTTTCTTTCCGTAACCAAACAAGATTTATGTAATTTTCTAAATCTACTTATGCTTTTAGTTGTTTAGTTTACCCCTACTAATATCCACATCCCCGTTCATACACTCTGCACTCTGTTTTGTAATTTGCACTTAATTATCTGTACAACTCTGCAATTTATTCAGCACTGGCACCAAAATGCACAAAACAGCACCACTCGGCGATTTAGTTGCCGGCAGCGATATTACCCACCGCACCTACACAGGACCCACGATGGATGAACGAGGTGAGTACCTTAATTGCACTTAGCCAGGCTGCCCTGTAATTTAATCCGCATGCCCCTGGCAATTTGAAATAAATATGGAAACGATTGCTGCTAAATTATTAGAGCTATACATTCATTTGTATAGATATTTACGAGTATATACTAAAGTCAGGAATATGATAACATCAATTTGTATAATTATTAGCAGGGCAAATGCAAATTTCAGACCTATTTGGTTTGTAGTCTGAAGGGTATTGAAAGGGCAATCAATACTATTATATTTTTTTATATTAAAAATTATTCTCAAAAAAGGGTTTTAATATATTTATTTTCAGTGGAAAAGAGAAGAAAATTACTGCTTTTAAAAGATGTAATTTTCGTATTTTTATTATGATTATTTCTCTAAGGGAATGTTAGTTCTGGAATTTGGAAAATAACACGGTTTATTCCTTGAATTTTTATTATAAAAATTCTTTGATTATAAACTTATTGGGAGTGTAGAATATCTAGCTATACATTAAAATTTCTATAATTCCAAACAAAAACCTAAGCCTATATTATATTTTTAATTTATTCAGGAAAAGTTTGTTCCCTTACATTATTTATTATTTTTAATAGCTTTAGTTCTGAATTTATTTGCATGTGAGGAAAGGGTAATAATTGCTTGCCCAAATTTTCCAAAAGCCAACTCATTGGTTCACATTTAATTCAAATTAAATATTTATGCAGTGCGAATGGGAAATGAAGCAAAGGGTCGAGCCATAAATTAGACAATTGGCGTGTAAGTAAGTATTCCACAAGGAGCAAGATGAATTTAAGCGCACTAAGAAGCACTAGAATGCCCCTACCTCTCAGTCTCTTTCTGGCACAAATTGCACTATTTTACCCATCTCGTTCTCTCACGATTCCTTCTCTCTCACTCACTTTCTGTTGGAAAGCTTATTAGGCAAACAAAGCTGGCAAACTCAAGCGTTTTGACCAGGCCAACAGGCGTCCTTTGTTGTTTGCAGCTCGCTCCATGGCATTAGCTATCTGCAGGGGCAATCAGTTGCAGTTCCCTCAATGCACAGACACTCACACACACACACACTCACATGCATTATGCACACTCACACAGAATCACGAACATCCTGATGCAATGCACACCAGTGCCATAAATAAGCATTTCGACCCCTTAACGCGTCATCAAAAAGCAAAGTCCAAGAACAGTAACCCTGCACTCCACTGTGGCTTATGGTTTATTGGTATTCTATTCTAATTCATAATATACAGAACACTGAGAAAACAAAATTCAAGAATAGAAATCGTTCTTCAATATACAAATATAAAAACTTATGTTTGTATAGTTCTTAAAAATGTTCGATTACAGAATTAGTTAATATGATTTCGCATCGAAATCTCTAAATTTTTTACAAAATTTTTCTTATTAACTTGCTTGCTAATACAAAGTCATAGTTTATTAAGATTTTTAAAATTCACTTTTAGTTATAATATAAAAAATTTTCGTTTGGGGCTTTATAGCATTTTAATAAGTTTCTATCTGAGTCAAGTATAAAAATATAAACTTCGTCTAGACTTGAGATCTTGAATTTGTTTTCTCTGTCTAGTTATGTTAAGTTTCCCCTTTCGTTTGCTGCTATTTACAGACTTAGTAGTTTCGCATAACACAATAAAGCGTATGCCTGCAATTGTTAATGGCCTAATCAATGCATCCTCTGTTGTTTGGTCCTTTGATTGTCTGTTGGTTGCACATCCTCTCTCTCTCTCTCATTATTTTTTTTTGTATTATTTATTGCTACAGATTTCACTTGCCATTTGACGATGGCCGTCCATCATCATCGATGGTGTTTTGTTTCCGTCTCGTTGCACCCGGCAATCTGTTCGACAAAGTTATAAATTCCCCAGCCTGCAACCAGCATGCTGCATACTGCATTGTGCCTCTTCTGCACACAGCTTTGTCTATTGTTGCAGCTGGCGAGCTATGGGATTGCTGTAAATATTAGCAAACTATTTATGCACGTCAAGCGCACACATCCACTCGCCGATTTGCATACATTTTGCACCGACACTTGCCTTATTTACGTTTATAGCGACCAGTAAATTAACAACATAAGCAGCCACAACAATAAGCCCGAATTCGGTTTTGGTTATCTGATTTTTGGTTGAATTTTCAGCGCGATATCTGCATAAATATTCCAAGGCAAAGGCAGTGGTTCAGCGACTATATTTTTTTCTTTTCATTTCAGCTGCGTTATTTAAATTGAATTGTTATTGTTGCTGATTGGATTCTCAAATGCAAAGCATAAACATTGTCAATGGCCTCGAGGGCTTAAAATTTTCCAGAATCCCATCAACAATATCACTATGTAGTAATATACATTTATGTATATAGCAACAATGGCACATGAAAATAAATAAACAATGGGCGGATTTATGATTTAGAAGGCGTCGCTTTATGTACTTTATACACTAGATAAATTAAAAGCTTTCATGACAATCAGAAAGTTAAATAAGTTGTGTGAAGTATGCCTAATTTAAGGCATTCATTCATTCGTATATTAGGTAAATTCTAAAAAATAACTAACGTTATTACATTATTGTTTCTTTCTTTTTGAAACTATTTGCGATAGCCCATACAATTCTTTAAAATAACTAACCAACCAAATTAGTTTAACGTCAGTAAACAACGCTCGAAATAGTTCAAACTTAGTCCATCGGCAATGGGTATCTCGTGTATAAAAATTAAGCTGAGCGTTCAATTTGAAAATTTAATTAAGCACAACTAAAAAGCAAATAAAGCGATTTGTCAGCATTGCGCCAACAACAAAATGAAGCAAACACGCTTGCCAAGCACCCTTGCACCTTACCCACCCACACACAACTAGTCACCCACCACCACCACCCATCGCACCACCCACTTTTCTATGTATAAGGGATATACATATATGCACATACATATACACGATGTTTGCGTGCAATAAATATTTTCATAATATTGTACAATCCACTTAGAAGTAGCAGAGGGCGATGTTGATGCCACAAACCATTTCGCCGCCATTCCAAGCACCTATATATGCCTGTGTATTAGTGTACAACGCTTGCATGTCTCTGTGTGTAACGGTATAAGTATCTGTGTGTGATGCAGCTGCTCACAGCTTTCCCAATTAGGGCATGAAAACCACGGCTATTTGATATGGCAGTCGTAGACCGTAGTCGGCAAACACATTCATACGAGTACAAACATATCAACATTCGCGTTTTTAGTATCATAGTATCACAAGCATTTAGCCAGAATGTAATTTTCGAATTATTGCACATTCTCGAAATTTATTTCCATTGTTTATGAGTTTGCTTTAAATTTCGCGCACCATCTATGTAGCTCGACATTTACAGCTTTTGGTTAAATATTAAATGGCATCCAATGACCCGAGTGCAGATGTAGCTGCAAACGTTTTGTATTGGACTCAACGCTGCGTATACGCAACAATTAGATGACACAGATCTACTCAACGACAGGAGCTTACAAGCGCGATAACAGTTAACAAACGGAGCTAATCCCATTCAAGCCACCCACCCAAGCTCAAGACATTCCAATCTGCGCCCCTCCGCCGCCCTTTTCTGTCTTGTCTTGTTTGTTGTGCAAATATTTGCGATGGCAATGCGAGCGACAAACATAAGTACGTCGCACGTATCCTGGCAAATCCTTGGCCATTTAGCGCCAGCAGTGGACTCACCCTCAAACTGGCATTCAAGCGGCAGATGGGAGCTGGGAGCAGGGAATGGCCCTGGGATTGGCATCCTTTTGAGCTTTGCCAGACGCCGCAAATGAAGCGCACTTCGGCGTGCTCTCGGCGAGATAAGCCAGAATGGCACTGTTAGAAAACCTGTTACCAAAAATAAACTAAATTGGGGTAATTGCTAAGAAATTTCAGAGACTAAACATGAAAAGGAAATAAAAGTAGTTTTTATAAATTTAAAGTGACCTAAAGCTAAAAGAAATTTTTAAAAAATTGTTTAAGGAATGATTTAAGTTACATTTTGAAAATTTTTAAAAGATCAGAGTGGGTAAACCGTGCATCTACTATTTCACAATATTTTAATAACAAATAATAGAGCTATAAATAAATGTTAAAAATGTTTTTAGGAAAAACACACATAAATTAAGATTTATTAAGGTTATATTACACCTGTAATAATACACATTTTGTGTTTAACGGCTAATAACTTATTTCCGATTCATGACAATTATTAAGATAAAGTTTATAATATTTTTTTAAATTCTGTGAGAATTCAAAATAGTTAAAAATTTTTCTTTAAGTGTCTGCAGTGATAGCGAAGCTACTGCTGCGGTTGCAAACCGTTTTGAGAGCTCGCCGTTTGCCATTTGGACGCTCTATCAGCGCATGACATTTGACAGACAGAGACACCGGGACGGGCGCTTCTGTTTGGCTTGTGTTTATGTTTTCCATTGATAGCAAATGGCAATCGGAGCGTGGCGAGTCGCAAAACCTGTAATGGAAATCGATTGGGGAACTGGAAAACAATTCTAAAAACGATTCTGTTGCTCTTTCTTGAACTCTAGCTCTCTAATTCTAACAATGCAAAACGTTTCACTCTGTCTGCACTCTGTCCAGCACTAATTTTAAACGATAATTGTCGGCACCGTATTCCACACAAAACTCCTCTGAATGTTTGTTCAAGTTTTTTTCTATCTCTCTCTCTCGTTTCGTTGACACTATCTCTGTATCAGTTTCCTTTCCTGAAGTGGAAATTCTTTCTTTTTATGCCAAGAACTTCGGCATTCAAACGAATATCATTTTCTTTTCAAGCGTATCTTTTTTTGTTGTTGTTTACATACGTACAAAGTACAAAAAAGTATTTACTAATAGCAATAAAATTGATTGTAAGAAAGCCAAATGCTACAACAAAATATATACAGAAATTTATGCGAATCTGATTGGATAACTCAAATGCTGCGTAGTAGCTGCAACTACAGTCACAACAAAATATAAAAACTCCAATAACAACAATAACATCAAATCAAACAACTATATAGATGGCACTGAACAAGAACAATAACAACCACCAACAACTACAACAATTCTACCCCTCTTTCTTCTTGCTAACCTCAAATTGCAGTAAGAATATTGGGCATGGACGAAAAACTGCATCAGAGAATCTTCAATGATAATTTGGCCCTAATTGATACGCCACTTATTGCCATGGGCACCGGCTCCGGTTCCGGTACGGTCACCACATCTGGTTCCGGTTCCGGTTACGGACTGGGCATGGGAATGGGCATTGGCATGGGCCTGTCCGGCGGCTATAACTATCCGGGCTCGATGCACGGCGTGCCCAGCTATCCGTTCAATATAAGCGGCTTCCATCAGCGGCACATGGCAGCGGCGGCTGTCGAAAATGAACCATTCGATATCATTGATACGGGCTTGGGCTACGGCGGAAACGGAAATGCCGGTGTTTACTACCAAAGTATGTGTACACGTATTAGCATGAACGTAATCCATAAATAACAAAATCCACGACCAACTACAAAACCAACCAAGCAAAAAATTAAAAAAAAAAAAAAAAATATATATATAGATAAATTAATACGCAGCAGTACACACAGCCAACCAAATCCAGATATGTGTGTGTGTGTGCAAACTCGTAGAAATATAATTAACAGGCAAAAAAGTTCGTTGTTTCATTTTGTTCGTTCGTTCACCATTTTTAGATAGATTTCTGTGAATTTATTTATGATTTCCGTTCTGTGTCGTCCCCCTGTAACCAAAAACACCCCCGAGTTGCAGGTAAATTTTTTGAATAATAATAAAAAAAAAATACCATCGAGTTCATTCCAATTTTTTGCTTTTGTGTTGAAGGTGAATATATATATATATACATATATAAATACAACTTGGCGCGATCCGTGCGCCACTTGGCTTTGTGCATAATTTTTGGCAATCGCTCAACAAAAAAAAAACAAAAGAAACCTAAGTATAGTTAAAACTACAAACAATTTATACAGTTTACAATTTCTATACATATATAAATATTTACATATCTCGAACTCTTTCAATTGCTTTTGTGTTCAATTCCTTTTTCGTAGCTTGCCATTTGTTTTGAAAGTTTTTTGAAATTTTCTTACAAGAAATATACAAAAAAAAAAAAACAAATTAAAACCAACCATTTGCTTCCAATGCGTTAAGAATCAATTTCTTTCTATGAATTTTGTTTGTCATTTTGTTTATCTAACAGAAAATTCTAGAAAAATCCAAATGAAATTAGAAAATTGTATACAAGTTGTGAATATTTTCGATACTAACTTTTTTCGTATGTTAAGTGAGCAAAATGGAAACCCTAAACAAAACCGAAAACTAAACAAAATTCATTTAATTTTTTCCTAAAATATATATTAAAACTTAAACCAAAAAATGAAAAACCCAATCCAATTTTGTTACATTCAATTCCAGCACACTTTTTCAAATTTATTCCAACGCACCCAGTTTTTTGAATCCAAAACAATAACAGTTACTACAATCAAACATAACAATTAAAACGTTTTCGATCAAATTTTTTGAGATCCAAGCCATCGTTCAGACCCCTTCAAATGCAAACCTTTGTGTCATACATTCTACATTTCATGTTCACAAGACATCGAGCTCATTGTGTCATACAACAAAGCCAGCGAATACATCAAAAACTTTCTTCTCAAGGACTTTTATTCAATCTTATAATTCTTAAGACAAACTGAGGTTGAATTCGCTAAAAGCAGCCAAGAAATTGTTCCTCAAAGAGAAAACATACAAATTGATTTTATTTAAGACATTTTCGTTCGCTTTTCCGCAGCAGCTCGACTTTCTGTTTGGCTTATTCCTTTTTCAGTTTTCCGTTCGAAATCTAATTATTTGCGTTTACATTCGTACCTTTTCTTGTTTGAAGCATAAATTCATTTTATTTTCAGCTGAGTCTGCAGCGAAGCATTTATGTTTTCCTTTCAAATACCACATACAACCACCAACACACTCACACAGAGTACCGAATACTGAAAACCAATAAAGTATGCCAAAGAAACACATTCTCACAGTCGTCAGAGCATTAGCATAGAATCATGAATCCCGTGTGTTCTGGGTAACCAGAGATATTCCGATAAATAAATCATAACCCTCATTTAAATATACACAGCCACAAAGGAGTACAGTCTTATGCTAGAATATCGTTGCCGATCCCCCTCAGAATATTTTTATCAGTAGGTTTGGTAGTTTTTAAAGTCGATACCAATAAATAACAAAAAAATAAATAAACTTATATCTCTCATATACATTATATAGAACTTACTTAGTTGTGTTTTGCCAGCCCTGCAGACCCTGCGACCACGCCCCCTAAAAAAATGTTGAAAGTAATATCCCCAAAACTCCTTTGCCCCCTCAATTGACTCTCACTCTCTCAATCTCGATATGCCTCTACCCCCGGATTCCAGTAATAGGCAATAAACAAATTTGTGGAATATTTGCATTTAATTTACGTTATTTATGTGAATTTTTGTTATTTTGATTTCATAATTTCGATCATTTTTTTCGTGCTGGTTCAAGTGGGTTGGGTTGATGTGCTGGGAGGTCATTTGAACGTTTTGTGATTACCAATTGAAACTGAAGAGCGAACAAAAAGTTGGTTAATTAAAATGCAATCGATAACTGCTGCCGCCGCCCGAACCAACCAGCCGACCTGATTGATATTCCGATTGAAAATCAGTTATGGAAATGGTAATAGTAATTGAGTTGTGATTAGGAGGCCTATGTGCTATGGGCTCTGGGCTCCACAAATAATCGAAACCACTTTTCTGGCCTTCAGTTAAGCATCGAATATAGTTTCATGTGTGAATTACACCTAAATCCCATAAATAAATAAGCCAATTGAGAGTGAATGGGCAATAACAGGCTAAAAACGGATATAAATAAATGAAATTAATTAAGACCATGCAGCGGCAAATATGCACAAACAAAAGGCTGCCAATGAATTCAGCATTTTAATTAGTTCTAAATGCCATCCACTCTCGATTCCTGTAATCAGCGATTTTACAATTCATTTCAACAAAATGCTCGATGATTGAGCTTAAACCAAATTCAATCGAATTAAAAACAGCTAATGCAGTGCACCAAGATTGGTTGGGGAAAGGCGGTCCAGGCATTGGATTTACTTTTTTTGTGTTGGGATTGTGCGAGTGCCGGTAGAAAGCACCCAAATCCGTATCCGAATCGAATATGCTGGCTGAAAGGGTTGCGCAAATCGAAAACTAATGAACTATTTCAAACATTTTCTCTACGCATCTCCGCTGCGGTCAACATTTACCCCATCGTCCCAACAAATCCCCATTCGATCGCCTCTCCTGGGAAACATTTGCTCGATGCAAATGCAAATGCGACTGACACACTTGGGCACGTTTGGCCGGTTGCAGGTGGTCAGGATGTCGAAGTTGACCTCTCAACGGAAATAATCAAGCAACACTTTCAGGTGAGTGCAAAGAAAAGCCCCCGAAACGAGACATGGAAAATGCAAAGTGCAGCTCACACAATTTGTAGCGTTTATTATGGTGCACTGTAAAAAATTTACCCACTCCAAAGAAGTTGATTATTTTCAATAATTTGTTGGTAAATATTGATTTAATATTGATTAAAAAAGGTCCTAAATACATTTTATCAATTGTTATATTATTCGAAAAGACAAATTCTGCATAGTTAATAAAACGTGACAACAATTTTTAAAAAATTATCTTTAAACTTATTAAAACTTGTTAGCCTTTTTAAGGTTTTAAGAGAATTTCTTCAACAGGCCTAAGATAGTCTTTGAAATTCATTAGAGTCTTTATAAAGTAATCTTACAGTTTTCAAAAACTATAATAATCTGTCTCATATAACCATGCAGATATTTTAATTTTAATCCGACTTTTCTCACCGTGTGCTTCTCCCCGCAGAGTACCTGTCACACGGCATTGGACACTTGCCGGGAAGATCCGTCCTGCTCATCGTCCCTGCAGCCAATGCTGACGCACTGTGAGCTGCACCGGTGCAATCGCAACGCGTGCATGTCCTCGTTGCAGGCCTTCTACAAGGGGCCCCACGAGGACCTCAATCTGGACATTGCCTTTTGTCTATGCAAGTAAGTGGCTGGGCAAGCCGAGTGACGTTGTGCTCGACTGAAGAAAACCCCAACCAAACCCATTGTTCGCTGTTTGGTTTCAGAAAAACAAGCAGCGTCCAGCAGAACGGCAATGGAAATCGGCACGACATGTGCATGATTGCACAGGAAAAACTGCATCCAGTGTGCGCGCAGCGGCCGCCCGATAACAGTAATCCTGCCAGCTCCAATGGCATTTACTACCATCCACCGCCCGCCTGTCATGTGGTCGCCGACAGCTGCAAGGAAGACCGCGAGTGCAGGTGGGTCAAAAGTCATAATTCAAAAATCGGGCGTTAAGCGTTAACCGGAACCGGAATTATGCGCGATGCAATGTATATTTCCCGAACGTAATGGTGGTCAGTGTCAGGCTATAAAGTCACAAAGCTAAAATCGCAATAACTTCCCTGCTTTATAGTAATTTTAATTTTAAGCTCCTTTAATTGGACTTTTTGATTGGTTGCAGATACATCAGCATTTTTTCTTTTTTAAAAGATACATGTAATTTTTTAATAGCAAGTATTTAAATGGATGAAAAAAACTGTAAAATATTTATATTCCATCTTCCTTTTAACCTTTATTAACTTCTTAAACCTCAAATTATTTCACTTTGCCATATATGAAACGGCAAAAAACATGTTTTTAATTTTACCCCCAATTCAATTAGCCAAAATTGAATTTCAGAGACTTAGTTTCGGGCGCGCCTTGATATTGAATTAGAGGCGTTTAGCCACGGCAAAGTCAGCGAAAGCCGCAACTTTGATAGCACTCAGCTGAACTCGTTAAGTTGACACGATAGGACGAGGCTCGGGTTAGCTGGGTTGTTCGCTGCATGAGCTCAAAACTCCTAAATTCCGTAGTTGCTGGCAAGCGGGGCATAAAATTACCAGTTTGCTAAAGGCACACCCTCAATCTGTACGGAGAATGGAGCATGCAGCACGGAGATCTTCATTAGGCGGCAGCAGCTGAAACTTGCGGCCCAGACCGCGTGAATGTGTCAAACACAAAGTTAAGTTATAAATACGATGCAACCACCCAAACAGCTTCCATCTCGGATGCACATGCTTAGGAGTGGATGGTGGCATGGCGGGTGGGTGGGCTTGCTGGCTTGTTTGTTTGTTTGTTGTCATGTTACGGCTGAACGACCGCAAAGTACGTGGTCGTAGCTGTGGCTCTGGAAATTAATTGCCTTTTAAGTGAATCGCACTTGCTTTGGTAAACAACTAAATTGGACTAATGACGCTCATTTTGTATGCTTCAGCTAGGGGGATGGGCGCAAAGGGACCCAAGAAGTTCCATGCAACGTGTGGAGTGCTTATGTTGACTTATTACGTATACGACGCGTTGTGCGCCAACACGTGCCTCCTGCGAACGTGTTTCCGTCGGCGAATGTTCATTTGTTTGGCTGCCATCGAAGCTGCTGCCCTTACTTCTTAAACTGCACTTCGTCGGCTGCGTGCGTCAGTCTTTGGTTGCACAAAACGTTGCAGGCATTACGCAACCAAGAGAGCGCAAACAATCTCAGCTTTTTGCGTCAGTTAGTCGTAGATTGAGATAAGAGGGTGGAAATATAGAAATATGCACTTTTTACGGCTGCAAAAGTTCTGCTGGTAAACGGCGAACGGAAAAGTTTTTTAAAACATGAATCTCATGAAAAAGGTCATGGCATTTCTGAACGATTTTTTCTCGAATGAGGTAGGAACTAAAAGTAGGGATATTCCATTTCAATGAGGTTTATAAGTCAATTGAATGGAAGATATATGGATGGTTTCCTTTAAGTGTTAAATAAATAAAGTATATAAAGAATTTAATTCCTTTCCTTTGAGACTGAAATGTTACAAAAATGAGGCCCCTTAACCTGCATCCATTTCATTCAACCTAAGTTGTAGCAACATATATTGGCCTTAAATGTTGCAGACATTCAAAGATCAACCACAATTAGGCATTGCTATCAGATTAGAATGTCCAAGTTGTCGCCCTGAGTCGATAAACTGCAATTGAAATATTACGCATACGCCGCATGACTCTTGCCTGAGATTGGGGCCTCATAAATTTGGTTGCTCTGATGCGGCGGCAGTACGGGCAGTTTTCGCCCCAAGACGATGAAATGCCGTAGAACGCCGAGAGTAATGCCTGCACAAATTGTTCGACATCAATCTTAGGTGAGACGAGAAGCTGCAGTGCAGGTAAGGGCCCACTTATCACCGGAATCTCTGGCGGAGTGTGGGGCATGCGACCAGGAGAACTGCATCTGCAGTTAACTGGCGCATGACAGACACGAAGACATCGGCAGAGGCAATGCCTCCATGATGGAAATGGGGATGGCAGCTTCTTTTAGGAGCTTACTTGGGTTTTACGAGGTTTTTTTAACACCCTGGGAAAAGTTTTTAATATTGATTTTTTAATAGTAGCAAACCAATGCCAAATGAAAAGTTTTCTATGAAAAATTTCCCCCACACTTAACCAAGTCATAACCAATTTTAAACTAAGGAAATACAAAAAGAAAACGCTATTTGTAAAAATGAATTAACATTTCTGCGCTTCTATACCTAAAATATGTTAATTGGATCCTTAAAACCTAAAATTTATTTCTGAGTTACCTAACCCGCTTGTCCATTTATATTTTTAATGTTCCTTAACAGATTAAAGTTGGAGTATTACGAGCAGGCCTGTGCCGTGGATAGCGTGACCAAAAAATGTGCCGGCAGGCCGAGTGGCTGTCGAACTGCAATGATTGGCATTTTGGGCACCATGTTGAGGACGACCTGTGCCTGCCAAGGAACGGATCCCCAGCACCTGTACCAGTGTGTGGGATGGCGACGTCTACTGTGGATGAACCCCTGTGTCGGTAAGTTAAACTCGGCACTCAAAATAATTTTGTTGAAATTGGAAAATAGTTTTAAGAATATAAATTCAAAAATTTGTTAAAAAGGAAAGCGAATCCCTTTTCTGATTTTATATAAATATTAAAACAATTTTCATAAATATTCAGACTGCCAAAATATCTTTAATATGGAGAGGCATTTGTTTTACCTGTACATCCTTGCTTGCTTATTAACTCCCACATTCTTGGAATCTTGACAGTTGAGGCTCAAAAGGATTTCCATATGAAGCGATTGGCTGAGCTCGGTTTCCTGACCACCACAACAACGACGACCACCACGACGACAACAACAACGACGACAACGACCACGCGTGCACCGCCGCCTCCACCTCCGCCCACCACAACAACAACGACTACTACCAGCCTGCAGCCGAAGCAAACGCCTAGGAAGCCGGCGACGCACATCTTCAAGGACGTCATTGCGGTGAGTGCCTACTTAGGCGTCGGCTACTCCCATTTGGGTCCTAATTGCCCCACAGCGGTCAACTAGTGGTTAATCCCATTCGAATCGTCCGTTCAGTTCGATTTTAACAAGCATCAACAACAGTTACCTGTTTCCGATTCCCCCAGCGTCCCCTTCTCTTAATCCCTGTTCGTCTTGTCCAGTTGTCCAATTGTCCGGTTGTCCGTCCATCAGTAGTCCGTTCGTCGGTTCGTTTTCTGTTTTCCAATCAGCACTCAATCAGTGGCTCAAATGGGGCGGCGTGGGCGTGGCTGGGCGAACGGCAAAGCGGACAATATGCCACACAACATGCCGGGTCAAACCAAAGTCCACACCCTGAATTCTGCTCCGGATTGTGCTTCGGTCCAGGCCGCCTGCACTCGGAAAAAGATTAATGCTTTCTTAAGAGAAAAACTTATAAAAATATATTAACTTAAAACCTACATTATAAAAGTTCTAACCCTTAATTTAAAGTCCATTCGAAACTTTAAAGAATCCTTATTTGTAATATTTTATTAAAAAAATATTATCTCTCGTAAACTCACACAAAAATAATAATATATGTAATTGAACATACTAATTATTTCTCAAAATAGCTTAAAATACGCTTTCCCTTTATAAATATATCTAAATATAATAAATATTTTTACATCCATTTTCCGAGTGTGGATACGCGTCCTGTTGAAACTCTGTTTCAGTTGCTGCTTGCGGCCCAGTTCCTCGGGTTGGCAAACCGACAAAGCAATCAATTCCTGACCTGCAGCCAATGTTGCTGCCTTTGCTGCTGCAGCGGCAAAAAGATTAAGCCCCTCAACCCAAACACACACACAAAAATATATATTCATATACATATATATATATCCGCATTCGTTTTCAAACTCTTTAACATCTTTTCTCTTCCTCCCCAAACAATTGCAACAATGAACCGCAAAAACCACGAAAAATGCAAATAAATAAATAAAAATGCGAAACAACAAATATGAAACAAAATACAACAAAAAAAATATGCGAAAAAAACTTACAATAAAATTGAAAAACCACGAAACGCAAAACCAAACCAAACTGAACCAAACAAAAAAAAAAAAACATAAAAATGACAACAACAAAAATGTCGGTGAAAACGGCAGGCAAAAGAGAAATCAGAGCCAACATCGGTGGAACACAATTATCTCGATCCGCCCGACTCAATACCGCTGCCCAGTGTGAATGTCGAGAGCGGCGGAAATGGCGGAAATGACGATTATCGCAGCAGCAACGGCAATGGACACGGAAATGGAAATGGCAATGGTAACGGGAATGGCAATGGCAGACGTAAAAATGGCGAAAAGGGACGCGGCGGCAGTATAGATTTCGATGATCCAGTAATTTTCGTCGACCCAAGGGAAACAACGGAATTTGTGGGCATCAGCATCACGGAGCCGGTAACCACAACAACCACAACAATGGCCACCACGACAACAACACAGCCGCCAAGTAAGTAAATGCAAGTGGGTAATAAATTGGTCCACCCAGTCAGTTGGAATTGGGCATCCAATTGAGGTCGGATCTGTCAGAAAAATGTTATTCCTTTGTCCTTCAATCACAAGGTGGATTCTCACGTGCGTCATCTAAGCTTTCCAACTGATTTATATTCATTATTTAGGGGTTATACTGAAAAAATCCTTTGACAGTTAAATAATTTAAATAAACTTTAATAGAGTTCGTGATGGTTTTCCGAAAATACATCTCACATTAATGTTTTCAAACAAAATTTTGTTGACATCAAACCGTATATCATTTATCCTCCTAAAGAGTATTTATGTATATTAGTTTGTGAAGTATAACTAATTCATAAACATAAACATTTTTGTTTTCCGTGTACACACATCACTCTTAATTTTTGTACTTTTGGGTATCGTTTCCGTTTTGAAGTTTTCAACATAATTGATGCGGTGACTGCGGTTGTTTGGCTAATTGAAAGCATAACTCAGCGTCGACCGTGATTATTATTTTAATATTTTGTACGCCAATCATTTAAAATTCAGTATCCGCAATGGTTTCTCCTCCTCCTACCATCCGCACATCCTTACGCATAACCGGAAATGAGTTTGCTTTCGTGGCGATGTGGCAATTATTCGACTACACATATGCACACGCCGAAATCGCATGAAAGGACCACCTCCAAAATGCTAGGGAGTCTTGCCGACCTAGGACATTGGCAAATCCGATTAGGTTTTGAATGCCAAACGCACACATATCACTCGAATAAATTGTGATAATACTTCCGTTATTTAAAACCTCCTGCCGAGGACATCGTTTATTGTCCGTTCATTTATCACTGGGACTCCGGGGTCGAAACGTGTTTACAAACATCATTAAAAATGCAAATGAGTTTGTTTGTTTGCCCAACAGTCGTCCAACAGTCCATCAGTCTGTCAGTTTGTCAGTCATCCGTTCGGTCAGTCAGTTCGTCATCCCATGTGGTCAGCTCGTCCGTTGTAATTATTTAGACACTTGGGACATTTGGCTTTGAATTTTGCATGAAATGTTTCTGGCCCGCAGCTGAACCCGTTTGTGCCTCATCTATAATTGATTTTGCTCGTGCAGTTAGGTGGATATTTTAAAACTATAAATTTAACCATTGTAACTAGCCGACCCCCACCCGTGTAAATTATTTATGTGCATGTTATGGCTCCTTTATTGGCAAAGTTGGGCTTGAAATAGGGATTTTGATTAGATAGCAAAGCCCCAGGTGCCAGTTAATTCGCATCTTGGCAAGTCTAAAGTGCCCGTTGGTAGTAATTAAGTGGCAAAGTCTTCAACTCTAGGATCTCAAGTGTGTATGTGTAAGAGTGAGTGAATGTATGTGCAAATTTGTGCTATATAAACACGAAGCTTCACCCATTCGCTGGCAAAAGTTTTTGGCCAGGAAAAACTCGTAATGGCGTTGATGACATGATGAATGCTCCACATGAGTGGCGGACATCCGTTATTTGGGCATGAGTGGCAGGGTCGCATTGTGTACGTTGCTGCCACCAAACCAAAAAAAGGGATGTCTGTCCGTTTGTGGGTGGTGTAAAGTCAAGACCTTGGCGCCACACTTAAATCCCAACAACGTGGTGCAAATAGAGTGAAAATTAAGTTCCATTAAAGGCGTTAAACTGGTTTACGGCTGACCTTTGTGTGCCTTCAAATTAGTTTAATGAATTATTCCATCAATTAAGTACTCAATATGATTTTATTTGCAGGAAACTGTGTTGTGCAGCGACCACGCCAGTCGGATCAACTTATTCGTGAAGGCAGCAGCAAACGGGTAAGTTAATTAGTTAGTGAAATTCATAAACAATTACTATTAAAATACCAAATTCGCATCCCAAAAATATGCCAAACATTTAAGTGTGTTTTATTTATTAACGCACTTAAATGAAAATGGCAAGTCCGAAGCCAAATAAGTGCAAATGAATATTTCATTTGTTTCTCTATCCTGGCTTTTGTTGAGAAAGTGCTTTTTAGCGCATTTACATAACTAAAAGTTAAGCCGGAGAGAAATGGCCAGTCAGCTGAAAGTTGCAAATATTCGTATGAAAATATGGTTTCAAGTATAGCACGTGTTGGCACGTGCTACGGAAAATAGGGAATCATGAAATATAAATAGAAATTCAGCTGGCAAACTAAAAAGCGGGGTATGAAATAAATTTCCCTTTTGTTTGTGCCATCATTTAATTATGACAACACCCGGTGTATACGTAATGTTCCCGACTTACTACAATACCATTTTATTTTTCACTCACCGTTTTTACCTTTTCCCTCCGGGGAAACATTCTTCCGTTTCAGATCTACTCCTTGGACGACGTCGAGTGCAGTGAGCTGTGCAGCTGCGGCGAGTCGCTCATTCTCACCTGCCACGCCCTCTGCGTGCCGTTCGCCCCCTGCCGCACCGCCCTGGCATTCTACAGCCACGCCTCTCCCGCCTATCAGGCGTTCCGCGGACGCTGTTTGTGCTACTCCGGCCGCTTCATCTGCATGAAGCCGCCGCTTGGGGAGTACATTCTGCCAGGTGAGTTGCCAGTTCCTTAGTTCCCCAAACCCTTCCCATTGAAAAACGAATATACGTATGCACCTGGCTGCATTATTGCGGAGGTCCTGCGGTGGCGTGTCGGGTTCGCTGTGCGTTAAGCACTTAGCGATTATCGCCGGCGACAGGCGATGACGAGGCATTGCTGTCAGGAGGAATGTAGCAGTAGGAGCATTTTTGCGTGCCACTGCGAGGGAACTCTGGCATAAAACTACACTAAAGAAATTTGTATTTCGTTTTTTAAGTTTGACAAATATAAAAAATAAAATATTTTAGAAACTTAATTTGGCAATTTATTTCCAGAGTAATACTAATTATGTGTCCGTATTAGTAAATCATTTTAATAACACTACAAATCAATGTATTTTTAAACCTTATTTATTTATCAATTTAAAAAATGTATTTCATTTAATTTTTATTTATTTCCGTTCAAGCAATAGAACTTGTATATATATTTGATAATTTATCTTGTTTATTTAAACAAATTTTATTTATTTAAAAAAAGCTTTTTCCGAACAGTTTTTCTCAACACCTTGAAAAATTTAAGGATGATTTCTTTCCAAGTGCAGCCGGCACACAGTTCTTTAAAGCCTTTGTCAGAGCCCCTCCTTCACTGAGGAGCCACTTTAGTCCGTATTTGACACAAAAAAGTACCCATTGTGGCAGGAAAGGTTGCGTGGTCCTTGTCCACTTGCCACACGGCACTTGCGTGCGTTTTCGTGCGCGGATCCCGGCAGTAAATTACGTTTGCTGCAATTGATGCTGAGCACTCCCTACATGCTTCTCTCTCTCTTTCGGTTTCAGGTGGTATATTCCTGCTGTTGGGCTACAGTGCAGCAGATGAGGCTCTGCTGAGGCCTCACACCAACCTGGGGGTGCAGGATGCCGTGCGAGCCCTCCAGCAGTACGTAACCACATACATCGATAATCAGGTAAGCCGCCGTTCAAGCGATCGCATAATAAAGTATGGCCAGCAATATATTAATTGCATTCCGTCGCTGGCATACTCTATCTCTTTCTCCCCGTAGACGCAGTGCACCCTCACGCTGTTCAATATGACCGAGGAGAACATAATCATTGCTGCTCGTCTGCCGCACGATGGCAAACTGAAGGATATTGAGCTGTTGCGTAAGGAGAAGGTTCGTTAAGATGCCGTAGGCATCATTCAGATACAAAGAGGAAACTACAGTGGAACTTTGATAACTTTAGATGACCATATAACTTCATTTGCAATTTAAAATATTAGTTTATCTACTAAGTCTATTTAAGTAGACCTTTAATTTGATCAAGCTTTAAAAGCGGTGAAAGTTATAGAGGTTCGACTGTATAATCCCACTCTCCTTAAGATTTCTCTGTGTGCCGAACGTCAGCAAATCCATTTCCCCTTAAACTAATCCAATCGACGACTATTATTGCTTATCTTGCTGTTTGCAGGACGAGTGCACCGCAATACTGAAGACCATCAGTCATCAAATCAATAGCGAGCACAGTGAGCTCCAATCCCACCGACTGCTGAGCATTTTCAAAATGTCCGAAGTCGAGGTCGTTTGGCCGGAGAGCACGAGTGCGGCGGCCCGGAGTGGACATGGTCCGGGCCAGTTTGCCGGATGCCACCGGCTGCTCTACGCGACGATGCTTGCCCTGGCATATCTATCCAGCTGGACAACTCTGCGTATGAGCGATGTGGCGACATGACAGCCGCATAGCTGAAGGATTATGGCAAGGACAATTGCATAACTGTATGTAGTAGATATTTGTAGGGGGATCATCATCGGTGGGAAGCTGCGCCATTCAAGTTGCGACATGTTGAACGATAGCGTTAACTATAAACTATAAAGATATGGTGCATACTCTTAGGCGCCGCACATGGCATAGCGTAATATCATAATGTGTTGTATACATCTAGGGGCTAGTTCTGTGTTTAGCTGAGATTTTTGTAAAGCTTTGTTGTTGACCTTTGACGATGTTGCTGTCCCTTTTGATACGTACATACACACATACACATATGTGAAGCATTATGGGATAAACATACAAAACTTATTAGACATACACCTAAAACTCATCTAGTTTAAACTATAATTTAATGTGAATGGAAACTGCTGTCTACATAATAATATTGTTAGCAATTAACAGAGGCAAACTCGATAGTTGGATTTGATGTGGCGTGTAAATAGAAGGCATATACAATAAGTACTATCTGTAGCTAGTGTTTTATACGGTAAACAATAAACACAACCCCTTGTCCGTCTGTCCGTTCAACATTATCACAGCCAAACAGACATACAATTGCATCGTTCTCATTGTTTGCTCTTTAAGCTCTATAAAGTTCTTGGCTGCCTCAATTAAAAAGAATTATTAACCGCCTTAACAGTGTTTACTTTGTTAAAGGATATGAGTGCCTCTTCTGGATATGCCAGTTCCCTTTTGATTTTTAATTACATTTTAATGCGGCTTGCCTGGCCTTCGCACAATACCTTCTCTTCCGGGCAAACAAATAATAGTCAGGCGTGCGAATGAACTCATTTAACACATTCGCATTCGATGGATGTGAGTGCAAAACGTTATTGTTAATTTATTTCATAGTTTTCCGTTTCGATTCGTTTTGAGGCGCGAAAACAATTACGGTTTCATTATCAATTATGCGTTATGCATTTCGATTGTTGCCACAATTTCACCGGGCCGTGACCTCGCCTCGTTTCAACAGGTTTCATTGCTTACCAAATAATCCGGAATCCTGAATCCTGAATTAACGTTTCAGTTCGCTGTACATAAATACTTAACACTTTGAGAACTCAATTTACGTAATTAAACTACTAACAGTACATATCAATATGAACACCTAAACGAGTTTTACACAGAAACAAAAATTCTTACAATGTCCCTTGAATGCTCTTTTGTATATAGTTCTTTATACCAAAAACTATACATAATATTTACAACGATATACAAGAAGTTAAACACATGCCTAAGTCAACCCTATGAAAAACGGTATGAGTACTTGATTTACGTTGAACAGCTAAGATCAACTTTGTATATTAAACAATAAGTTCAGTTGAGCCTTAAACAAAGTGTGTTAGAGCGGAGGGAATAGCTATTGTAAATAGGAGTTAACAACACCTGAGTGAATGGAATATCTATGAATACTAAATGAATGTTTGACATATATAAACAAAGGCTACTCACGCACTATTCACTTTAAGTCTAAGCTTGACCATTTGAAGGGAAACGTGTAGCAGTATGAAATGTACGCATATTGAAAATGGTCACAATCATGAAAAAATGTCTTCCTTAATGCATATACTCGTCGATATGTATTATGTTTATACACATAAATATATATACACGTACTAAAGAATACCTATATATACCTATACGATATCTGGCAAGACCCTAGCCTACGCTTCAGTTAGACAACAAAAGGTAATGTAATATAGACACCAAGGGCTAAACCATATCACTATCGAATATCCTTGCAAATTATATACCACTGTTGACACAAATTAAAAGTAACCGCAACATATCTAGCAAATATACCCCTAAATAAATATAAATATATATATAATTAAATATACATATTGCGTAAAGTTATAAACGTTAGAGAGCATTGAAAACTACTTTAATAGTCTCTAGAGGAAGCAACGCTTTAACCTAAAAACCTATATAGGCAGCAACAGCAGAAAAGTGTAAAGTTTATTGGAAAACCTGCTTAAGATATCTTCTAGCTAAATATTAGACGAATTTAAGGCTATCCAAAAAAAATCTAATAAGAAACTAGTAGGTCGCTAGGATTAGAACAAATTAGTAGAATTGTTGGGGCATTGGATTTTCAGTTCATTTGCTATCCTATCCATATCGTTTAATGGCCAACAAAAGCAGCAACTAAGTCGTTATACTTTCGGATCACATCAGTGAAAAGTGGCAAGTGGCAGGTGGCAGGTCGAGTGTATTGTATCATCTCATCCCCTCACTTACAGGGTGCGGACAAAGCGTAGCTACAATGTAAAGTACCGTTAAAGTAAAAAAAAAAAATGAGAAATGGAAAAACAAGATGGAAATGAAGAAAATTACAAAATAGTCGCATTAATGTAAAAAGCAAAGCAAAATGCAAAAGGAAAACTAGCACTCAAATAGCAATCTGTAGCAAGGATACGAATAAATTCGAGGATAGCAAATCAGAAAGGCATCGTAATAAACGCAAAACAGAGCGAATACTTTGAAAATTATGCATGAGGAATACGAGAGCCACACTTCAAGTTTAAAGCTGTAAGTTAAAAACTAAAAAGTAAAGGATATATATATATATATATATATATATATATAATACGATATGTTAGGAATGAATACGAGTGTGTGTTTTGTAAGTAAGCGGGCTTTATGTTAGCGTATACAACCGAATTGAGGTACATGGATAAAGATAATGATAAATTTAAAAATAAATTATAAAATAATGCAAAGCGAATGGAAACCAAGCGATACGTCGTGGCATATTTGTAATAAAAACAATGTAAGTGAAACAACAAGAACAAAAACAAGAGCAACAAAATAAAGAAAATATAGAAAGTAATGAGTTGATTTATTTTGATTTGACCAAGTTAAATACTTGTTTGGGTAAGTTAAAAAGTAAGAAAGTAAGTCCTGATATTAAAGGTATATCCTAGATATATAAATAGGTGTTTCTTTAAAGATCCAATCCTGAAACACTGGTATATGTAAAAAGCTTACGTTTCTTTTATTTTTTTCTCAACTTTCTTTCTGGGCCACATGACTCTCGATGTGCACTTCATTATTGACCCCCAAAAAGCCTCCCAGCGATCGGCAACTAAGTATGTGACACTATCGAAGCGAACAAAGCCGGGCATACAATACCAATACCCATACCCTGCTGGGTGGTGTTGGAATTGAATGGAACAGGGGCGGTAAACAACAAAGACAGCACAGTATGAAGAAGACTTGTACACACACTCACTAACAAAACCCGGGTAAACAAGGGCAAAAAGGCGGCACGAGGAAAAGCAAAACGAACTGGCTGAAAAGAAAAGCCAAGCAACCAACCACACACAATGCTTTTGTATGTGGGGCCATGGAACAAAAGATGAGCCGAAGACAAAGACACTTGCTCAAGGCAACGCCGTTTCATGGCTTAAACTCAAGTTTCCTGGGAACCACTCGACTGCACTCCACACACACACACACACCCACAACAACCCGAACATCTATAGCCACATCTACAGGCATACAAAAAACACACCCATACTCGAACAACAAAGAGTAAGGTCAATCATTGGAATTTTGCCAGTTAATTCGCATACAAAAGGCGGTGGCCCAGAAGAGAACGAAAATAACACGACGACCTCCTTCCTTCCTTTCCTTTCCTGGCATGCCGACCCCCTTTTGACCTGCCACGCCCATTGGCATGCTGAGTTTAGCATTTATACTTCCACTTAATTAGGTAATAAATGATTGAAGAAATTATGTCTAGACGTGAGGACAATTCCCGATGCCTTGGGTGAAACTCACACACCCACACACACCAATTCATTCCTCGAACGTGAGGGGTTGAGATGTTGCAAATTTCCGCACAATCACACATGCAGCTGCTATGTGTGACTTCTATTTGAATAGAACTCGTATTTTATTCTCACCGCGCTGCCGTGATTTGAAAGCTGGCATAAATTGTAAACAATTTCTTTTTGATTCAATTTGTATAACCTGCTGCCGCTAAGTGGCAATGCCTTTATATATACAAAGCCCGGCAGAAGCATATGTATTTATTTCGCATTTTATTATATACATAGCATCGGAAAGGACGAACGATGCCTGAATAGCAAAATACACGAATGAATCGTAATGAAAGCGGGAACGGGGCGGATACGCGATGCGGGCTTGCCAGTTCATTAATATAAAGGAAATGCTGAAGGTCGATGATGTGAGCTATGTATCGTTGGTTCAAAGACACAAGAAGAAAAATAATGTATACGAATTCTTTTAATATATAATTTCAAAAATTTTATCTTAAATACTTTTTAGTTATTTTAAATAAACTTAAAATAAGCCCCAAGAATTTTATTTAATAAATTGTAGTTCAAATTGTGAAACTTTTTTCACACTGTACAGGAGTAGTCATGGCTGTTGTTGCACGCACATTTATCAGGCGGCGATGATTACGTGTTTGCCATTTTATTGCTAAAACTGTTGCGCCTCTTTGTGTGCTCCAGTAGCGCTGCCTCTTTCGCTCCATTTCCCCCCATCTCTTTCTAATGTGGAAGAGTGGGCTTCTGTCTGTTTGTGACTTTGTTGCCGCTGCTGGCTTTGTTCTACTTGGAATTGCCTTTTATTTTGTGCTAATTGAAGTTGCTGCCATCATATTTTCCCCCCAGCACACATCCCACTCATTCACTCACACACAAACACACAAATATGTTGCCTTTATTGCCGCATCTATGTTTTGCCTGTTTTTGCAATTTTAATTAAAAACGTGTTTATAACAGCGCAAAGTGCTGATGAGTGAGCAGAATAATTTATTATATATATATATTTTTAGATACATTTATTTAGGAATAGTAGGATTGCAATAAATATTGCATAAAATATTGCAATTATTGGTCAAAAACTTTATTCCGATTTTTCAAAAAGAAGCCAAAAATATAATTGACAGTATATTTTGACAAAAAAATTGACGAATAAATCTGGAGATTTTATTTTTCGACCGTGTCACCCGACTCATTGTAAAAAAGCAAAAAATAAAATACATTTCAAAATTTGTTGTAAAATGGCAGAGTTCTTTGTAAGCTGTACAAAACCGTCTTTGATTTATTTTGACTCATTAAAAGGGTAAGAAACAGGAAAAAAGCCATGCTGCTTAACAATTGTTATCCTGAATATGCTTTCAAAAAGGAAATATTTGAACATAACAATACTCTGAAGGGTCGGAATATTTAATCGTAACTTTAGTATTTTGATGCCAAATCGACAAGCGCTTATTAAAATCAGACAAAAATGAACTTTTGAAATTAGCTGAAATGTGACAGCCATTGTAAGTTTTGGTAAGTTGCACAAAGCAGTCTCTATTTTGGCTGTACGATTAGTTTTGAATAATTTCTAGCTTAAATATTCACATGAATTGTACAAAAAAGTGTGTATATTTTAGCCAAAACATAATGCCATAAATGGTTTCAAAATTCCATTCCATTGTATCTTGACTTAAAATATTGACTTGTTATTTACTCAATAGATTAGCTGTCTCCATAAAAACCACTATTTGAGAATCTGTTACCTACAAAATATTTTATATGAACCCTTTTTCTTATTGTTTTATTTGTAAATGAGAGTTTTCATTATTCATTTTAAGAACTGTTTTATATTTATTTATTTATGAAAATATTTTATTATATATATAAGTTAAAAAATTTTAAAGGCTTGTTTATATTTAAAATTTTTATTATTTATAAATATTTCTTTAATTACCGGGGATCAACCAGTAAAAACAAGCATTCGATTTAAAGTTAAGTAAAAGATGCTGTCGATATGGCCAGATAGAATGCAACATTTTTTGCTGCAATTTATTGCACATAAGGTGGCGAGCACACACACATACACACACTACCATACAGCCATTGCCACATTACGAATTCCTTTGCATAACGCTGTGGGGAATGTATATTGCCAGGATGCCGAAAGAAGAGCCATGGCCACAAGGAAATATGCACCACAGCATCCTCAGCTGGAGACGCCTCAACTTCAGAATCAGCCTCAGCCACAGCACAAAGAATTCAATTGAATTGATATTCAAATGCGCTTTGCCAGCAGAGGCATCCATTATTTGTCGATTTTACACATGGCACATGGCAAATGTAAGCGAAAAATGTAAGAATCGAAGTTGGAGAAAAAGAAGCCATGCATATATATTGAGAGGCGTTCCAGGAAAGTGCGAAATCCCAGTTCTAGTTTTCATTAGTGCATTTTTACACCATCCACTACCTCACGCCAATGATCAGTGAGCCCTTTTTGATGGCTTCGATTGCTCCGGCGGACTGTGAACTATTTTTACGCCATTTGCCAAAAAGCCAGCGAACCAGCACCTTTGGCCCGAGCGAATGTAACAAAACATGGCCAGGACTCAGAGGAGTTGCATTTGCATAACGCGCTTCCCTAAGGAACAAAAAGCTGGGCTGCAGAAATGGGAAAATGGGTGCACTGAAAGAAATCAGCGTATGATTTTAGGAATAATTCAAATAGCAAAAAATTTAAGAATTTTAACATTTTTTGTCAGTTTATAATGGACTTTACATATAGGAAATATGATTGCAATTTGTAAAACTTTGAAGATATTTTTGCCAGTGCATTATCGAAGACAGATAGACAGGCTCAGGCTCCGCGTTCGATGCGCGCCAGACAAGCAGCCAAGTGCAGAAATAACACAAAATAGATGGCAATGCGATGGGGAAAATAATAGAGGCGGAATGTACGTATATATGAATCTAAGGAAAACTGCTAAGGAGCCAAATACTCGAGCATTTGCAAACGCGGCAAAGTAGCGAAAATTTGCAAATTGATTGCATTCCTGTGCCTGGGCTTCAGTTCAAGCCAGAGCTCAAATATGAAATCTTGGAGGAGTGCAAATTTTGCACATTTTTTCTGGCAACTTAGGGAATGTGAATTTCTTCTTTTGGTCGTCTTCAAATCGAAGGAGAAACAGAATTGGCAAAACAAAAGTCAAGCAACTGTAGGCTGATGCCCAAAAATATGCAAGTTTATTACATTCCTCACTCCATTTGAATGCCTCCAGCTCCTCATTCGGTGCAAATCAAATTATGCAAATCTCCAGTTTAATTACGGACAGCAGAGCTCAACTTTAAATAAATTTTTTTTTATTCAAATATACATTTCTTTCTGGATGCTATTATTTGCTCTTCTTATTTTATTAGTGTGCATCATTGGAGGGGGGCCTTATAAAATATTCAAGCACTTTGACACACATTTTCTTTAGGATGAATGAGGGAAGAGCAGAGGAGTTTGAAGAGCCGGATGTTTGATGGGAAAGACACAAAACCCGAACGGAACAAGGCAAATTTTGTTGGCCAACAAAATGACACTTAGTGCAAAAACAGGAGAACACATGCCTAATAAATAATTCAGTGCGCAACAAGCGGACAACAAGCGCACTTGTGACACCACTGAAACACCATTGGATCCACCACTGAGCCATCCTGCTGTGCCTGACCAAAGCCTTCGTGGCCAGCTGCTCAGGCTGGGCCATCCATATTCACACAAGATTGAAATCCAGTCGGATGTGTCCGCTCAAGTGTTGCGTGTTATTCGATGTCCTTCAAGACGGACATTATGCCAAAATCCAGCAGTCCGGAGAGACATATGCGGGTCATTTGCCGGCCGAATAAACGACGACGATGAGGGGCAGAATTATATTTGAGGGATGTTGCCACGACAGAGAAATCTCGTTGTGCTCAAAAGAAACGAACAATTCAATAAAATAACACGAAAATCTAATACTGAGACACGGAAATGCTTTTAGTCTGGCCGAAACTCGTCAAAATATAAACCCACCGCCGTTCAACCCACCAAGTACCAAGGCAATTCGTGTTGTATCTGCGTTTTTGAGTGAGTATCTCAAAGATTCACCTTTGTCTTACCAAACTGTCCATGGTAAGAAGCCGGTACCACTATGATTTATTAGTTGCGTGAGTTTTATTGATATTACAAACCTGGGAATATACAAGAAAATAATTTTGTCAGAGGTCATAAAAATGAAAGATGATCCCCGAAAAAAATTAAATCATTTAGCATCATGATTAAAATAAATCATAATGTATAGGCCAAGTGAGTGGGCGTTGGAGGGTGTGGGAATCTACAGAATGAAACTAAGCGAACATATGCAAGTGGCAAACGGCATTACGTATACGCCACGTAGCCGACCACGTCCAAGCCCAAACACACAGACGGCAGCAAACAGGCTAAATGCAAACAGACAAACAAAAATGATTTATAAATTGGCAAGACGTGCATAAAATGCTGAGCAGCAGCGGCAAGAGCACAAAAAAAATTTCCACTGCATACGTAATGAGCCTGGGAGCGGATACGATGATTCCACACCAACCAGACCAGGCCAAAATCCTGGCCTGGACCGGGCAAGGAAGTGGCATTTAAATGCGCGCATTTATTCAATTATAAATGCTACAAATAAAAATATGCTAAGGGAAATATGCTAAAAAGTCAGGCCAGTAAAAAGCTGAAGAAAAAAACAACACGAAAGCAAAAAGCAAACCGGGCCAAGTGTGTGGCCAGAACTTAGTGCAGAAAGTGCCATAATTGTGTGTGTCTCCCAGCCTTATCCCTTCTTTAAATCTCATTTGGCCTGCAGCGGCAGAAGAATTCCTAAAAAATGTTCAACTAAAAAAAGGGGGTAAAAAAGAGAGAAGGGAAGCTTCCTGGTGCCGTGGCTTGGTTACTCGGTTACTGGCTGGCAAAAGTAGCTGTTGGCTGTTTTAGAGAAACATAAGGAAACTGGCCAGAGATACTATCACCATGCCATGCATGTCGCTTCACACCAGCACAACTCAAACACACACAAACACACCCAAAGAGATGTTACAGATACTCACACGCATGGAACGCACGCACATATGCCATGAATTTCATTTAGTCCGTACGTGTGTGCGTTAGTTAATATTGCCCACGTCGTTGTGTCTGTGTGGCTTTAAATTACCTCAACCATAAAGTAAACTTGCTACGAACAACAACAAACACTTGGCAATATGTTGTTGATGGCATTTTAAAGATGCTTTGGCTTTGTGTGGAATATTTTAATTAGTTTAAATCACCCCGGCAAATGGCAATAAAGACCAACCCCACCGAGATAACTGCAAATAATGAACCAATCACAAAACAATCAAACTTAAGACCGGCACCAGATAGAATGGCCAGAACCAAATTTTCATTGCACCGAAACAAATTTTTCAGCTTTCAATATTTTCAGACTTGCTTATATTATATAACTGATTTAAGAAAGTATCTATCTGCATTTAATCCAGAAAAGCATTCTTCACTACAGGGAATTTCAAGCTTAACAGATCTCTGTTTTATATGGCCAAGCTAGTATCTTTTTATTTGCAGTGTGGCATAGGTCAAAGTGCATAAAATGCAGCTCTTTGCCCAGCACTCTTTAACAGCTGGCATGTGTCTTAGAGGGCAGAGGAAAAATCTCAACCAGCTCAACCGCTCGGGCTCTGGATAGGAAATTTCGTTGCATATTAAAAGCATACCCGACGCTCCTCGGCCAGGGTCTTTTTGGCCAGGCCAATGATGATAATGCGGCACACGTGCACTAAAATGCAAGCACTTGAAATATTTATAAGCTGACTGGCAGATAAATCAGAGGCGCCTGCACTCAAGCTGTTGTGCCAGCCATCCAGCCAGCCAGGCTAGATGCCTTCCAGCAGCACTAAATGAAGAAAAATGAAGCGCGGCGTGTTGCTGGTTTTAGGCAAGAAAACTGTCAAACTGCCAGCAGTCAAAATCCAGCAGATCCAAACTGATCCAAAGTGGCGGTCGTTGGCGGTGGCGGTGGTCTGTGTGCACTTTGCCAATGGGTTTCCCTACCAGATTGATGCTGTCAAGGAAAGTCGGGGCCAAAACCGAAGCTAAGGTCAAAATTTATGCGCGACAAAGGCGAAAGGCTAAAGGCGAAAGTGTTGACTGAGTGCATGGCGATGATGTGTTTAAATATTTTATGTCACCAAAGATGCGCATAAATATTTGAGTGCCAAAACGTGTTGCGGTATCCCAGAGCTGCTCATTAGCCGCTCTGACAAAGTATTGACTACTGAAAGTAAAGTATTTCTAAATAAATAGTATTACAAATATTTTACTGAAAAGGAACTTGTTTATATCGTTTTACATATTTGGCAATTACTTTTTATTAAGTCAATGTTTGTAATTGAATTAAAATACACAGAATTTAATTAAGACATTTTACCAGCAGTAAGCAAATTTCACATGTTGCACAGCAAGCAAGCAAAGTTATATTAATATTTATGATTTCTTTAATGTATAACATAGCACATGGCCAGTTCCTTTGGGTCTTTTCAAATGCAACAAGTAAAAACGTGTAGAACTTGTATTAAGTCAATAAATAAAGTCGAATTTATTCTTTTATTGTTTCTGACTTTGGTACTTTAAAAGCTTATTCAACTCTCTCATAAATTAATGATTTGAGTTTACTGATTTTATCCTTAATATTCATTTTATAATTTCACTTGTGTTCTTTTTATTTTTGTAATATTAATTATACACAAAAAAGTTATTTTAAGGTTACCTAAGCACCTAAGAAAACCTTAAAAAAAACAGCTAGCAGCAAAATAAGAAAACGTTGAAGAACTACAGTAGATATGCCAGCTGCGTTGCCTGGAGACTTTATTTCTAAAATACCCAAATTTTCCCATCCCACCTTTCGCCCAAAACGCTTATTTACATGTCAATTGTAAATTGTTTTTCATGTTATCGTTTTTTCCTTCGCATTTTTTGTGAACACTTTTCACTTTAGTGATTTGTTGTGCTCTTTGTTTATACGAGAAATCGAAAACATGTCAAGCACTTGCCGTATATTGAGGCATGTGTGTCGGCGCCTGTTCGGCTAAGTATGCATATTCCCCCAGGTGGCTCTCACTGACAGACTGCTGGGGATTTAAAGTGACAGCGATATGGGGATGGGGGCGAATCAGTAGGCAAATCTCTCTCCTGCTAGGCATACAAAACAAAACAAAAAGATTACTAGAAAAAAACCTGAAAATAAGGAAATGTATCAAATGTCAATCTAATTTCATTTTTACGCTCGACCAACTCTGCAGGCAGTCGCTGCTGCCTCGCACTTATATATAGATTTCTCAACAATTTGACAAATCGCATGTTGACATTTGTTGACGTCTCTCACACGCACACACACTCACTTACAAACAAACACATACACCAAGGTACGTGACAAAGAGTACTGAGGATCCCATTGATATCTCACAAAATGGCAGAAGGGGCGACAACAATCCCAAATCACTGATGACGCCAATGGATGGCAACTGTAAAACCCAATGAATTGGAAAATGTTTTGTTAGCTCTCCCATCATCACTCAAACAGGTGAAAAGGGAACGAATTCAGGTGAAGCACAAAAGCGTTGCCTAAATGGCCAAATGGAATTGATTCGTTGGCCGAACGAGTCATTCAAATTGAATAATTATGTACAAATAAGGGTAAACAAAATGATTTTCGATAAGAATGCTGCGGGCTAGCTCTAATTTAGAATTCAAATTCAAATTGAACAGAAGGTGAAACAGAGGACAAAAGATTTCAAAAATTATTTTAGAATCAGGCGAGTGCAGGCCTCGTACGTATATAAGCCCACACATTCAACAAATTTTATGCATACAAATAAAATGAAAGTAAATTGATTTATCTTTGGCAAAAGAAGACTTCAGGGGGGTTGGAAAGGGAAGGGAGCTGGCGGAGCCAGTGGCCTGAAGGGTCCGCTTCATTCACTGGGGACACATTAGCCGCGGTTCCTCACACACACATGCAAATGCAAATGACTACACAGGGAGAAAGGATATTTAGAGAGCACTAGTGGGAAGCTATTCCATTAGAAATTGGAAATATTATTATTATTTTTAAATTAATATTTCACCATTTATAATTGTTTACTACGCATAGTAACATAGCTATGTTACTTAAATATAATAAAGATTTACTGGATTATCCAAACTTAAATTACTAACATTCTTGAAATTAAAGAAAAAATTGCCAGGAATATCCTTTACTTCTTATTTTGCTCAAACTAATAAAATACATTTTTGTACCCATATTTCTCTTTGACAAATCTTAACTTGCTCATGGTAAACAAATACTAAAATCTTAATTATATGGATTTACGAACACATCACGCACGGCGGAAACGGAAAAGGGCCTCGCATTTTATAAGTATTTTTTCAGTGCACACGCGACCCACACACGCATGCTAATATGCTCGTAAAAAGGCAATTTCCACAAATTCAACGCACCTCAGCCACCTCACGCATTTGTTTTTCTCTTTTTTCGTGGGCGGTGAGAGGAGGAGGAGGAGGAGCGGTTTCAGAAGGACGAGAGACGCTAACTCAATTTTCTATTTGCAAAAATTTTTGGTACCATTGTGGTTGAGCCTGAGGTCAGAAGGGCGTGAGAGATGGGTGTGTGTGGGAGTCTCAGAGCCACCCTCTGTCCATTTGGCCACCAGCGAGGCATAACTTATGCCGCAGATACACACGCACACGGCCGCGTTTTGCATACAATATGTCGGTGTGGGTCCCAGCATACATTTATTTCAATTTTTACAACTCGGATGCCATTCCTCTTTCCCTACTCTTTCCCACCGATTTTTCCCTGGTTTTTCCCCCCGATTTTTCCCTCTGTTTTCTGCCGGCGGTGCTCGTAATGCGCTTTAAGGCTTCGACATTGGCTTTCGTATCGTTGGCGGTTCTTCGTCCGCTTTACGATTACGTTTTACAAGATTTGCATAAACACTTTTATCGAAATATAAATGACTTAAAGTGCTTTAAATATATCAGCATGTAGTATGCCCTTCTGCGGGAATATATCAGCTACATGATGAATGTAAAGGAATGTATTAAAAAGATTTTCTGATTAAACGAATTATTTCAAAATAAGATTACACAACATTTAAAATAAGTGATTTTCAACTGTCTTATCCCCTTTACCACTTATCATTTTACTTTATAGAGTACTCAATTTTCCATATATCAAACTAAAGAATTTTTCAAACTGAATTTTCTTCGCATTGCCTTCATGAATTTTGCAATTCTCGGGCGTCACATTACGCGCTCCTTTTATGGCGTCACTTTAACGAGCTATCAGTCCCGAGCTTTGTTTGGCCAAAGGTATATTAAAAAGGATACGGGTATTGGCCGAGGGATATTGGCTAGACAGGGGTGGGGGATCTTCCCAAACGGTTGAGTAAATTTAAAAGCCAAGTTCAAGATTGTTTGAAAGTTTTCTTTTATAAACTTTAATGATTAAAAAAAACCAAACTATTAAATATAACCCGTATTTAGTAACTAGAAAACTTTAACTTAAACTTGGATTTAAAAACAGTTCTCTTTAAAAACTAAAAGAGGATTAAAAGGAACAAATGACTTTACGCTTTTTAATAGAAGTCCGATTACAATAACTGGCTGTTTCCCATCCTTAGTTATTGGAATCCCTCTACTATTTTCTCTATTAGAAAAACGAATGGGCATGTGGTATCGAGGAGCTGATTACAAATTTCCTAGGGCCACTTTTTCCAGGCAGAGCCACTCCCCAGAGATTCTGGATATCCGGCAATGAGATGCATAATAAAAAACGCCAACGACAACAAACTAACAAAAGTCAAAGCAATTGTAATAAATGACAGTCAGACATCTGCCAAGTGGCCAAAGGACGAGAACGTGGGCGGTTTCTTGGCAAATGCCAGCTCTGCAAATCCTTGCCAGCCCACTGCTCCCGCTCCTGCTCCAACCTCCCGGACAGTGATATCCACTCCGAGTGGCGTCCCCGGATGGGTAGGAAATTTTCTAGCATTTTAGCATCATTAGCATTGATTTATGATTAAGTTCAACCTCAATTTTCAGTTAAATCGTTTTCCTTGCCGAGGCTGGTTTTGCGCTTGTGCGTCCTTCGTCCCTCCTCCTTCATTCATTCTCCTTTTTTTGGCTAGGGATTCTGATGAAAACTTGCGA